>NC_143015.1:161492844-161863677 GCF_055824585.1 Amblyomma mixtum | reverse complement strand
AAATGCTAGCATACTAAACGTGAGAGTTTTAGTCGGTTTCAACGCTTGTTTTTGCTTGGTGTGTTGTTTGCCAGCGCTACCGTTAGAGGGGCTCTGAAAGGGGTTCTATACGCCTAGGATGTCAAAGGACGCCGGTTCACTAACATCCTCCAGCAAGAATTTTTCAATGCGCTTTGTGGAAGCTCAGTTGCCTTTTGTCAATATTTGAATTTCCATGTCTTCGCGCCTTTCCCTCTCCTGTCTTCACGTTTCACGCTGAATCCTTGTCGCTTCTCCGCCGGCTCCTGACGTGCGAGATATCTCATGGGGGCGGAGCTTCCTGGCCTGCCGGAGGGGCCGCAGCCATAGTAGCTGCTTGACGTCTGAAAGCTGGCTGCTGACGTCGCTTCCAGTAAATGACGTCATGGGTTGGGTTTCGCACTAAAGCCCGGCACCACCGTTCGCCGCGAGCAACGAAATTGGGAATTTTTTTTGTTAATGTAAATTTTTCGCCTGGCTTTTGGGGTCTTGTACGCGGCATGAAGGCTCAATGGCCTATACTCTACATAGAGCAAGCGTTTTACAGCCAACCTCAAACATTCGTTTTAGGGAGCTTTTAATAAGTTGGCTAATTAAAACTGCGTCTGACTGGTGTCTCGCGGAGTGAAGAAATTCTAAATGCTGACAGCTTACCGTATTAATCTCGGAGTATACTCCTGCATGACGTGGCGTTGACGTTAATTAAAAAGAGCTTGGCGCAGTTTATTAGGCGCTCTCCGCTCTTAGTTTATTACTGCTGAGTTACTTTACTGACAGTCGGGGAACGAAATTAGTCATGTCTCACACATGTTCAGCCTTGTATACGTCTTGTGTGCTCCGTCTGGTCTCTCGCTTAGCACGATCATTGAGAGAGAGAGAGAGAGAGAGACTCTAATGAATAAAGGAGAGGTCTGGCTGGTTATGAGCTTAGCATGCTACTCCATTCATGAAAAAAGCCTTTAAGATGTGCCAAGTATCCTTTAACATCCTTTAACGCTCTCCTTTAACGCTACCCGTTAACGCTCTGAGTCCGCCAAAGCCCAGGGTCTTTGGTATTTTGGCTTAGCGATTGTGATATTAATACAAGCCGTTCTCCAGTCCATTACTACACTGAAGTTAGCCCGATATATCGGAAAGAATTTTCTGTCAGAAGGCGGCAGGATGGATAGACAAATACTGAGGGCCATATGATGTCATTACTTTCGTTTAGTTTCCGCCGAACGACTCCGCATTAGAATGACCGACAGCTTGTTCGGTTCATACAAACATACCGCGCTTTAGTCAACACATTACTGATCGTTGTAGTAGAACGCGTAGCCACATTAATCAGCACGCAGTTATACTATTAGCATGTAGAGCGAGGGGTCAGCTTAGTGCTGGGCTATGCTGTAATGTAATGGAAACGGTGGCAAAGTTCATTACCTGCACCCTTAGTTGGGACATCAGTTCATTTGGTTAGTGATGCTAATTTTATCAGATGAAACGAAATTCGAGTATGTCCAGGCTCGCTTGAAAGGGCGCCTTTCCAGTTTCTTTTCATGACGCTGCATTTTCGCGTGGGCCCCAAACAAGCGCTGCTGTACGGCTTTGGCATTGCAGCAGTTTGCCTTTGGCGGGCAGTACGCTTTATCTTTTTACACTTTGCTCTGCCTCTGTCGTCATATCGAAGCGATATAAGATAACAGAACTCATGCACAAGTTGGTTGGTTGGTTGACCCCAAGTAAAATAGCACATACCCACTACGATGGAGTGGAGTGGCCAAGACAAAGGCGGTGAACTGTTGGAAAGATTAGCAGTTTTAGAGGAAAAGGAGTAGTAATATGGTATAGGCTGACAGATTGGACGACGCAACGACAGGGGTCCTGTTAGCTGGGAGATCGAAGATGTGACGACGGCTTTATGTGCAAATTCGAATGCAACACACGGAATGGTTCAATTTTGCATTGACTGAAAGAGAGACAGAAAAAAATAAATCATAAATGAACTGTTTGATAATCAGAAAAATGAAAACAAATAGAAAAATAAATAAATAAAATTAATATTAGCATGGGAGTCGCTGCGTTTCTAGAAGAAATTTTTGAACTGCACAGCGCGCACTCCTGTTGCTTCATCCAAGCGAAGTAGCGCCAAAGGAAAGAACAACCTCGGTGGACAAAGGCAGACCCAGCTGGTGAAACGCAATTTCTAATAGCCGCCTCCTCAAAGAAGAGAATCGGCGGCAGAACAGCAGGTAGTGATCCAGTGTCTCAGGCTCGGCACAAAATGGGCACAGTGGAGAAACCGCCAGACCAGATTTGTGAAGGTAAAAATTCAGCACAGGAACTCGGCATCGCAAACGCGTGAAAGAGACCTTCAGTCTGCGCGAGCTCCAGTCTTTGCTACTCCAAGGTGTGCAGAAGGTGCTGATATTCGGGAGATGAAGTAAGCGCCGAGGCTGAAAATTCCTTAAATATTGTGTAACTGCGAAACCTCACCGCAGCTGTATATGCGCAGGTTGGCAGGACAGCAATTATTGGGCCACAGAGAGAGGCCAAGTAAAGAACCGCGCATTGTTTGCATCTGCGCTTTTTTTTTTCTTCCTTTCTTTAGGAATGGATGTGGCATCGTTCAATCTTTCGAGGCCATGTGTTAAATTATCATGCTTTTCTAACCAGTAAAGGGCAAGGCCTGTTCGTACTACCAGTGAAAGCGTGCTTCGTTTGCGGCGCAGTTTCGTCTCATTTTCCTGACTCGCCGCGGTGGCTTTGGCGTTCGGCTGCTAATACCAAGGTCGCGGGTGCGATCCTTGCCTTGGCAGCTGGATTTCATCGCAAGCGCAATGTACGAGGCATCTTTGCGCTGTGCGATGTCAGCGCACGTTAAAGAACCCCGAGTGGTCGAAATTTCCGGAGCCCTTCACTACGGCGTCCCTGATTGCCCATGTGTCACTTCGGAACTTTAAACTCCACATACCTGCACACCGCCATCGTCGCGTTTTCAATTAACAGCCAACATTGGTACAAGAGATACGACGTTTTTTTATGGTTTATAGGGGTTTAGCATCCCAAAGCGACTCAGGCTATGAGGGACGCCGTAGTGAAAGGTTTGGTTTGGTTTATGGGGTTTAACGTCCCAAAGCGACTCAGGCTGTGAGAGACGCCGTCGTGAAGGGCTCCGGAAATTTCGACCACCTGGGGTTCTTTAACGTGCACTGACATCGCACAGTACACGGGCCTCTAGAATTTCTCCTCCAAAGAAATTCTGCCGCCGCGGCCGGGATCGAACCCGCGTCTTTTGGGTCAGCAACCGAGCACCATAACCACTGAGCCACGGCGGCGGCTGATGAGAAGGTTAGGTCCACTTAAATGCAGTCACGTTAAACCGCATAGTCGGTTGCATCCAAAGCCATCTACAAAGCGCATATACTTGGGTAAGGTAATTCGCGTTCTAATTTTTTTCTCGTCTGTTAGTGTCTACAAAAAATAAACAATGGAGAAGAAATATTCCTGAGGGGGACAAACTGAAACAGAGAAAATTATTTTTAAATGAAGCAAAGAAAATGTACACCTTCAAACAACGAAATAAAATTTGTTTCGATTGCGTTACTTTAGCACAAAGTATAATCACGCTTTAGTGACGACCGCCTTTGGCATTTCAACGTCCCGAGCCGGTGTCTAAAATCGTTTCCATGCCCTCGCATTTAATTTTCTGAGAGGAAATGGCTTCGATTTGAGGTAAACCTACGAACAGAACGACAATTTCGTGAACGACAAAATAGCTAAACAGCCAAGCTGGCCGTCCTAGTTTGGAGTGGATGTTATTTTTTAGTAAAAATCAATGCCGTAACACCGAGCCGTTTTTTTTTAATACAATCGATCCCTGCACGGTAACAACAAAAAAAGTGAGACGTTTGGTTTTTAAAAGCAAAAGCGAAGAATGAAGCAACATATCGAACGACCATGACGTCTAACTTTGTTTCTGAAGTCAACGAAAATAAATGCTTAAAAATTCAATACAGAGGAAATTACAGTGTTGAGGAGAGATGGCATTTCATTAACGGGACTTCCCCAGAGAATCGCAGAGCCAATTTTTGCTATAAAAGGCTTCAGTGCTAGGATTAAACAGTTTCCAAAGTTTTCAAATAGCGACAAAAATTACCTGTGGCGTCGAAAAATTACCGACTCCAATTTAGTACCACGGTAGCGAGCTCGGGGATCATGAACACTCGTCCTATATAAGAATGCCTTTTGTTAATCTTTATGTAGCCATCATTTTCACATTCGGTACACGAAATGTTTTGTACATTTGGAGAGAAGGAGCAGTGCACATTCATTAAAAATAAATGCTCTCAACTAGTGTTAGGCACGTTTCCATTATAATCAGAACCCAAAACATTATTATCCCCCCTAATGAAAGCAAAATATTTCTGAGTTTGGAAACATATTTCCGAGTCATCAAACATAGGCCGCGCACTGTCGTCTGCGCTAGTTCACGTATTTATTATTGTTGGTCTCGTTATAGATATTTTCCTATTCTTCTTGATTTTTAATTCTCGACACAATCTCCTCATTGAGGAAAGTGATGAAAACTGTTCACAGCAAAAGCGCATTGCGACAGACAACTCCGAGAAGGCATTACTGTCTTCTTCGTGGGGTTGCTCTTTTCTTGTAAAGATGTCTATGTTTTTGACAGCGCTTTCGTGGCTTCGGCGTATATTTTCTATAGCTTCAGCCAACCGAACTGCTCCTCGTCGCTTTTAGGTCACTCTGTTGCCGTTCTTTTCTTCTTTTTTTTTTCTAAACTTCGTAGCAGCCTCGGTTTTCGGTCGACCCCCACCTCTGCACTTGGTCCTGCAGTTCCATTTGTGTTTTGCGTGTTTGCCGCCTTACTGTTTATTTCAGAACAACCTGGCCCCCGCCGGCCGTGAGAAAACAATGTTCGCGACAGCCAATGAGTAAAAACAAAGCAAGAAATTTAAACGTCAAGTCGACGGCTCGATGAGGCTTTGAAACTTTCTATACATAATTCATAGGGCGCAACGGTAGACCCGCGGCTTTCTCCCCTGATAGGATCTACTCTGGGGCGCGTACTGGGCACGAAACCTCGCCTCTAGGTGAGGGTGAAAATCTGCCCTTACCCAAATGGAAAGCTTTCTCGTGTAGCTTTATGGAAGTGACAGATAGGAAAAGAAAAAAGTGCGCTCATTACTGTTGCCACACGTCTCCCTCCTGCGAGGTAAGCGGCGTTGTGCCATAAGAAGATTTTGGCTATTCTGACTTCGTGCGAAGGCGAGCTATAGAGAAACTACTTGATGTTACACAACTTCTTTCCCAATAACGGGGTGTCAGTTGCAATACTGAAGGTTTGTTTGTACTCCAGGCCACAAACAAAAAAACACACAACAGGAAGGGACCTTTTGATCGGGGCGCAAGCTTGACAGATGGGCGAGGTCTCCGCACTTGAATTGTCTACACGGGACGACAGAAGCTAAAGAGGATTTAATTGTTAAGTGAGCTACTCCAATAAACTTTGCCTAGCCTGTTTCAACACTTTATTAGCCACCACAAGAGCGAGAGGTTTGGGAATTTCCTTGCTAAAGACATCGGCACCACCAGCGTCGAAAAAGACT
This sequence comes from Amblyomma mixtum, assembly GCF_055824585.1. Taxonomy (NCBI): domain Eukaryota; kingdom Metazoa; phylum Arthropoda; class Arachnida; order Ixodida; family Ixodidae; genus Amblyomma; species Amblyomma mixtum. Next base: position 161,858,050 of record NC_143015.1, on the reverse strand, counting down.
CGCGTTTTTATTTTTCATTCAGAGCAGATGGAAAAGCTTCCTGGCAGACGTTGGCCACAAATGACGTATGGACCGCGGGGAGAGGAAGAGGAAATGCAGAAGGGTTACAGGTAGCTGTTCTTGCCAGTGTGCTGCCTGTAGTCACGTGGTCTCGGAATGGGTGCACTCAGGAGCAGAAAGATGCGTCTATCTGGCGCTTCGTACATATGTACGTGTGTTGCCAGGACAGTATACGTGATAGCCACTTGCTATCACAATTTTCGGAAGTGCAGTTTGATGCAGCTGGACGCGAAAACGAGGCGAAGTCTTCAGGTAATGATTGGCGTAAAGGCAGATAGACAAGGAAGGAGGGACTTGTGGCAGCGCTGCTCCTTGTTTCATTCGCCGGAACTAGATTACAGAAAAAACTTTAGTTCATCTCACCCGAACGGTACAGTACGGATAATAAAATAGCCCGCCAGTTATTCGTGGAAGAACTGTTCTTTGAGAGTGTGCGCTGTATAGCGCTGTCTTTCGCAATGTGCTCATAGACTTCAAAAATTGAGAGGACACTTTGGCAAATGAAGAGTTGAAAGGCAAAAGCCCGAGGACACTATGCCGTGACGACTTGCGGTGGATGTGACGTCACGCCGTTCCTGTGGCTATATCGATACCCAAATTATACATCTTTCGGGAATCTTAAGTGTAAATTACGCTTAATTACACATTTTTCCATCTAATTTCCCAAAAATCTGACGTTTTTTCGACCATTCTGTGACAATTTTCACTATGCCGTCACGACCTTCGGTGGATGTGACGTCACATCGTTCCCGTGGCTGTCTTGGTTTGGTTTGGTTTCTCGGGGTTTAACGTCCCAAACCAACTCAGGCTATAAGGGACGCCGCAGTGAAGGACTCCGGAAATTTCGACCACCTGGGGTTCTTTAACGTGCACTGACATTGCACAGCACACGGGCCTCTAGAAATTCGCCTTCATAGAAATTCGGCCGCCATGGCCGGGATCGAACCCGCGTCTTTCGGGTCAGCAGCCGAGAGCCGTAACCACTGAGCCACCGCGGCGGGTCCCTGTTGCTATATTGACGTCCGCGCTATCTTGACGCAATTTCAACATTTTGGCCTATAACTAATTAATCTAGTCATCAAATTAGGCTTCTAGGTTCCTTTTTTCCTCCTCTATCTGAAGCAACCATTGGGTTTCTTCTATTCTTTTTAATTCCCGAGTTAAACGCGTGTGACACGGTTTGCTAACGGACGACAGTATGAGCCATTAAAGGCTTTCGCCTTAATACGGCATATCCAACACGATGGCTAGGCTGCTTTCGAGTTGTGCTACTGGGTGAGATCGACACCCAGTTGCTGCTGTTCTTGGATGCAAGCTGAAAGAAAAAGAAACTACTTTGGCACCGAGTTACTGGTTCACGATAAAAAGCGCGGCTGGCCAATCCCCCGCCGTGGGTATGTGCCATTAGCCTGAGGACGTCATCATCATCATCAAAAATGGCGGTCTGTCGGTGTAACCTGGAGGTCTCCACAACGGCGGTCTCAACAAGGTCTCCACAACTGTGTAACAAGCAGCACACTCTAAACGGAACCCAAACAGCACATGTAATCGGCTCAGTATTGGAAATGTATCGGGGAAGACCGATCATACAAAGGAACAGGATGAAACCATCCATTTCCATTATTGGTCCGATTACCTGTGTTGCTTGGGAAAGGAGTAAAAAGGAAATAAGCTGTCCTCTAGCACACTCCTATTTATAAAAAGGTCTTTTTTTCTATATTGGAGTATTAACGTTCAGAGTGCAACACCCAACGGCACAAGGTGACAGTGCAAACATTCACATCGTTGCGTTCAGCACCGCGTTCGTTTGTTCTTCAGTCCTATACCTTTCAGCACTTTAGTGCGCCATATAACGCCTCGATGCCTCAGACCTGCTTTGCCATACACCGCTGCACCCTTCATGCTCTCCTGCACAGCGACGAAGGCAGAGTGTAGCAGGTGCCAACTCTGCAGCTTCATCAGTGCTGCCTACTTTTTTTGCCAAGCGGCACATAAAGCGATGAAAGCGCCCCGGGCGCGCTTCTTTCGTCTCTCACTGCCGCTAGGCGGCGTCCCTCTCCGTTGGCGCGCTGTGTGGTCGTGCAATTAATCGATTCTTCGCGCCATCAGCCGAGACGTCGAGTGGACGTAACTCGATATACAGGGACCGTTTAGCGAAGGACCCAGCTGTTAGCGCCGCCACGCAGCTTAGAGCGTCAGTGGCCTTTTTGTGGTGAGCGGGTAAGGTGAGAGAAAGAGGAGGGCAGAAGGTGCATGAATGTGAACTTGTATGCGTGTGTAGTAACACTGTGCTAGCATTTGGTTAGAGCTGTTGCGAACGCCTTTTCGGCAGCCGGTGCCAATGCCTCGAGGCGTAAAAAAAACATCGTATACATACCTATACATACCGTATACATACACTATACATACCTGCTTATGCCGCAACTAATTATATCGTGGGTAATTGGACAAGAGAAAAAAAAAAAGATCACAGCACCAGGAGATGGAGTACACAAAACAGCCAAGAGATCTAACCTTGTTGCCGCGTCCCTCACTTTTCTTATTTCTGCCTCGTAGTCCCCAGTTCCTGCCTTCTGTTGGCTACCACCCAATTTTCTTGAGCAACGGGCACTTCTGAGACTTCATTACTCCCGAGCTGAGTCGCGATGCCCCCCCCCCCCCCCCCCTCCTTTCCTCTACACCTCTTCTTTGCTCTGTTATTGCACGCGCCCATCTGGCATTCGGTGCGAAGACCTGCCTTGCTGCCATACGTGGAATTGCAGCGGAATTTAATCAGCTAAGAAATATAATGTGCTTGAGGCCAACGCCCATAAACGGCGTGCGCTTTAAGACAACTGCTAGTGAAAGTGGAACGCGGTGAACAGCCTTCAGTGCGTAATGTCCAGATCCCTGACTTAATTAAAGTAGAAGCTTAATTATCTCACCAACGCATGGCCTCGCGGGACCACAGCACTGTGAAGTTAGTAGTCAGAAAAAAAGGAAAGCCTTGGAGCGAAGGGGTGAAATCATTGCACTTGTGGAGTCAAATGCTATTCATGTCTATTTTCTTTTGTATCCTTGCTTGTCTTGTACAGGAGGCTGCGGGCTTCAGTCAAGTCGCTCTCTTTCTGAAGCGACTTTTACCTGCAGTCTCCTCCATCATGCATGGGAATAAAAAATTATTGTTATTATTATTATTACTATTATTATTATTATTATTATTATTATTATTATTATTATTATTATTATTATTATTATTATTATTATTATTATTATTATTATTATTATTTCACTCAAGGCTAGGTTAGGCATAAGCTTTAATGCGAACCATAAGGTCATGCATTCCATCATTTGCGGTTTAAAGGTTGTGGGGACGCCTTCGTCCCCTGCGTTCACTTTCCCTCACTGCACCCCACTGTTGTTAGCTGCCCCCGAAAAGCACTCCCTTTAGTTTGGTTACTCTAGCTAACAGGGGAGGGCGCTCGCGTCGCAGCGACAGCAGCGCCACGGATGGCGTGTTTGGTCGCTCGCGCGCAGGGGAAGGCTAGCTCTCTTCTCCCTGGGATCGGGAAGCGAGCAGACGTTTCGCTCGCGGCTTCGCTCTTCGTCGACGGGCGCCTCTTGGTCGGAACTTACTCCCGCCGAGCACGTCCCGCTCGACCTCGGAGTTTATCCCTTTGCCCTCGCGTGGGCGGACGTTCGCTCGTAGCCGTGCTGGTGAGTCGGACATCCTAGATTCCTCAGTGTATTTTGTTGCTAGCTGGCGTTATTGTTGCTATAGCAATAAATGCCTTGTTTGTGTCAGCCAGTGTGTCGTTCCTTTGTTCCCGCAGAGCACGGCCCGCCGTGGTCGGCGTGCGCTCAGTAGCGTACGCGACCACGGGGTGGGGTCAGCGCGGTTTTGAACTGGCTCAGCCGCGGTTAAACGGGGAGAACGGATTTATCCCCCCCATTTAAACCCTACAAGGTGCGCACGCAAATTTCAGAAAACAACATTTTCAAGAACTGCTTAGTTTCTCAGTGATTTAATGCAAAGTTTTATAACAGGCTAAGTAAATTGCACTAAAAGCGCTCTCATTACATACAGCTGCTTGGGTCGAAATTCCAAGCGCACCATTTTAATCACAAAAAGGCAACGTATTACGGCTGAGAACTCAAGAATCCAGCAGCCCGTCCGCGGCGACCGAATTTCGATGGGGGCGAAATTCTACAGGGCCGTGTGCTGTGCGATGTCAATGAACGTTAAAGAACCCCAGGTGGTCGAAATTTCCGGAGCCCTTCACTACGGCATCTCTCATAGACTGAGTCGCTTTGTGACGTTAAACCCTAATAAACCAATCAAGAACCCAGCCTCTAACACACTGACAGCGCAGATCGATCACAGAGGGCAGATCAAGACGTACCGAATAGAGAACAATGCTCTCAGCTCCGTTGAATGTTTATTACTCGAACGTTTAAGTTGAAATGCCTGAACGGTCTTTCATTAATAACCAGTGGTTGTACCGAAGTGTCTCAGAACTACTTTGGAAAAATGGTTTATGTCAGAAACATTTTCATTCAGGGAAATTTGGTTACGGGCTAGTATGTATAACATCCTGTACTGAAGCCCCTCGATATTTATGAAGGAACATCAAAACAGGATAGCGTCCAGTAGGAAATACACGTTAAACACCAATTTTTGACCGCCTCTTTCGAACTCAACCTTTGGTTGGTTGTCCATTTGTTTCTTCATAAAAGTCTACCTTTGTCTGCTCGATATTTTGCCTGTATTCACCCTTCCCCCTCAGTCACACTCATGATAGTTTGTCGGCCGTCTAACTTACGGTCTACCTACTTTTGGGAGGCTTTTATTTCGAGCCAATCGGTAGGCTGCATATCGTGCGCTTGCGATATTAGCATTCCCCGTTTATGGTTAGCTATTCGTTTCTTCACCTCTTTAACGTATTTATCTGAGCTTTCGTTCTAACGATTTTTTCTTGAGGTTTTGGACACGGGACTTCGTTTCACCGTATCAAATACTGCGCATGTGTTTGCTTTATCGAGCGAGAGAGAGAGAGAGAGACAAAGCCAAGGAGGAGGCAAGGAAGTGAGAGTGATAAAGAGAGTGAGACAGCTCTGATTTTTGGGAGAGGGTAATCGCGTGGGGGAGATAGTACTAAAGCGCGTAGTGACGAATGGAAGGAGGCCCGTCGGCGTGAACTGCACAATCACGACCGCTGTTTGAATTAGCCGCCGGTGCTTCGACATCGTTTTATTTTTTTTATTTATTTACATGATACCGCAGACCTTTTTGGTCCAAGCAGGAAGAGCAAAATCAAATTGTACAGAAATGGTTACAGAGCATCTTACGTACATATATGTTTAAAATTCAAGCATGCAGATATAAAAGCACTCCGAGATACATCTTCGTCAATCTAAAATAGTCACAAATGCACGTTTGAGAAAGGCCTTTTCAGTGGTTAAAAGACATTGGTAATGTCCTCTTTGAAGTTAGCACACGTAAAAACCTCTCCAGGTAATGAGTTCCAATCACTGATTGTTTTCGGAAAAAATGAAAACTTATGGGAGTTTGTTTTTGCGAAGTGAGGAGTGAAGTTGTAGTTGTGTGTGTGTCGCGTTTTACGAGCTGGTGATGGAGTAACATAAGGACTTGCCGAGATGCCAAACTTTCCCTGAAGCCTCGAAGAGAACTAGGAGGGAAGCTGAGGAGGAGGGGAGGAGGCGGCCCCCATTAGAAAGAACGAAGATAATTAAAGTGGTATTGAACTGGAATGGAATCAATGCGTTATCGTGCCACTGTACAACAATTGATCTTTTGCGTTTGGGAAGTTAGCAGCGAAAGAACAGACGCACTTTCCAAAAGTGTCGCATTTCGGTCACCTTTCGATGTTGCCTCTAATCACGGGTTGAAGAGTTCAATTAAACACAAAGACGCCAAATTGCCGGGCATTTGAAACAACCTTCTGAGACTGCGAAAACCTAGCCCGAAGGATCTAAAAGGTATTACCGTGCCTGAAGCCAAAAGACGGTTTCTTTTTGTAGTTATAGGCAGAAGCAGACGGCGAAGGGTAGGATATTGGTGTGGTTACAATAATAACTGTTATCTCGTTATAGGTCAGTCTTGAAGATTGGGTCAATGCCAGGTATCGATTGTGGTCCCGGGCGTCTTGGGATTGCGGCTGATACTACCTTCTGTGTCATTACCATTGCGTTTCTAGCTGTCACCGGCAAAACAGTCGCGGGAAACCTCGTGTCACAAGCGAGTCTTAGTGTCCTTGTATAGCGACAAAAAGTAATACTGTTAGTGCTGTGCACAAAAGGCCAGTTCCGCGAGCAATTTCGTGAGACTTGACAGGACGGAGATGACCTATTCGAGCAGAATGCCTTTTATTGCTCTTCGACAATCTCGTCCGCAAGAGCCCGAAAGCTGAATGGAGGTTTTATGACCTGGAATATTCTTACCAGACAGTCAAGCACATAACGGGAACGTACTCGTTAAAACGAGACTGGTTATCGCACACAGGCCACTGGCGCGACTTTTTGCGACACACATGTTGTTTGCGTGCCTTGCCAAAGTTGTGCTTTCGGTGAGATCCGGCTTTTAGAAGTGCGGCCCCTCGATTATTAGCCGACAAGGATGGCTTATTACCAACCCTTTTGTTGTAAGGGTGAGGGTAAACGAGCATCACGCTGTTATGCTACTGAACATTCGTGCACCAACCATTTGTCCTATGCTGAACCGCAGCCCTCCACTGAGGCTTACCTCGCAGACCGGGTCTGGCTCAGTTTGAGAGCAAAAACTCAGTAATTTTCCACCATCGTCGCCTGCTTAGTTACGTAATGATAACGACCATGAGGGAAGCATTAAATATGGGGTTGACGATGAGGTTTTTATTGCGAAAGCAATGCTACTTGCACTTTCATGCCTTTGCCGTGCCGCGGCCGTGACCACCATTGACCTTCTTTGCCCTTGATTGCATTAGATTGGATTAGAATATATTGGACTGGATTAGATTAGATTAGATTAGATTGGATTGGATTGGATTGGGATTGAATTGGGATTGGGATGGGATTGGTTTGGATTGGATTGTATAACCGATGCATCACCACAAGTCTAACCACAAGCACCACCACCAGCTGTACCATGGCGTAGGTACGGATATTGCTTTCGCAATTACGGGGCCTAACCAAGCTCAGCCACAGCGAATTTTTTGTAATAAGGGAGCAATTACTCATTGACATCCACCCAAGCGCAGCCAAACGGCTACAAAGGAAAGCTATACAGCTTTCTCAGAAACATCCGAGTTAAAGAAAAATTCGTCCTGGTCCAGGGTTCAAACCCGGGACCACCGCTTCATCGGAGCAGTCGCTCCACTAAGTGATCTAACCGGGACGGCAAGCTTACGGTAGGGCGAGAGCGAATTGGTCAATAACTCGAAGTGGGAACATTGTTGGTCAAATGTTTAGAGGAATTCTCCAAGGCGGAGCTGCGCTCGGGTGGATGTCAATGAGTAATTGCTCTCTTATTACAAATCTACTGCACCTTCGGGGATTCCCCTAAACATTTGACCAACGATGAGGTTTTCAGCGATCACGCCATGTTTTCAGAGTGAGGTCGAAGCTGACGTAAGGTTCAGGCGGGACTAACCTCTCGTAATGCTCCCTGCAACTGCACAAGCGCGGCAAAGTTCTGCGACCTACAATACCTTTGTCACCATTCGCAAAAGCACGCAGAACAGAATTTCTAGCAAGGGGGCCGTCATTAACGACCGCATCACCGATGGCAATGGACTCTGTAGGCTCCGCGTCGAATCATTTGAGCGGTTGCTTAAGGGCGAGGAGGATTTATCGGAAACCTATTGCGACACTTGAAAGTAAGTGTTCATCGTCGCCGTTTTCGACTCCCTTTGGGGCAGTGGAAGACATTGATTTTGAGAAAAGGAAAGGAGCAGTATAACTGTCTCACTTCTCGATGACATCCAGCTATGCTGCGATGATAGGGACTAAAAAGTGAGTGAAATAAGATAGAAATAGTTGCCGCAGTGGACGGCTCCTGATGAATTTCGATCATCGCTGGTTCTTTAGCATGGTATGACATCGCGCATTACATGGCGGTGGTGCATTTCGACAGCTTAGCGGCGGCTACGGGAGGCGCGCGATCATCATGCAACGCTCTTCTCAATTGCATCATCCAGTACGAGGCCGTTTGCTGCCAAGCTATTCGTGCACCGCCTCATCTCGCGTCGACGTTCGACGCATGAGTGCCGTCAGGGTGCGCTTCGAGCGCCATTTCGGCGGAAGCAGAACACTTGCTCGCCCGATGTCGAGTAATTACCGCGAACGACACTACGAGTGCTAACTATGTCCACTAGACGATGATGACGCTGCCCGGGGCAGTAAACTAAGCCTTGCTCTTCCGACGCCCTTTCCGTCCTACGAGACGCGGAGGCTTGCTAAGCCTCCATTAATAACCCTGGGTGTCGGTTCCCCCTGCACGCGCGAGAAGCTCATCTCTGTCGTAATCAGATTCAGGAGTCGCCTTCGGAGTCGTTTGCAGACCTAGTAACGTGGCTTCCTCCGGGAGAAAGGGAAAGAAGTGACAGAGAGCCTGAGCGGTACAGGCCGATGTCTCATCACTGACCGGCGAATGTCATGTTAGCGTGTGTGTTGTATAGCCCCCCCCCCCCTTCCCCCCCCCCCCCCCCTCAAGAAAACCCCATCCTTTGTACTTAATTATTTGCCTGCTGATGAGCTCGTCACCTTGTTATAGCAGTCGGGAACTCTTTCCTGGCGTTTGCCTGCCGCGACCCGTAGGAGAATGTCCACGGATGCGTAACGCGACTGGAACAAGAAATAACCTTCGCCGTTTTTTTCTTTTCCCCTCTCAACCTCGTGACTATCCCCTTTTTTTTCTTCCCCAATCCCCAAGGTTCCAAACGCGACCCGACTTGACGAAGAGGTTTCGGTTAATGACGACGTCGTCGCGTTGGGATGCGGGATGCTTGAGGGAAAGGGGGTTAGCGTGCGCTTGTCGACGCAAGCTGTTGTTAGTGACGCGCGCAGAAGCGCTCTCTGGGGATGACCTTCTAGCGCGCCTTTCTTGGCGCAAGGAAAATCTCCGCTTCTTTTTGTCCTTCAAGCGTAGTAGTTAGAGCTGGCCTCCTTTCTGTATTTTTTCCTTCATTTCTTCCGCCGATAAATTTAGCGGATAGCGGGAGCTTAATTGTGCGCTCATTAACGGTTACGTAACGAACACGCGCTCGAACCGCTGACTGCTCTGTGATGCGACCAGACTGCAGCGGCGGAGTGAAGGCTGCTTTGTTTGCTCTGCCTTCGTTGCTGCTGCTTCTGTTCAGTGGAGTATCTTTCGGCTAACATTAAGCTTCCATCCTTCGTTCAGTTTTGTTTTTGTATTGCGCTGTTTCCTCGTTTCGTCACTGTCGACAGTGTTTGGGCTGCACAGAGATGCTCGCGCAAGGCGCTTCACTCCGTGAGACAGATACACAGTAACTGCACATCAAGTGTCGCTGCGCGCTGCCTTTTCTATGTGGTGATGATGATGCTGATGATGATGGTGGTGGTGGTGATGATGATAATGGTGGTGATGATGATAATGATGATGATGATGATGTAAAACATTTATCTGGTCGAGGCGTCTTCGTTTGTGCATTACACGCCTTGCTCAGGGTAGCTTATCTTCCCGGTTTTGTTTCATCGCATGGCATATTTTAAGCCGCATTTCCTTTGGGAAGCGCATCAGATATGCTCCGAGCTGTACTTCTCAGACCCACAAAGGTATGAATTTAACAGAATCGAAGTAAACAAAGTCGAACAATGTTGAAGCAAACAAAGTCATGCCCCCCTCTAACACTAGCCTTTTTTAAACACCTTTGTATAATTACAACTTTGCAAGCCTTTTTATTCATTACAGAGCCAAATGTTTTCTCTATACGCCTCTAGAATTGCGCTTCTTTTATTTAAATCCAGTTCATCCTACTGTGCCTTTTCATTGGCAAAACATGATCTATTAACTGCATGCTTCTTCTGCTGTATAGCGGTTGTATATGCTACGAACAGTATTTGACAGCAGAATATGTCAGTTCTGGAATTTAGTTTTCTTGATCTCAGCCACATATTTTTCGTTTTTTTTTTTGTCCATTTCTTTGGGAGCAGCTTTGAAGCAGTGTTTCTGTGCCGCAAAGCGTTGTTCTTAGTTAAAGTACCGTTATTCTCAACTAGATCACGTCGTATCAGCTTTGCCCAGCAAATACACGGATCCATAATTCTTAATAATCCCCAGTTAAGCCCATCTAACGACTGAAGTTTCGCAGCAACAGCAGCGCCCCCTTCGAGAGCCGCAATATATGATGCACTTCTCCCTTATCCTCACTCGTTGCATATTAGTGCAGCTCTATATTACATGGTGCTCTTGGTAATTTAATGAGACCGTAATCTGTAGACGCCATAACCTTAACTGTTGACGTGTTTGCAACTCCGCTGCCAACGCCCTCTTTGCACTTCTACTGCTGGAAAAGGGCAAACGTCGGGCGACTCCAGCGCTCTTAGAAATTAGACGCATTGCGGCCTTACAGCAGCAACGTAGGCAATCTCCAGATGCCGTGATACTGTTTTATAGCCGGAGAACATTATTTATAGTTTCGCTGATATGTACACAAGGGCCAATTTAGGCGTTTCGCAGAATATGGAGAAGAGAACATTAAGAACAAAATCTTTGTTTCAAAACTTCAAAAATTTTAAAAGTTTTAAAACTTCTTGGGTAGTTAGGCTCGACTCACAAATTATTTTGAGCAAAGACGGCTCAAAATTTCGGTGTAAAACAGACAAAAAAATAATAATTAAATAAGACGTAATTGAATAAGACATAACACAAAATATGAGTGTTAGCAGGAACTAATGGACTTTGAAAGACGCTCTAATCAGAGAAGACATATGCACATAATCTCACCTCTTTGCATTTCTGTAAAGCTCCTTGTTCTCTTATTTTTTACCCATGCCGCGTACTTTGGAGTGCCATTGGCCTCATTTGAATACCCAGCACGAAAGCTAACAAGATGAGATGGAGGAACGAGGTTCAAGTTAATTTCGACTACTCCGTCCCCCATACCAGGCCCCCATAACCATCCCAAAGGAACACTGCAATCTGTAAGAGGCGAACTTTTTGCATGTCAATCGGGGACCAAGTTTTAAGAGCTCTTCTCAACAAAACTGTGGCTCGTCATTGACTGGTACCTCCACGATAATGAAATTTGAGCAGCACATGAACCAATCACGAGTACTTTCCTATACATGAGCGGAGCTTTAAAAACTCGGCCTCTATGTCTCTTAAGGCGGTAGCCAGTGCAGCCTCTTTGAAAACGCAGCTCGCTTTGAATGCAAAGCAGTTCATGCGCGTCTAGTGCACTAAGCTTGAGCGTGAGTCGGCGGAGCGTGCTGCTTTAAAAGGAGCCTAAGCTAAGCGAAGATTTTGAGGACGCTTTTGCGGAGGTGAATCAGCGACCGTGTTGCGCTCGCTTTGTATATGAGTATGCAACGAGAAGGAGGCAGTGACTGAAGAGCTGCTGTTGCCGCTGCGGTCCCGCTCGGCGTCTTTGAAGTGGGGAGGCAACCGTAGTTCGCGTTTTTCCGCGGTTTCCGCGGGAAAAAGAGAGAGGGCGAGTAGGCTCCACCGTAGCAGCATGCTTTCTTTCAGCTGTTCGTCGTCGGTGACGACCCACTCGGAGACTACGCCGGGTAATGATACTCGGTAAACACGCTCGGAAACGAGTCGGGATTTAAACGGGCGGTCGCCTCATTTGTAGTGCTTTTTTTTCCTCAGAAAAAAAAATAAAAAGCTGGCCCTTCGTTTCTATCTTCGGTGCTTCTAATATTATTACTTCTCCCGCAGGAAGCAGGCTTATGGGAGATGAGAGCCCGAAAAAGCACTTCACGCAGTGTGGAAGCGGCAAGAAGTCACCTGAGTGGGGCAGCGCCCAGAGGCTCGCAGACCTAAATCGGGAAAATCTCTAAAAAGATGCGTGTCTAAGCGAACTCATGAAACTGAACCGCAGCCCGTTAATTGCGTTCTTCATTTCAGAGCGAGTCGGACACCGGTGTAGGAGGCGGAACGCTTGTATACGGTGTGGTGGTGGTGGTGGTGGAACTTTATTTCCAGCGGATATAGAGGAGCGACCCGAGGTCACCCCCCGCTTAAACGGCGGCCGCTATCCCTTGGGCAGCGGCGGCGTCTTCAGCCAGCTGGAGGAGCTTGATCTGTGTCCCCGGGTCGGGGCTGAGCAATAGAGCCTCCCAATGATCAGAGTCGGTAATGAAGCGACTCGCGGGTAGGGACTGCGGGCAGTTCCAGATCATATGATTTAGATCGGCTTTGGCATCACAATTTTTGCATTTGTCTGAGTAGAGTCCATCCGAATAGAAGCTACACAATTGGGGATTTGGATAGGTTTTAGTTTGAAGTTTACGCCAGGATTTGGCCTGTTGCTTGGAAAGCGTTTTATCTGCTGGGGGAAATGTGAGTCTTGCAAGCCTGTAGTGCTGCAGAATTTCTCTGTAAGAAAACAACCTGTCCTTGCCGGAGTATAGGGCGGGTGGACTGCACGACCCAGCTCGGCGGGATAGTTCTCGAGCTAGGTTATGAGCCGCCTCATTACCAGCAAGGGAGGCAGGAGCAGGCGTCCAGATTAGGCGAATGCGCCGCATGGGCTGATAATTTAGCAGAATCCGTGCTGCTTGTGGAGAGATTCTTCCAAACGTGTAGTTACGTATTGCCAATTTTGAGTCGCTGACAATGGTTTCTGCCGAGTATCCCGCAATGGCTAGAGCAATGGCTCTTTCTTCTCCAACATGTGTGTGCTGAGTGCGTATAGTGCCCCCAGTTATGAGTGTACCACATTCCGCGGTGACCACAGCTACCATCTTGTCAGCCGAAGAATCTGCTGCATCAACATATACCACAGAGGTATCATTAAGGAAGCGTTTGCCTAATGATTTGGCTCTCTCTGCACGACGTTCAGCGTGGAAATCGGGGTGCATGTTCCGAGGTAGTGGAGGAATGACCAGAAGCTGGCGTATATGTTTGGTTAGGTCAGTTGTTGGTCCGCCTTGTCGTTCGTATGTTATGCCGAGTGTGGACAGAATGTGTCTGCCAGTTGGTGTGGCCGTTAGTCGTTCGTACTGCGAGACGGTTACCGCTTCAATAATCTCACTTAGGGTGTTATGAAGACCGAGACCTAAGACTTTCTCAGTCGCTGTGTGCATGGGTAGCCCAACTGCCTGTTTGACGCATTTTCTGATTATGGCTTCCACTTTCTCTTTTTCAGCGATGCAGCTGTGGTAAATTTTCGCCGTTATTTCTTTCGCGTTTCTTTATTCTTTTCCCCGCCTCCCTCCTGCCCTCCTTTTCCACCTTCGCCACGGTTGCCACCCTCCGGTTACGCCACCTAATACTACTACTAAGCCTGTAACAACACAAAACCAAGGTAACAGAACGTTAAGAGCTTCCACTGTACAATACCCCGTGGAGCCTTTCTACTATAGCCAATCTTGTAGCACTCATCTTCGAACTAACAGCTGCCGCTGACACTCACAGCACACTTTAAATGGTCGCCCACCACTTTCATGCTCACCATACCAAACATCCCTAACGCTAACATGGTTTGGTGCCCTGGTTTAAGTAAAAATTGGTAGATTGGTAAAGTAGTTTTTGAGGAAAGGAAATATCGCAGTAACTCGCATCTCGGCGGACACCTGAACCGCGCCGTAAAGGAAGGGAGGGAGGTTGGAGTGAAAGAAGAAAGAGAGAAAGAGGTGCCGTAGTGGGGGTCTCCGGAATAATTTCGAGCACCTGGGGATCTTTATCGTGCACTGGCATCGCACAGCACACGGGCGCCTCTTGCGTCTCGCCTCCATCGAAACGCGGCCGCCGCGGTCGGCTTCGAACCCGGGTACTCCGGTTCGGTAGACGAGCGCCTTAACCACTGAGCCACCGAGGCGGGTCCTGTTTTTGTTTTCTAGAATGTAAGCCTCATAGTCATCTAAGCAGCTGCAGCGCGAGAACCATATTCAGTTTAGGAAGATACACGCACACACGCACGAATGCTGCAGTCACAACTGGTTTATTGCAAGAAGGCATGCTGATTATAAGACCTGCGTTGAACTTACGCGTTCAGACAAGTCAAACACAGCCATGGACACACTACAAAAGCAAGTCTACCCGCCGAAAAATCTAATCTTGTGGCAGATAAAAGCTCACACTCGGGTCTCTACGTCGCAAAAGAAGCATCCTTTTCCTTGTGAGATACGTATTTAAGGCACGTAACAAGCCTGATAACAGTGAAATTAATCTTACATTCAAAAATAGCGTAATTGAGCGTGTTTCTTCCTACAAATTTTTAGGCATAATCTTTGAAGAACACTTGAGTTGGACCCTGCATATTAATAAGATTCATGCCAGCATATCAAGGTCATTATGTGTATTATATAAACTTCGAGACCTTGTTCCGAAATGGCTGAAGTGGCAGTTATATTATACCCTAATTCAATCACATCTTCATTATTGTTTACATGTTTGGGGATCTACAACGAAAACTAACCTCACGAGGCTGATAACATTACAGAAAAAAGCAATACGATATGTCGAAAACCTTGCATACAATGATCATACAGGTTTGTACTTCTCTAAGCATTCTATTCTAAAAGTCAATGAATTATTTGAGTTGAAACTGTTTTCTTATGTGTTTAACGATTTCAAACATCATCCCACTAAATATGTTCAATTAAACTCTAGTAGTGACGCGCCTTATAAATTAAGACACGTCAGTTACAGAGTACCATTCGTAAGGACTAACTATGGAACCGAAATGCTTTCATATTTAATTCCCAGTCTTCTAAATAAACATACACAGGCCATAGAAATTATTCAGAAATCTGTTTCCCAAAAGTCCTTCAAAAGAAATGCTAAAGCTTACCTCCTTTCTCGCCCGAATGATTAAAGGGTTGTTCACACAGAAATTCTTGATGTCCCTGTTTTTCCGTCAACTCTGTGAATTCTCGTGTTTTTCTTGTTGTGATGTGCCTTGTAAATATTTACTTTAATTATGTCATTGCAAAAGTATGCACCTTCCTCCTACTTTTACCTTGTATAATTATTTTTTGTTTTTGTAATGAGAGTGTATGAAGCTCTTGCTTCTTTTGCCGCTTGTCCTGAGCATTGTGTCGGGTGCTTGGGCCCCGTCAGGCAGAGTGCATCTGCCTTTTGCCCCTGTATCCGAGACCTTGTTGTCTAAATAAAGATCTATCTATCTATAAGCTTCCGGTATCTCACATGCGGTTTGTTCTTTACTCTTTCCTAGATTATCTGCACTATCAAAATGAGGCGCATACTTCTTGCAATCCTTGAAATGCGCGAGTAAATGCACATCTTCGTAATTCTTTAAATTTCATTCGCAATTTCTTAAACGCTCGTTGACATGTTGGCCAGTTTGGCCTACATAAGTTCTACGACAATTGTATTTCGAAGACCACTTTTATTTTCCATTTCCTATATACTATAGGGCCCGGTATATGCTTTTTTCCCCCATCTATTTATTTAGTTCTCCTGCTTGCATCAGTTCAAGACATGGCACAAGGCGTAATTAAGTTGGCCAGACGAACTTCTTTTACATCATTCTGGGAGCACTCTTTTTGCCTGACTCATGGGTAGCATTACAGCTGCTAGCATCGGCTGGCATATCAGTCTGCTGTAGGCCCCCGTTTCTTTTGAAGCGACGGCTTCAAAACGGGACATCGGGCTTCAATCGCAAACCGTGTAAATTTGACCTTCAGCTAAGTTAGAGGTCAAACCATGGAAAAGAGAAAAAGAAACTGAATCAACATCCATGAGTGGAAGTCGAACTCGCGGCTCCTCGAACAGATGTACTTTAAGGGCCATTCAGCGAGACCACTAGGCTTTCTTTATGATATTTATTCTATGCGGTTATGTACAGAAAGAACAGCCAACACGCGTCGTGTTAAGAACTGCACCACACTCTGGCGCTGTGCATTGGAGAGAGTCGTATTCATCAACTTCCATCTGCTCCGTCCCGCGGCACTGCCTGCTCACCGTCGTCTTCTGCGTAGCACAAATCCGTGCTTTCGCTCCGATTCGAATGTAGTAAACATTGTCTGTAGTCTTTTTTGCCAGCAACTTGCAGTCTACAAAAGCTTGGACTGAACTAGTTGACTCGCATTCATCGCAAAACTAGCGCAAAAAAGTCATGAACAAAGACGCGGAATTAGGCGGAACGGGCACCAATTTTTTTTTTTTTTTACTTTTCTGGGCGCTCTTATATAGGTCGCAACAGACTTCGCTCTACTTCCTCTTCCGTGACAGCCAATGCTCTTAATAATATGCGTCAGCATTTTTTCTTTTTCATTATAAGCATGCGCAATTTCCTTTCTAACTAGCAATACCTCGGTTTATGGGAAAATCATTCTTGCTATAGAAAAACTATAGCACCTGCTTGAGCCCGTGACCTGTGCTGGGTGAGAAGTGGGAACCAGAATAAACAGCAGCACTATGTTTAGTTTCCATTCAGATTCCTTTCCACCTACTCTTCAGCCTTGTTCCAGCAACCACCGTCCCCCTTTGTCTATTTCCTACTGTCACGCGTTGATTTCTTTCTTCATTTCCTAAAGCACTTCCGATGCGCTATGTCTTCTGCTTCCTAGCACCCCGTTCCTGTTCTGTCCATTCTTCATGCTCGTCCTTTCCTCCTCTCTTTCTGTAGACGCTTCCTCCTCACCTCTGGATTCTGTCCAAGCGTATGAAACTTACGTCCGCAACAGTGCACCCCTTCTTCCCAGTGACTACGCGTGTGCTGCTATAAACGAATTCCGAGTCCGGAATGAGCAGACAGCGGCGCCTACCACAGCAGAAGAAGAAGCAGGCGGATCAATATGAAACAAAAGCATTGTTCGTAATCTGCTATGTTTTCCGAACTTCTTCACTCTGTTCTGTTGTTTTGCGTGAAAAACAGCTCTGTTGTTTTGCGTGAAAATTGCCCGCTGTTTGTTATTTCACATGTGCCGCTCTTCATGTTTTGTTAGTTATTGTGCTGGTGTCAGAATGTATTGATTAACACTGCTACACCTAGCATTATTTTTCGTTAGTGTTTTTTTTTGCATTGTCACACTCTTTACTGTATTGCCCCTCCTGCTAGGGCCAGTTTATTGGCCTGTAGTATGAATAAATAAATAAATAAATACATAAATAAATAATAAGCAAACACCGGAGGCGCTAATCTGGGAACGCAGGCGCCGACGCGCACGCTTTTGCTCCTTTTTTTTCTATCTGCGATGCGTTTCTGATAGCTGGAGAGCATCGCGGTGGGCACTGAAACTCCACTGGACGTCCTCAGGACGTCTCAAACGTCCTTTATACGTCTAAGAGCGTTCAATATGCGGCCAGCCGTTATGGGGGGCTGCTGTGAGATTCCGCCCAGACAAATGGCCTTGCATCACGGAAGGGAAAAGAAAGAAAAGGTTGAAAGAAAAGCAGCTGTAAAAAGTGCCGGCAGAGATGCCAGTCGAAAATATTGCCGGCCAAGACCGAACAACCGATGCAGAGAGATGAGAATACGGGGATTGTTTTCCGCTTTATGTACGCACTGGTGGAAAACAGCGTTCCCAGTCGTTCGACGAGAACAACAGCGACACAGGAGAATAAATTTGCTTGGAGAAGAGGCGCAAGATGGACAGCTTGAAGTATTCTGAAAAGCGATGCCAACTGACGCGTCTGTAAAGTCTGCAGCAAAGAAACAAATGAAGGGAGTGAATTTGGCAGGGAGATTGCATACCAAGGTTTGCATGCGGTCATCGCTCGTTTCATGTGCGCCTATTCAGAAAATAAAGCTCACAGCGAATATCAGCCTGTGCTGTCTTGTGAAATATTGAGCTCATTGTTTTTATAGTTTCTCTACTAATGGAACAGGGCATAGGGCCTCTCGAACAGCGTGTTCTGGATCCTAGAAAAAGGCAGGGCTTTGATGCTGCAGTTTGCAATGGGAATGTTTGGAATGCTGCTTCAGGTTGGAGTTATGCGTGTTAGAGGTTTTTGGGGCTTTGTGAGCTGCGATTCTTACGTATATCAATGCAGGAATGGGA
Source organism: Amblyomma mixtum (assembly GCF_055824585.1). NCBI lineage: Eukaryota > Metazoa > Arthropoda > Arachnida > Ixodida > Ixodidae > Amblyomma > Amblyomma mixtum. The sequence continues at coordinate 161,839,852 of NC_143015.1, read as the reverse complement.
GAGATAGGGGAGAAGAAAGGCGGCATGTGGAGACATGCCGTCTAAAACATCTGTGTACGTGTGTGCGTGCGTGCGTGTGCGTGCTCACGCGTGTATGTGTATGTGCGTGTGCGTGCGTGTGTGGGGGAAGGGGTGAGGATTATAACACGTTCAAATGAATCCTAACACGTTATGAACTGCACTTTTACCCTGACTTAAATTCCAGCTTCACTATCAAATTTGGATGCCCTACATCACATACCGTCGCGAAAATGACAACACAATAACCACACCGTAATTCACGATCAAATAAACAAAATAGGCCCTTAATCAAAACGCACACAACGCAATATCTTTGCCACATTCACGAACGGATACCATTCTCAAAACTACGATAGACCCATGTACACTATAATGCTACCCTTGCACGAAGTTTACAGCCATGTAATTCTCAGGCCAAAACCTCTTATAACACTCATCACAGAAGTGGGGGCTCATTATTTTCGTGTATTATTCTTTTTCAGATCAAGCTCCCGAACATCCCCCATGCTAAAAAACATGAAATCAACAGTCAAGATTCTCTATCATTGTTTTGCCTCCATCACTATAAAATTCTCCGTCATCCGCCCAACAAGATTGAACATCGCGAAGTACGGGCCTCTCATCATCCTTACTACAGCTCTTACTTTTCATTAGTTAAGCCAGCCCACCAAGAAAACACTTATACATCATTTACCTTTCTCATATAGGAACTCTCGTTTTAAAGTGCACTTCCTTAAGATTTCGGCTCAATAGTACGATTACATTTTTTATGGCCTTTATGTTCTTTTCTTTATAGCTATGCAAATTTTTTTATCTGCTCTTTCTTCACTTACAATTGGATCAACTCGCAATACTTGTGAAACGGCTAGGCACATATTAATTTTCCCCCTTTTATTATTATGCGAAGCATATTAACGTAGGTTTCGGGCCTTCGCGCGACGCCCGGCGGTGGCCACCATTCACCTTCAAGTGAGATCACATGATGTGACGTCACGTGATGAAGTCACACCGGCTGCAGATGGGGCCTCATATCGCGCCGTCGGGCGTCGCCCGGCGGAGGCCTCCACGCTTCGGTTCGCGCCGTCGCGCGCGACGCGGCGGCGGCGCCACCATCGCTGCATCACGTGATATGTGACGTCACGCCAGGGATGAAGCGGCGCGCGCCCGCCGTCGCGTCAGTCTCTGTGCCCGCAGCCGCGCCAGCGTCTATGCGCCGGGCGTGTATGCGGTCAAGATGCCTCCAAACGCTAAGGACGTTAATAATAAGAATGCAAAACGAAGGCTGCTTCGCATCCACTGGGCTTAACCTTGACAAGCCTCCAACTTTTTTTTGTCCCGCCATAGTATTAGTTACGAAAGTTGAAGGTCTGCCAACTACGCATTGTCGCAGTACACATGCATCTTTGTTAAGTAGAGAATGACCAATTCTGCCTACACGGGCATTAACCCACCAAAGATATCACGTCATAATCTTAAGGCGGAGCTTAATCGTCCCCTCTAGTTGAAGAGTGAACATCTGCTTTCACACGGCTACTCGGTTTAACTACACACACCTAGTACTTTTTTTTTCCTTCCCGTTCCCACAGGTTGTTCATCTAAAACACTTGACCAGGTGCGGTCAAATCTACCTCAGCCTTTCAAGCACCCTCAACTTCCGGGTTCTAGCCGGACTAAATCCGCTTCGTGCGCGGGCAACGCTATTTTCAGAAATGACTCCGAAATTACCTAGCATCCGAGTCTATTCGGGAGGCCGCCGATCGACAATCAGCCAAGCACGCGCTTTCGACAACACCCTCAAGAGTGAAACTCCGCTCGATATAACCGCATGCCTACGTGCGGAACGCGCAAGGAAGGTTTCCGAGGGTCGTCCACAATCGACGCCTCGGAGCCAATTGTTACTTCGCGAACAACACTCTTTCTCCCGCATCAGTCCCTCGTGCGGCGTTCCCCAACCCGCATGCTCGGCTGAAAATGCCTCCGTGGGGGGGGGGGGGGGGGGGGGGGGGGGGGGGGGAAGGAAGGAGGGATTTCATGACTTCGCAATTTTCAAAGCTCTGCAACGCACGCGGGGGCTCTCTTGTGAAATTTATCACCTAAACTTCCCTGTAAAAGATGAGCTTCGATGCGAGGCTCGCAATTCGCCTCCCGGCCTGAAGAGGGCAGCACCAAAGAGTGAGCAGAAAAAACAATTGACAGGACGCTTACTATAGAATGAGTAACGCTAATGTTTTTCAGGGTTAGCTGGCGCGAGAAAAGGAATAATTATTTCTGGTTTTCATTTTTCTGGTTCTTTTCTCTTTCTTCCTCGCGTTGCAATGGCGCACTCTAGTGACGTCATGTGCTATGTCACTGGGCGTTCATCACTCAGCCTAGCCCCAAGCTGTGCTAAAGGCAACGTCGATAATGACGCCGCAAAGCTTAGGCGAGAGCTGGCTAGAGCTAACGCTTTAAAACGATGCAAATGTCGACAGAGCAAGGACATTCAACATTACTCACAACAAAGTTTTTTTTTTTTTTTCCTCTCACGCAACTCGTCCTCTCTTTCAAAATGTCAATCATCAAACAGCCCACAACGCAGTTTTAGTGTTTTCTAGCAGTTTCGTGCCTAATACCACGGCAGGATCGATACAATGCTAAAGCGGTTATCGTTAAACGATAGACCCGAGATTGTGGCTCAGTGCTTTCGGCGTTCTGCTGCCGAGCCCAAGATAGCAGGAGGGAATCCTGACCGCTTCGGCCAAATACAAAGACGCCCGTGTGCCATGTGACGTCAGTGCACGTTGGAGAACCTCATGTAGCCTAAATTAATCCAGATTCCTCCACTACGGCCTCTGTCTTAGCCCATGAACCACTCTGGGACGACAAATCCAACTTACCACATCATATCATACTGAACCGTACCGTACATACAATACCCTACCATACCACACCATACTTAACGTAAGTACCGTACCACACCGCACCATAAAAATGGCAGAGAATGTTTACAACATTCGCTACAAAGCGAAAGCGCGGACTGTTTTTTGGCAAGAACTGTTCTTAGTGATTTTACATGCATGAATGACTGCACTGAGGCACACACATGATGTACACGCAGAAGACGATTTTACTGGGGTCAGAACCTCCGAATTAGAACTGCGTAGAAGACGGCGATGAGGAGCCCTCGCAATAGGCACATACACGCAAGAGACGATTTCGCTAGGCTCAGAACGTCCGCATTAGAGCCTTCGCTCTAATATCGCACCGTATGGTACAATATCATACCTTACCATACTATATGCCATGTCATACCATACTGTACCGTACCATATCATCCCGTACCGAAAAAAATTTCGAGGACACTTTGGCAATTAAAGTGTTGAGAGGCGAAAGACGAGGACACTATGCCGTGACGACTTCCGCTGGATGTGACGTCACGCCGTTCCTGTGGCTATATCGATACCCAAATTATACATCTTTCGGAGATCTTAAGTGTTAATTACGATTAATTACACATTTTTCCATCTAATTTGACACAAATCCGGCGTTTTCCCGACCATTCTGTGACAATTTTCACTCTGCCATGACGACTTTCGGTGGATGTGACGTCACACCGTTTTCATGGCTATAACGTCGTCTGCGTTATTCCTACTCTAGAGTCATCAAACGTGGCTTCTAGGTTCATTTTTTCCTCCTCTATTTGAAGCAGCCATTCGTTTTCTAATATCTTTTTTTAGTTCCCACTGCCAAAAGTGTGACACCCTCTGCTAACGGACGACAGTATGCGCCATTAAAAGCTTTCGCTGTGATACCGTACTGTACCGTAGCATTAGTCAGGCTGGTGATGATTGTACCATACCATACACGCTAATATGCACTCGCAGTCGTAATGAGTCGACTGCTGTAGAAGGTGTGCTTGTCTCCGCGGTTTGCCCTGCGTCGTTATTTCATCCCGGAACACTACTTTTTAATTAGACACGGGAAAACTTCATACAATTATTGTTTCCAGTAATAATTGGTCGTTTGGCTCTTTCTGGTTTTGCTGACATTTGTCCATCATGACAATCTATAGAGGAGGGAGCTGTAACGGGGGGTTGGGAGCCCTGAACTATGGTAGGGATAGGGTTGGTCTGTTCCTCCGGTGCTTTGGGCTTCTTGCGTCTGTTTGGTGTGGGGTCACGCTTTGGGAGTCGGGACTCAAGATCGTTACAGCGTTCAGAGAATCCTTGAGTTAGCACATCGAATCGGTGGTTAAGAATAGCGTTGTCTTGTGTTATGCGGATTACTGCGTCTTTGATGGGTGTGTATTCCTCGTTGATGCGAGTTATAGCTTCCTGCAGTTTTGCCTCAAAGCGAGCTGCAAATGATTCAAGCAGGGTTGGTATGTTGTTTAGTGAGATGGGTGTGGAGGGAGAGGGCGTTGTGCACGGAGGTGAATTTGTAAAGGGATCAGTGTCAGCCTCCATTGCTAGCAAATCAGGAAAGGAATTAGGCTCGGAGTGGGAGGACGAGGTATCGGCGGTAGGCGGGTTGGGAGGAGGAGTTTGGGATGTGGTAGGAGTGGGAGCTGGTGGAAGGGTAGAACCAGCGGCAAGAGCACTTATCTGGGCTTCCAGCTTGGCGATGTGTTGACGCAAGGCGGCGGCTTCTGCTCGGGCTGCTGTAGCTTCTGCTTTAGCCGCTGCTGCCTCCTCCTGAGATTTTGCCAGGGCTTGTTGTAGACTGGGTTGTGCAGGCAAGGATGTCGTGTGCCTGTGTGAAGAGGCGGAGGTGTCCCAGACTTGTTTCAACGGCACTGACCAAGCTGGTTTGTTTTGGTTGGGCTGTGGGAGTCCGGATGACAAATGGGGAAAATTTTCTCTGGATAGGACCAAGTCGTGCTGCTGCGTTTGTGGGTGGTTTGGCAGTTTCCGTGGCTGGTTGATGTTGCGTCCCTTGCATGATCCTGTGCCTGTCAGGTGTGGGCCCTCGCACAGAATGCACTTGGGCGTGCAAAGTGTGTCTTCTTGGGAGTGTTGTGTTCCACAACGGGGGCAGATATTTGTCTTGGGACTCGGGCATACGTCGTGGCGGTGACCCGGCTGTCTGCAGTTAGTACAGGCATCCGGACTGCCACGGTATGGGGTGCAGCGGTGGATGGCTCCCATGTATTTGATGGAGTGAGGTACTGTGGTTTCGTCGAAGGTGATCAGGATGGAGTGTGTCTTTCCCATGCGTCGTGCTGCTAGAATGGTGTATTCAGGATTTCTTTTCACCAGGTCGTGGTACAGTTGCGTCGGCGTCTCGTCGTCATAGGCGTTCGTGATGACTCCTCTGGTAGCCCCCGGTGGTGGTGCTACGTATGCCGCGCAGGGATATGTTTTGCCTCCGATGGTGAGAGAGGTCAGCGTCTTGAGAGTCTCGACTGTTGGGAAATGTGTGGTTGCCATGGTGAAAGTATTATTGGTCGGGTGGACGCGCAGGCAGAAGTCGTCCGGTGGAATGATATCGAGCTGCGTCTGCACTGTCTTCAAGAGCCGGGGTGCTGGGACATCTAGGAGTCGTAGTTCACCTCGCGGGCGAACGACTACTCGAATTGCGTTCGGTGGGAGTGGTGGCAGCTGCTTGCTCCGCTGTACTGCGAGGCGAGCCTCCTTAGTCGCAGGTGGTAGACGGGCCGGCGTCTTGCCGCTGCCGGTTACAGCTGCTGCGTGGCGCGACGCGTTGTTGGCGTTCGGGTGAGCTGCGTCTGAGGTAGCGTTGTCGGAGCGGTAAGGTTTCGGCGAACTGGCTGGTCGGGAGGCGTAGGCTTTATACAGCACCGGTGTCCAGTCGCTTGAGTTTTGCTCTTCCGCGGTGATGGTGCGGCCTTCAACCGTTACCTCCATGACAACGGCTGCTGTCGCCGACGGAGTCGGCGGAGGGGAGGAATCCTAGTGCGGCCTAGCTGTGCAGCTTGGCGTCTCGGTCCGATAATTGTTCTTCTCTCACAATAGGTCGGATTGTGCCCGTAATGGGCGGCTTTCCTGTCCTCCTTAGGCAGTTATGTCGGTTTTCGAGCAGATTAGTGGCCGTAGGAGAGATTGGGTAGGAGAAGCACGTACCGTTTGCCGGAGCCGACGTTGCAGGCATCCGCTCCCGTTGGCCCCCTAGCGGCGAAAGTCCTCATTCAGCCGTCCTCTCCCCTATTTTATTCAACATAGCACTTCTTCACTTACCACAACAGCTAGCTCAAATTCCCGACATCCATTTCAGCCTCTACGCCGACGACATCACTGTCTGGGCAAACCATGGCAGCGATGCCGAAATAGAAGAACACCTACAATTGGCACTAACCACCATCGACGCATATGTACGGGAGCGTGGCCTGACCTGCTCCCCTTCAAAATCGGAGCTTTTCCTCTACCGGCCCAAGCAACACGATTCAGCCAATGCACCCATCTCCCTCGCCCTAGGTACCCATCCCATCCCAGTAGTACACAAAATCCGCGTGCTAGGACTGGTTCTCCACTCCCACGGTGCGCACGGAGAAGTCATAAAGACACTTCAAACACACGCTCAACACACCACTCGACTGATTCGCCGCATAGCGAACCGCAGGGCTGGCCTACGCGAGCGAAACACGACTCGCCTCCCCCAGGCTTACATCATAAGCCGCACAACATATGCCCTTCCATACGTACCCCTGAAACAGAAGGAGAGAGACCGGGTTAATGCGCTCCTACGTAGTTGCACGAGAACGGCTCTACGTCTTCCCCCCAGCACATCCAACGACCGACTTCTCAAACTAGGTGTACACAACACCTTTGAGGAGCTAAAAGAAGCTACCTTTATGGCACAACTATCCCGTCTATCCAGCTCAGAGGCTGGTCGTACTTTATTGTCCCAGTTGAGCCTGACCCCAATTACAGAGCCTACCGAGGGGGTCCCCCTTTCTGCTACCCTCCGCTCTAACCTCAACGTAACCCCCATCCCCAAGAACATGCACCCTGAGCGAGACAGGGAACGCAGAGTAGCAAGGGCTCGGGCCCTTCACAAACAGTATAGCGAGGACCATGAGGTGGTCTACGTGGACGCAGCGGAATATACGACAGGCTCCCGTATGGCCCTGGCGGTAGCCGACAATAATGCAAAGCTTCTAACCTCCAGCTCAATCATTACCAATTCGACCACAGAGGCAGAAGAGGCAGCCATCGCGCTTGCTCTCATTTCTACATCTGCCACAAAAATTATCTCCGATTCCAAATCTGCAATTTTAAATTATGCGAAGGGCTACATATCCAGCACCGCTGCTCGTTTACTACGTTTCTGGCAGCCCCGGCGCCTCATCACCCTCATCTGGACGCCAGCACATGCTGGCCTCCCTGGCAACGAGGAGGCTCATTCCCTAGCCCGAGGTCTCACATTCCGGGCAGGAGTCCAGCCCCCTCTACGAGCCTCGGAGCGCCTGCTCTCCTTCCGTGATATTCTCTCGCACTACCGAGACAAACGAAGGGAATACGCACCCCCAGCTCCATCCCTCACCATACCGCAGGCTGCACATTGGCGACAACTACAAACCCGAACTGCCCCATACCCAATACTGCTGCATGCCCGATACCCAGACCAATTCCCGTCATCATGCAAACTTTGCGGCAAACCAGGAGACTTCTTACGCACCCTCCTCACATGCCCCACCTTCCCTCATCCCCCATCACCAACCGCGGCGGAGTCTTACTGGGAGTCTCTTCTGACCAGCTCGTCCGCTCAAGACCAGCGCCGGATCATCTCCAGCGCTCACAGTAGGATTGCGCTCCAGGGGCTATCCTTCGCGTTGTAAGGGTGCCTCCTCCTCACATTGAGGAGGCATCCAAGTGCCATGTAGGGGGCTTCGCCCCCACGATTTACATCATTGGCAATAAAAGTTTCCACCACCACCACATTTGTCCGGAGAGCAAAACGCGCATTTATAGGCGAGAAAAAAAAATGATTTAAAATCGGTCCTCCCCTTTAACTCAAACTTGTTACGTCGTTAGCGAAAAGGACGAGTTTCCATCATTTCGAATTGTATGGTAGTGTAACGTGGCCTCCGGAACATGCCCGAAGAATATCGGCGGCATCGATGCAAGCATTTTACTCGAAATATTGGTCGACGACGGTGCCACCTTTATTTCATTTCCTGTCCTTTTTTTAGCTCAGGAAAGCTCTATTTTCGGTGAAAATGCTCTCTGTCTTTAGAATGCCGTAGTCAATCGATGCAGGGCAACTTCAATTTTTCCTGCGCGTGCCTTTAAGCTCTAATTTCGCGAAATTCCGGGCTTTTCACTGAATGCTTGCTTGAGTTCTCCAAACACAAAAAGTTCGTCAGAGACATTTAAGACGGCTTACGTTTGGAAATGCGAAAGTGTCAGTGTGTCTGGGTGCGTTGACACATACACATGCTCGTATGACCTCAACCGCTACGCTGTACGATGAACGGTTGCACGACACTTAGGATACGAACATTACTATTTGGGGAAAGGAAAATGCGCAGCAACTCTCACATCTCATCGGACACATCAACCACGCCTTAAGGGAAGTGTAAAGAGTCTGGGAAGGCATACAATTGAAGGTTGCTATGTCGTCGGTTGTAAGCCTGCCGAAAGCCGGCTTCGAACATGTAAACTGCAGGCAACGAGAAATCGTATGGCACCAAAGGGCTCTGGTCAAGCGGGCGCGAGACGGGGCCTCGTCATGCGGTGTCCCGCACTAAGGATACCGACCATGCAGCAGGGTTATTTATTTTTTTTTAACCCTCAAGCTCTCTTTGATTAAAGTTTTTCACCACCACCACCCGGAACGCTTTACGACAATCGGCTGCGTCACAGCTTTGGCACGAATGTTGCCGAGAAAAAACTGGCGCCGCATCGAGTTCGGCCAGTGGCCAGTGTACATAGACGAACGTCATGTACAGGTTTGTTGCCGTTTGCTTGTTTTCGTTGTTTGCTTGTTTCCTTTGGAATTAATAAAGTTTTCCCTTCCTCCGCCTTTGATCAGGGATGAAGAAAGCAACGCCAGAAATACAGTTCACAACCCAAAACCTTCAAAAGGCGTCTCATTATAAGCACTGCTGTCTACGAAACCTATACGCTCGTTTTAGTTCTCTTTTCGTCGTATGTTTACTCGATATTTCCTCAATATTTCCTTTCGAGCTCATTTGGATTGCAGCAAAGGCAAAAGCAGAACGGCTCCATTCCGCGTTCTTTTTTTTCTGTATTCGAGAAAGAAAAAAAGCAAATAAAGAAAGAAAACATTCGTCACAAAAGAGGAATTAAGCGAGTATCGCCATCCTTCAGTTCCATCCTTCAGTTCCTCTCATGCTCCTTTTCTCCTGTTGTTTATATCTTGGAATGAAACGGGATAGGAAGAAAAAATGTATACGGACAGCGCAGGCTCAACTCGATTTCCGGTCTGTATGATCAGAATGCGCCATTTGGAGCAGAAAGAAACGGACAATGGCGGCAAACAAAGTTCTCTCTTCGAAATCCGTTCTTACCCGCGACCAAGCGTGCAGTACACGTTGCAAGGGCAGAGTCTCACGAAATTCGCAGCCGTACGACGGAAAAGCCTTTCATGCAGCAAAATGCGTTTCGTTGCGGCGTTGTTCCTTGAGCGGCGGCCTCTTTGGAAAGCGCTTATGAATGCGAAGGCGTTATACTACGTTATGTTGTGTCCGCAAAACGTGTCGCCGGATGTGACATTGCTGACGTCATCAGTCATGATCTAAAGAGCGGTGTGGTGAAGTGCAGTAAAGTCAGTGATTAAGCAATATCCAGTCATAGTCATTAGTAATCGGTCATTAACATTAGTAATTAGTTAATCACTTGAATCAATGTTAATAATTAATAATACAATTAATTGTCTTAATTAATTACAATAATTAATACTACCAATCAATGATTATAATGGTGAGCTTAATTAAACTGTTTAATTAAAGAGGCTAGTTAGTGCGACCATGTGACGTCATAAAAGTGTGCCGTCATCCACACGTCTGATGACGTCACGCCGGCAACCAATCAGAGTACAGCAACAAAGTAGTACACAGCGTCGAGTGGCAGCTTCGGAGATCGAAGGGCGGTGGTCGGATCTTAACGGAGTGGGTAAGCAGGTGCAGAAAGGCGTCGACTAGCAGCCACCAACGTCTGGGCAAACTCCAGCGGAGTCTCTGCAGTGATAGCAACTCGGGCCTGGCCTGCTGACAGCCGATGTCATCGTAGCAGTGTCAGGGGCCGAGATGCTCCCCGCCTCCTATGGAGGACGACGCCAGATGGCGCAAGTTGCCATGTGTCCGGTTACTAACCAGACCGAAGATAGCCAATCACACCACTTCCTCTTCCGCATCCTCCGTGTATACGCAGCCACTGCGCACAAAGGCCACAAGACGGAGCAACTGGGGAATGAAGTTGAAGCCGATGGCTGCCCAAGTGGATTTTCAGAGTGGAAAGAAATGATTTTTTTAGGGTCAGAAGGCGGGAAAAGGAAAACAGAAGCAGACGAGGATTGCTCCTGAAAAGGAAGAAAGGCATGCCTGATATGAAACAGGACAGCCTCTCTGCGAACTTAGGGATGGCGTTGAACGAGTGCGGTCCTGTCCTAGTTTTTTTTTCTTTCTTATGTGACTCTACGGCACTACAATCAGGAAAGCGGTCCCGAAAGCCCGCGGATAGGCCGTATACTTTCGTATGAGGGCTGGTCGCTTGATAGCCATTGGGGGCAATAGGTTCGGAGACAATCATGGTATTAGCTGTTGCTGCGAACTGGGAAAAGGAAGAACATAACAACCAGTCGTAAGCGTCCAAAGAGGAAGAAAGTAGCTGCAGATATTAAAGATTGTACGCGTTTTTTTTTATTTATTTAGCACATACTGCAGACCCTTTTCAGGTTCCAAGCAGGAAGCAGGACAGGCATATATTGTTAAAACTCAAAAGATACAAAACACAATGAAAAGAAATATACATAAAAATGTGCAGACAAATTTTGCGAAACTATTACGATGCCATAACATGGTTCCAATCGGATATTGTCCGCGGAAAAAAACGAATATTTAAAACAGTCAGTTTTCGCAAAATACGGTGTCAATGAGTGAATGTGATGATGTCGGGTATAACGTGTGGTTAGAGGGGATATGTACTATGAAGGATCCAAAGCAAACTTATGGTTTATTTATACTATAATAGCAGATACTAGAAGAACACTGATTATATTGCAGTTTTTGCATGCCTCACGTGGTCTTAATGCATCTGTGACGTGACACAGCTGTTTAAACTGAAACCGAAACAGCAGAGAAACAAAATGGTTAGAAATTATTAGGCGGCCGTAGGCTAAAACCACATGATGATCATTGTAGAGTAACCTCTTAGCAATCATTGCAAAGAAGAAGACACGCCACCAAAATTAGGTGCCTGCACTCCTTTAAAGTTATACTTCGAGCGCAAAGGGAACAATATATTGCGAAAAAACAAAACAAAAACAGATTCGTTGCAATTTGCTTAAAGTCTCCACCGCAAACCTCACTTCAAAACAGACGCCTATTCCCTGGCCCGTATGACTTTTCGTTCCCGGAGCGGTGGTGTCATATATGCCACGAATCAGACAGCGAGTGAGATAGAGAGGGTAGGATGGACATCCTAATGAGTTTCGTCGCTCCCAAGCGTGACGTTCGGTCAACAAGGAAAAAGTTCCCAGAAGAGCCACCTAGTGGCGCTGGAGCGCCGATACGCAGCTGTCGTATTAGCCCGCGTCACCAACAGCCCACGCTCGTCACCCCTCTCCCCCTCTTCAGCCTCCGCACAACCTTCCTCCTCGCCCTGTCGCTGGACTCGGTGATAAACTTTGCCCGACCACACTAATCTGCCGCGCGGACGCAGGGAGCAACTTTTAATGCCCGCTTCTCTCTCTCACCACAGAGAGAGAGGGAATACAGGGGGAAGAAATTGGATGGTAATTGCCGTTCCGTCCTGCACCTTGCTTGCGAGAACTCATTGTCACGGCGCGTCCAGAATCGAGGGCCAGTCCGAGTTCAAACTTTCGTCTCGACCGATCCTGGATCCGGTGGATGCACAAAGAGCGGCGCAGCTCTCCACTCTTTTGGCCTCCCCCTCTCTCTCTTTCACTTCAGACGCCAAATCCCGTCACTCCGCAGCGGGAGGTCCAACTAGTTAGAGAGGATTTTAGAAGCTCGGGTGTGAAAGAGTGGAGGAATGGTTTTGCTATAACGGAAATCAGCATATCGATCGGAGGACACTTGCGCGGTGGAAATTTATTGGCTGTACATGTCATGCTGGTTTGTGGACGCTTGAATGCTCGGTGGACCGACGGCTGGCCGGAGGTTTTGCGAAGCGTGGCTTTCAAGCGACGATGGTGACTTCGATGAAAGGGTTTCTCTGTCAGTCAAAGCAGCAGGCTCAGTTTCGACCGTGCCATTGCTCGAAGAACGAGTAAGTCTCCTTCAGGCAGTTACACTAGTGGAGCTAAGCTGAATGAAGTTATGAAGGACGGTTTGAGAAAGTACCTATGAAGCGAAAGATGTCAAACTTCTCTTGAGTGTACATATTTGTATGCACGTCTGTCAAGAATACATGGCTCTAAGGTGTTTAGCAGTGTTTGTCATGACATTCTGTTACAGAAACTGTCCCTGATAATTCTTCGGAGATCATTTTTGAATTTATTAGCTGACTTTTTCCGGGATAGACGACAGTGTGTGAAGATGGGAAATTGTGTTTTTACTTCTATTCTATCCAGAGTCCCTCATGAGTCAATATTAAGCCCATTCCTCTTTAACACATTAACATCAGTATGATAATTTGCCCAATGTAGTAGATAAATATGTATACCAATGTGTCGATTGTATGTTTATTGTATCTTGTTCTGCATATTATTCTGATGCACTTAGCTTCATACAGAATAAGGCAATGAAAGCTATGGACTTGTTCGCAGCCTAATTTAATTAGCGTCAACCATTCTCAAACACGACTTGCATGTTTCCGTAACTCCATAAAAAAATTCTGCCTATAAAACCATTATTCTTACACACATCTGACTGTTACGCATGCACTCGTCAACACGTCAGATACGTATCTGCACTGTTCCAAGTGTGTAATAGGTTGTGTGCTGTTTCCTGTATATTATACAATATGCGATAAGTCATCACAATCTTGATACAAATAATTAATGCACATACTTTAGTCTACAGTTTGCTGCGCTATGGGTTGACTGTTTATTGTCACTGTACTGTCAGGTGGAGTTCAAGGATTAACTAAATTTTACTTTCATTGTTGTCTATAATGACATAGAATTTTTATCAAAGCAGAGATAGAATGTCTTTAAGCTGTTAAATCTGCAGAGCTTTACTTCCCCTACTGCTTAAACTACTATAATGAAATATTTTTGAAATAACGATTACAGGGATACAGTGCACTCCAGCCCGCTGCCTAAGACCCAAACAACCACACTGCATAGCTTTCAGTACTGCTGGTTCACACTCGAAGATCTGCTTATCGCTCTAATGGTTTTACAATGTTCAGGTCGCCGTTGAAACTCAGACTCGAGTGTCTCATTTTGATAGCAACGAAACTTTCACAACGATCCTGTAATGAACTTACAGCGCTAGGCTGATAAGGCGAAGGCTCCCGGGCATATCCTGTTTGTCGCCGTCGCAGTGGAAGAGCATCTGCAACCACGTGACCACTTCGTGCGATAGCCATGCCTCGTGCCTCACGCTAACGGCATTGTTACCATGATCATGTGACTACCCTGTGTGCTTAACCAACAGCTTTTGGATTTCTATACGGTTTTGTCATAATACGCCACTCATGCAAACTTTTTCCGGTTCAAGTGGGGTGCCCGTTAGCAAAAAAAAAAAAAAAATGGGGCTAAGCGCATTCTAACGTCTCTTAAGACAACCGCCAGAAACTGAACTCCCTCCAAAACAGCGAAAGCAGCTGAACCCATTTCGCTCCTATCGAAGCTTTCGGGTCAGGAACGACGTGCCGAAGCCGCCCGTCTGGGACGCAAGCACCCCGAGATGCAGGCCAGCGAGGCCCAAGACGTGTATATATATATATATATATATATATATATATATATATATATATATATATATATATATATATATATATATATATATATATATATATATATATATATATATATATATATATATATATATATATATATATATATATATATATATATATATATATATATGGCCCGATCCAGATATATGGATGGCTCGCTCAGAATATACAGAAGGCTCGCTCAATATATATAGATACTGTGCGATGTCAGTGCACGTTAAAGAACCCCAGGTGGTCGAAATTTCCGGAGCCCTCCCCTACGGCGTCTCTCATAGCCTTAGTCGCTTTGGGACGTTAAACCCCATAAACAACAACAACAACAACAACAATATATATATATATATATGGCACGCAACTCATACTTTAGGCGCCACAACAGTAGACTACGCATAAATTCTAAAGTGGCCATCGCAACAAGTATTCATATGTGGATTCTATACCTGCAGGTACCTGGAGCTGGCGCGCATCCCGCAACAGGCCTCGGCGGTCTCCTCTCAACACCACCACCAGCCGCAAGGGGCCGCCACTGGGGGCCTCCAGCGAAGGTGCAGCGCCCATGTCTTGTGGCCCCGAGTTCGGGGCATGACGTCATTCTCGTCGTCGCTACAGATAGGTCTCTGTGCCGGGACCCCGTTTGCAGACATCTTCACAGCCATCATCATCCCAGTTACGTGCACTGCAGGACGAAACCCTTTCCAGGGGCGCTATGCTGGAAGGCCCGAGTTTGCTGAAACTCGGAATCTTCCCGAGTTCTGGCGACGCCCTCAGATGAGTGAACTAATGATAGCAAGACAAAATTCCACCCTCGTCACGCCTCCAGCTTCATTGGGTTATCTGGATATATTCCGCGCTTTATCATCGCATCGGCGCCACCTCATGGTCTTCTTGGGCGGTCTACAAAGAACGGGTCACGTGAGCCAACCGCCGGTGCACTTTTCATTTGTCTGTCGCTCCACCAAGTGCATTGCGTGTGCAATTCAACAAACGAGGTTTGTTGAATTTTATAATGCACTTAGTACACCTTTATAAGCATTTTATAGTGCGCAAGATTTGGATTTAAAGCGCTTTAGAGTGATTCATACATCATTAAATTTTCCTTTGTACCGCGAGGGAACGCTACCAACGCTACATCATGTGCAACGCTAGGGCTAGCAACGCTGTGAAGGCTCCGGAAGTATACCGCAAATAAAATAAAGAGAGGTGTATCGCTCTGCGCTGTTTTGTGGCCGTGTGGTCTAACGCGTCGCTCCGGAGGGTCGACAGGCAATGGGGGTGCGTGGGTTCGAATCCCGCATAATTAAACTTTTTTTTCCCACATTTTTTTTTTCATCGCAAGTTGAATTTCGCGTGAGTTGAATGAGAAAACTCGTTTTGTTCAGAATCGCTTGAATATTATTCCGTGCTCTGAAAGGAACAGGATGCATCTGTTCATTTGATGCATACCGCATACACCATACACCATGCATACACCACCTCGATATGGCCTGTTTTCTCGTGTTAAGTGTTAAATTTTGAACATAGTATTGATTCCCACAGTGACAGCAAATAGTACTGCCTCAAGAGTCAGCTTGGCTCGATTTCCCTGCTCTCCTAGAAGAACAGAAGCTGCTCAGGCAGGATTTTCATGCAGCCAGGTACAAAGAATTCCAAGTTGTGGGAGCGTCAAGTAAGAATGCAGAAAAAGTTGTACAACGCTAGGAAAAAAATTTTCAGAAGAGCAAACAATAAATGAGACAGGACAATAAAGAATGCTGACCCCGCAGTGTTTGCGAGAAATGGTTTATTCTGGAAACAGCCAGTGGCATGGATCACAGTGCACACATATTAAAGGACACGTGCAGTGGATGTACACCAACACACAATCAGTCAAGTGCTCCAAAACTGAAAAAAAAATGTGGAGCCATCGAACAACACTATTTGATAAAACGAAAACCTGACCAATGTACTAACAAAGACGTGACTCGAAACAAATTCACACTACACTGAGCAAGAGCCAGCTTGAAATCATTCACACCTCCGAAAAATTAAGGACAAAACATACAGTACTGGCTACCTCAACACTGGCACTGCATAACATGTCAAAACGACCAGAGATTGACGGTAATGCAAGACAGCACCAAACCAGGAATTCCTTTTCAGGACATGAAGATCAGAAACCCATACATATCATTCTCAACCCTCACACACAAAATGAGGCCAATGCCTAGGGGTTTGTGAATGTTCGAACTTTTTGGACAGCATAATTGAATAAATTTCTGTTGAGTTAGTCAAACAAATCAAACAATATATGTTCAAATTTATTTTAAATGAATCCAATTTACTCTCAAATTTTCATATACTTTCCAAATAATTCACACAACGCTTCATTAAGCTCCACCGTATTTTTCTGCAATTAAACTTCCAAAAAATGCACACATTGACGACGTGTACCAGTATACGTATTCTAATTGGAAAAGTACTATTTGCACTCCCTTACAAATTCTACTTCTCTACAGACACTATTAACATGACCACCTCAACACCTACACTACAAGTTACTGCCCAATACAATTTGATGCAACGAATTGCAATGATGCAATGATTTGATGGAAATGTTACAATTTTCTCGGTAGACTGATCGACACACAAACCCACATACACAGATATTTCACATTTCCACGCACACACGCACAAAGGTGATCACAGCAAGCCGATGAGTCCTCTCTCTTTCCTCGGTAGCATATGTATTACACATCAATTCGAAGTCAGACAAGTTCCTCGATGCCACTCAAATCTTCATCACTGGAATTGGTGCTCGACTCATCAAAGGAGGAGTTGCATGAGTCGGAAATGCTGAAGACAACCGGTTCAATTTCAGCGTCAACAATCACAGCGCGTTGCCATGCTTCAGCCTCAACTTGCTCCACATGAACACAACAGTTATGCCAGTTTTCCTGGCTTACAGACGCCAGTGCTTCCGGCAGGAGCTTTTCCACTTCAGCCAAAGTCAAACATTTATTGCGACTTACGATTATGAATATTGCATAACAATGCAATCTGCCAAGTGACACAAATGCTACCGTTTAAAAACCCATTAAAATGCATGCATGAAATAGCTGGAAAAGTCCATGCACCTATTACGTGCGCAAACATGACGTAAAAAAAAATTATCTACACTGAGTGTAAAACTGCTCAGTTACTGATAAACGGAAGCGGTTTTTGAGGTTTAATATCCCAAAGTAACTCAAGCGAGGAGGCATGCCATGGTATTAACATATGTATTACACATCAATTCGAAGTCAGACAAGTTCCTCGGGCTGCCAATAACTTCAACCATATGGGGTTCCTTAACATCCACTGACACTGCACAGTACACGGACCACTATCACTAATAAATGGGAGAACATTCCATTAACCGTGACATGCATGAAAGCAAAAACAGCATTCTTACAACCATTGTGTTCAATACATAATGTGCCTTCCTCGTGAAATAATAGGCCTTCACCACGTCAGAGCTGGACTTCGAAGGGGCCTTTACACCAATGTAGGTCCTGTCGACGCATCCCACGACGTCTGTGATGCCGCCGCGCAGAAGGAAACGCTCATTAACATACGCACGCTCGGCCGCAGTCGTGGGGAAAGCAACACACCGCTTCTGCACAGCAGCGTCGATAAGCGCGTCGGAGACGTCCTTCACACAGCGGCTCACAGTGCTTTGGTGGCGTCCAATAAAACGGTCTGCGCCGACGCTCCCCTGGAAGCGTGTTCGCCAAATGCAGCCGGTACAGCCAGCGATGACAGCGCCGCCCACCGGCAGGTAGCAGCCACATTAAGGCTGGTTATAAATATTCATTCAGAACGACGGCTTGACATCGCCGCTATGGCGCAGTGGATTAGAGGCACGTGTTGCGTATGGAAGGTCGGCCGTTCGACTCCGCTCACTGTACTGTAATTTTATTGTTTTTTTTAATTTCATTTCTTTCCATTTTTTCCCTTTTAGGTCGCAAATCGTGATGCATAGTGGCATATAACGCCGTTTAAGAGGACTTATTATCCCTTTTAGGTAAGCCGTTGTGACAATCTTCAGTCACCGTGATCAATTCACCGTGGTTTCAAGCCTTGTGGCTGTACAGGCTGCAGTTGGCGAATACGCCCCCTGGAAGCTCCCGGTCGCGAACAACCGGAGGGCGCAGAGGACTTGCTCTTCGACCGAAAGCGAATGAGGCCCGGTACACACTCTCCGCAGGCGTGGGTCGCCGACTAACTCTTTACACAACCATCGTACCGATGTTTTGGAGAGGCGAAAATGTCACTGGAATTCGTCGTCGGCCATGGCAGTAAACGGGTCCAGCCGGCCGTACTGACATTTGCCGTCAGAGGAAGCGATGACCCAGGCTGCTGCTGCTGCCGCCATGACAGTCCCGAGATGAATTCGGGGCACTTCACCGTTCACGAGTTTAGCTCCGAGTTCAGCTGTCAATCAAAAGCATTGTTCACGCCCCCGGCGTGCCGTACATAAATTATAAGCGTACGCGCTTTGGGTGGGCCACTCCCAACATCCCTGCTGGCTACAGGTATGCTGCGCGGCTGTGCTTATTGCTGACAGACATCGACGATGGTGACCATCGAAATATAACAGGCAAAACGGACGTCATCGCTGATTAATCTAAGCACCTCTGCGAAGGACACGCAACGTGGCGACAGCCGCAGATTTCTTCGCTCGCATACCAAGATTGCACAACACTATAGCCTGTTGCAACCACGTAAGACACAGCACAACGCTGACGGCGCGTCACACCTGCTTGCAAGGCGTCAAACACGGACCGCGATGACGAAACGGTGCTGGGAGCACGTCCTACTACAACAAAATGGCACCACAAGTGTTTGGCTTGGCCGTGCTTTCATCGGTGATAAAGCTCAGCATCAATGTGTCAAACACATCCGGGATCGACAAACGGTCGCTGTTCTAGACCCAGTGCAATAAAGAGTTTGTAATTTCCAGCACGCAAGCACTGCGTATTCACAACCGTAACACCTTTCTCTGTTATAAGTCCGATTCCATTATTACAAACAGGATCCCTCATCTGCCCGAACGATATTATTGCGACGTCACTGCGGTATACAACGGCGATCGACGTTAGTGACAAAACCAGTCCGCAAAACCTTGAAGTGCACGATGTAAACAAATACTACGCAGATACGCGCGCCACCGCCTTCAGAGCTTTTAGTCAGCGTCTAATGACATAGGATGAGTTGTGTCGCAGGGTAGCATGCTCTTCGCATCCGCAGCGCACTAAAGAGGCGTCACACACAACAGGCATACGTAATGAATCATTGAATACAGCCAAACAGCAATTCTTTTCTCACACCGCATCACAGCCGCTCGCACGGCCAATTTCTACCGCTGAGATTCGCCAAGAGCGTACTAAAAGCAATGGTTGGCCACAGCGGGGTGCGGCAGCGGCCGTAGCAGCGGAGAACTCCACCTGAGGTCACTGCAGAGAGCAGCAGTGACGCGAGGGGGGGGGGGGGGTGCAATGCAGTCCAGTTTTTTGTTGTTGTGTATTATGCAAGCCAGAAGATGCATGACTTATATTTTGATATACGACACAATAAAATATATTATCGCAATGGCCGAAAAATAAGTCAGATTCAGCGTCTAGCAGTTGCCCAGTCTTTCCAGTCGAAGGCAGCGCTACCGGCGGCGTGTCAGCGCAGGAGCTCTCGTTTTCGGCACGGCCGGCTGCCGCTCTAGTTCGTATGCAAGCCACGCTGCAAGCAATGGTCTCAGTATCGCCACTAGCGGCAGAAACTGTCAAATCTTTGTTAATTTCCTAAAGCTATACTTTTCAACAACGCTTCATTGGATTCAGATTTTAAAATAAATTTGGAAATGAACAAAATGTTCGTAATATTATCTGTTGCCTTTTAACGTATTCAAGAGAAGAGAAAGGGTTGATACAAGAGTGCACCTAGTGCGCACTGTTCGTCTTCGGAAATGGAGAGACAGATAGAGCCTGAAAGAGAAGACACGCCTTTGACGCCCCCGAAAAGGCGTGTCAAACAGCTAGCGGTGAGTGTGCAGATAGATAGGAGAGAAGTCACGATTTCGCGATTGCTGACATGGCGCTGATAACTTCAGGTAGCGCTGTGGCCTGGTATTGCGCAGTGTATTGTGTTTGAAGTGTGAAACGGGCGCGCAGGGTGCGCTTGTATCGCCTTTACGTGGCTTTATCTCTACATTTTATTGTCCTCTGCCTGCGCACGTTCCGCGCTATCTTCGTTCACTGACTGCCGTCATCGCAAACTCGGATGAAACTCGGGCGAGCGCCAAACTCGGGCCTTCCGGCATAGCGCCCCAGGATAATTATTTACCCCTGGCCTGCGCCAGCCAATGCCTTCCTATATCTAGGAAGGGAAGGGAAAACTTTATTTACACTAATGGTTTTTCCTGCGGTTTGGGGGCATCTTCAGAGACGTCTTGGTTATACCCCCAGGAGCCTTCTCTGTCGAAGTCGTCCACCTCTAATCAGTGGTCGGGTGCCCTCAGTCCAGGGCTCCGCTGGCCACTGCCGCCCGTTGAGCTTGCTGTAGCAGACCTTGTTGGTCTTCACAGCGGTCGCTGGACAGAAGTCTCCCACTGCTCTGCACTCGGGTTTTGTATTTTGGGGACCACGTCTATGTTTGGGCAGGCCCATGGGATGTGGTATAGAGTAGGTTTTTCGTCGCACCAGGGACATTTGTCCGTGTATATCGTAGGGCGCATTTTGTTTAGTATATGTAGGTTTGGGAAAGAGCCTGTTTGTAATTGTCTCCAGGTGACAGCTTGCTCTCTGCTGAGAGATTTGTGCGGTGGGGGATATCGCATTCTTCTGCCTCTATAGTTTTGTAGTATGGCCGAGTATTCCCTGGGTGCTGGCGCGAGTTCCGCGGTCTCATCGGATGCTCAGAAAGTAATGTATCCTCGAGCTATCCTGTCGGCCTCTTGGTTCCCTGCCACCCCCGTGTGCCCCGGTACCCACACAATTTTGCGTGAGATCTTGTCGTTTTGTTCTTCCTGGTTTTTAATTCTGTCGCTCGCTGCGAGGAGTATACGGAGCGCCTGACGACCTATCCTGCCATTCATGTAATTTCGGCAGGCTGTTTGAGAGTCCGTGAGTATTGTTAGTGACCGCCCGGTTCTATAGCCCTCCGCCACCGCTAGAGCAACGGCTACTTACTCGGACTCTGCAGCTGTGCAGCCTCGGAGATACGCGCTGGTAATTTCACGTAAAGACTAATCGACCACAGCCGCTACAGCGATTTTGGTATCTCCTCCTCTCCAAGACGCGTCTGCATACACGGTCGTGGCTTGAGGAGCGTGTGTTTTCCCGATGAATTCGGCCCTCGCTTCTCTTCTGCCTCGATGGAGGTTGGGATCCATGTTTTTTGGTATTGGCGCTCCCTTGAGGGTCTTAAGAAGCTCGTCGGGGATAGTTGCCGTCCTCGACATTTCTCGCATCTGCTCGCGGTATCCGAGCCTCTGCAGGAGCGCTGTTATATCTAAAAAAATTTCTGAATCTTGTATCTTTACCCGACACTCCGCCGTACCCTGCTGCATCTCCTTTTCGCGGAATCTACGATGCCACTATAAGAGAACATTGCCAAGGGGCTGGTAAATTGGTAAATTGGTTTTTGAGGAACGGAAATGGCGCAGTATCTGTCTCACATATCTCGGCGGACACCTGAACTGCGCCGTAAGGGAAGGGAGGAAGGGGGAAGTGAAAGAAGAGAGAGAGAAAGAGGGGCTGCCTGCATTGTGTGTCGTCCGCGTACATTTCTAACTTTTTATTTCGCCCAAAATATCTTTTACCCGAATATGAGCACACTGCGTAGTTTCACAAGTGGAAGATTCTCCTAAGAGACTCCCACCACTATCACAATAAAACTAAACTTCGACTCACCAACCACATCCATGCAGGGCTGCGAATAGCACAGATGAAGTGTGCACACCAAATATGCGCATAGCACACAGTAATTCACCTCTGAACGCTGGCCGTTAACTCTGCAGTGCCTTCGAACCAAGCGCCTGTAATACATTGTGTATTGGCGTAAGAAACCCGATATCTCTGACACCTCACATGGGAGCACAGCGCCTTCGAATGTCTACTCTACTTACTGATTGGCTGAACTCGCAAACCTCTACTTGCACTGCACGACCGTGCTGGCGCATAGCATAGGCCTTGAGGCCCCATAGTGATGCTGCAGAGTTGCGTAAAGTGGGCGCACCTAGCGCTAACGAGCGCTTGGCGAAAAGTCACCTTGCTCGAGAAGTTCGAACCTGGAGGTCATTATTACGTCGGGGATGGGACCTCATTAGCGAGCGCGACGCGCGTTGAGTAAACTTCCTCTCGCTGATCGTGAAAATTGAACAGCTACATCTCGCTGCAGCTCCGGGCTTAGGAGAAAAAAAGTATTTGGCACTCTCAAAGCCCACCGCTGAATCATTGGCGTTTGAGGCAAAGCCGATTTTTTCGCATCGTCAAGAACGAAGGTTTTAATCCTCGGACTCCTCCTTTTTTCTTCTCTTCCGTTTTTTATTAGTGGAATGAGAGAGAGAGAAAACTTTTAATGAGCACAGATTAACTCGCACGAATTAATTATGCTATTGAAAAGTTTTCTCCCTCTCTCACCTTCAAGTAAAATTAAAAAAAACAAACTCGAGACATTCGTTTCCTTGTGCATAATATTGCCAGTTCCAGAGCGATTTATGCCCTTATGCGAAAAGCAGTAGCCGGCATTGCTGTCAAGCATCAGGTTTCTTTTTGATGCCCATCCGTAAAATAATTGTTAGAAAATATATTTATTCATTCCGGCCCCGCCGCGGTGGCTAAGTGGTTACGGCGCTTGGCTGCTGGCCCGAAAAACTCGGGTTCGATCCCGGCCGCGGCGGCCGAATTTCGATGCAGGCGAAATTCTAGAGGCCCGTGTACTATGCGACGTCAGTGCACGTTAAAGAACTCAAGGTGGTCGAAATTTCCGGAGCCCTTCACTAGGGCGTCCCTCATAGCCTGAGTCGCTTTGGGACGTTAAACCCCAATAAACCAAACCATTTATTCATTTCACTGCGCATTCTGAAGCCGTCAGTTCATTAAAGCTGGTGAGTACTGGAAGGTTATATCCTTCTAAACATTATCATAAATATTAGTTGTGATGCTTGGTTACTGCTCACAATTTCTAGCAGTTTGATAAGATAGACATTTCTCCAATCCGCGCCAGCTTCTTGTGCGGTCGGACATGCTGGCGCCTGCGCTATATTTCCTCGCAAATTCGTTCTAACTATGAACCGCACCCGGCATTTGCAAGCACTGTATTGATTTATTAATCTATTAAGCTGGTAGAATTAATCGCTCATTGTTATTCCTTTAGAATCAAGTCGGTGAGTTACTGTTTGCAATTTGAGAACGCCTGCCAAATACACTCTATGTGATTCCTATTTTCGTGCTCATTTCTACCGCCGGTCTGGATCGGTCGTCACTGCGCCTAGGTAAATTCACTTCGTCGCAGCTTGCAGGTTCGCACTACGTACCTGTATTGTAGGCTGCTATTTCCTTATCAAACCGTTTCGCTACCTTGGTTTTCTTAGTAGTAACATTGAAGTCCATCCCACTGCACAATGTCCGTCAATGTCTGCAGCCGTGGGCTCTTGTACGCGAGATTGTATTGTTCGAGACAGTCTGTTACTAAACCTACACGCGTGATCATCGAAGTAGTTACTTGTAAGACAGGTCAGTTAGGTGGTAGTGCAGTCAGGATTAAATATAAAATCGCCGCGGTGGGTAAGTGGATACATAGCGCAGCCCAAGGACGCGGGATCGAATTCCAGCCGCTTCAAATACCAGAAAAATCCCGCTTTCTTTGCGATGCTAGTGCATGTCGAGAACCCTAGGTAGTCGAAATTATTCTGTAGCCTTCCACTGTGACGTCTCTCAATACCCATGTACCCATATCTGTGACGTTAAGCATTACATATCAGTCTTAGAGTACGGTTCGATAAATAGCAAACAATAAAATTTTTGTAAACAATCCCAAAGGCAACAGTAAACATTTGTAATCTAAAATACAAGTGCACAGAACACATATGAGCCGTATCTGCACTTCTGGTACGATGTGACAGCAACATATGACAAGCCTGCTAGCTGAGTTAATATAAGTAGTGGGATAGCTTTTTCGCTTGAACTCGAACTCAAGTATAATGCAGTATCTGTAATCTCGTCAACCGGCTGTAAAAATAAACAGTTTTATCTTATCATTCCAATTGCGCAACTTCACGCAAAATTTCTACCGTCAGTTTTTAGTGTTGACCAAATATTTAGGGGGATCCCCCAAGGTGGAGAATATTTGTAATAAGGTAGTAAAGCTGGTGGTAAAGGTAGTAAAGGTAGTACTACCTTATTACAAATATTCTCCACCTTGGGGGATCCCCCTAAATATTTGGTCAACACTGTTCCCACTTCGAGTTATAGATCAATTCGCTCTCGCCCTACCATAAGCTTGCCGTCCCGGTTAGCTCAATTGGTAGAGCGACTGCTCCGGTGTGGCGGTGGTTCCGGGTTCGAACCCCGTACCAGGACGAATTTTTCTTTAACTACGAAGTTTCTGTGAAAGCTGTATTGCTTTCCTTTGTGGCCGTATGGCTGCGCTCGGGTGGACGTCAATGAGTAATTACTACCTTATTACAGTTTTTAGTGTTGAATCCACGACTGTCAAACAAAAAATAAAGCAAATATACCGAAATATTGACACCTTGGGCGATATCTAGCCCCAGTTTCCGCTCTAAATCCGATGTCTTACTCAAGGAGTCTTGCGCAACACTAAAAAAGAACTGCCATTACAAAAACTAGAAAAGAACACGCTTGTTCCGCAAAGCCATGACTTGCTGGACGCACAGATAGATACCTTGTTTCAGAAAAGCCTTGTGACCGTTTGAAGGCTTCTGGATTACCCAGAAGCAGAGTAAGTCAGCCCTCGCCTGACTGTATTGACCTAGGCCGTTTTGTCGCCTAAAGCTACCCCTTTTCTGCTGGTCGAGGTAAGGACGCTGCTTCAAACAAAGCTTGCGAAGCGAGCTGCTTCGGCGTTCTCTTGACCTAGCCGGCGACTGTACTGAGCCAGCTGAAGCTGTAGCTGTCTTGTTGTGTGTTCTTGTTGTCTGTCAATGTATATGTATGTACAGTGCGTATATATATACATGGTCTGTTCTGAAAGTAGTAGGACTCATTTTTTTAAACAAAATTTATTAAAGAGAATAGTACAAACGATTGCAATTTTTCAAGGTAGCACCCTTCCGCACCTACACGCTGCTGCCAATGAGTTTTAGTTTTCGTACGCCTCCAGGAACGCCTGGACCGGAATGCTGTTTAGCTCTCTCGTCACGGCCTGTTGAACCACCTCTACCGATTCATGAAGTTTCCCCTCGAGCGTCGATTTTATTCTCGGGAATAGAAAAAAGTCTGGCGGGGCCAAGTCGAGGCTCTAGGGGGGCTAAGGCAGCGTTGTCGCCTTCTGCTGGGCAAAAAATCGGGGTCCTCATTCACATGATGAAGAAGATCCTACCGGTTGGCCTTTTCCTCCTCTGACAACACTCCCGGCACCAACTTCGCGCACGCTTTCCTCATGGATAAGTTTTCTGTCACGATCTCAAAAACTTGGGTTTGAGGAATGCTCAAGTCATCAGCAATCATTCTGATACTCATTCTACGTACACTGTTCAGTAAATGTTTCACTCGCTACACATTTTCGTTGGTCTTGCTGGTCGAAGGGCGTCTGGAGTGGTCGTCTTCCTCTACTCTTTCCTTACCTTCTCGGAAAAGCTTGTGCCACAACCAGAGCTATCGATACAATCATAAGAGGGGCTTACAAAACTGCCCTCAATCTTCCAATAGCCACTTCTACAGAACGACTCCTAGAGCTTGGTCTGCACAACACTTTTACCGAGCTCCAAGAAGCCCTCTTGGAAAGCCAAAAAGAACGCCTTCTAACAACCAATGCGGGAAGGACGATCCTGACTAAATTAGGGACATGGCCGGGGCTGGAGACAAGAGGCAGTAAAACCTCTCTTCCACTCCAAACCCGACAAAAGATCACCGTTAGTCTAATCCCACATCACATGCATCATGCTCATCATCAAGGCAGACGACAAGCGCGAGCAAAGGCACTTCAGAAACGCCTAGAAAACGACCGTAAAGCCGTTTACGTAGACATTGGGGCCTACCCCACGCCGGGAAAGTTCTCAGTCGCTGCGATTGACCGCCAACTAAAACCGGCTCTCCAAGCTTCTATCTATGCAGAAAAACCCTCCTCTGCAGAGGCTCTGGCAATAGCTATCGCCATCAAACAAAAAGACCAAAGAGGAGAGTCCTCCCACGTTATAACAGACTCCCAACAAGCCTGCCGAGACTTTCTTAATGGCAGGCTTCCCTCAAGAGCAACACAGCTACTTGGCAATCTCAGCCAAACACACAGACTAACATGGACACCTGGTCACGAAGGACTAGCTGGAAATGAGGTAGCCAACGATCTAGCCCGAGATTTAACCCACCGGGCGGATCCTCATCCCTACCCCACGCCCATGCCTAGCACCTATGGTGACAGATTAGAACATATTCGGCTGTATCGCAGAAAATACCCACCCCCTCGCATAAAACTAGACTCCTCCGCAGCCATAGACTGGAGGAAAATTCAGACCAACACCTTCCCTAACTTGTTCATCCTACACAAGATTAGCCCCACTCAATATCAGAATGCATGCCCTTGGTGTGGAGCTTGCCCTACGCTCTACCACATATCGTGGGAATTCACAACGAAACCAAAGCACTTAACTGTATCCAACCCGACATATGAGCAGTGGGAGGTGGCCCTGACCAGCGAGACCCTGGATCAGCAACTTAAGTTGGTTCAGCAAGTCCGTCAGTCAGCTAAAGCCAGTGGCGCCTTGGACTAGGGGTGCCACCCAAGTTGCTCGAGCAACCTTCCTCATTTTAAATAAAAGTTTTCTCTCTCTTGTGCCACTCAAAAAACACCTGATCTACCCATGTATTTAGAATATTACTGAATATGTTATCGCTTAATGCTAATTGATTAGAAAAGCAAAAGAAAAAAACAACCACATGCCGCCGGTGGGATCCGAACCCACGGCGGCATGTGGTTGTTTTTTCTTCTGCTTTTCTAATCAATTAGCATTAAGCGATAACATATTCAGTAATATTCTAAATTGATCAACACCTCAAATTAAATATATAAATTGAAAAAAAAATTCCCTGTGCCCCTTGGTTTCTGTGGCTTCAAGGCAACTGATTAAAAATATAATAAGTTGGGGAAGTCACATTGAAAAACTTAACAGATTTATTCAACGTTTCGACCAGGCACTGGTCTTTTTCAAGAATGATCATACAGTGCATGGAAGGGTCTTCTTATAGCAGTGAACATGGCACACACAGGGCTTGAAAAAGAAAAATGAGAAAAAATCAAAGGGGAAAGAGGAAGACAGCCGAGACACGAAACCCAAACGTCAAGGTGCGCCAGCAAAGGCGCCGCCGTGAAAGAGGTGAAAGAGGGTGGTGGGCCTGGGCGGGCACGCGACTAGTTAAGGAAAAAAAAAAAAAGCGTAGGGGTGGTTAACAAGAGAAGGCAAGTGCCTGCCAATTGTGTGCGTAAGTATCGCCTCTAGCCACCTCTGTGTAGCCCCGCGCGACTCCAGAAGAAAGCACGAGAACGCACAGGTTGCGGTTGAGCTAAGTGTCTCCACGGGTGGCATGCGGACCCCCAAAACCAGATGACGTTGCATATGAAGACCATATGGAAAGCTCCTTCTTTACAGGAGTAGAAAAAAAGAGAAGAGAATAAGTAAAGACAAAAAAGACAAAACATGGCACTGCGATGGCCGAAGGAAACAAAACCACATGAGGGTCGCACGTGAGAACCACATGGATAGGCTCCTTCTTTACAGGAGTGGGAAAAAAAAGTATAAATAAAGGCAGAAAATGGCACTGCGATGGCCGAAAGGAACAAAAACACACACACGCAGAGGCGACATGAATACACAGAATATACACAAAATTGCGTCACTTTTGTAGCATTCTTTAGCAGAGGATATGTGGGGAAATGCGTAAAAGCCCACAAATTAAGTTAAATTCAGCGCCAGAGTGTTAGAAAGTGTACCAAAAAGGCAAATTTCATTACAGGAAACACCGCTTAGGAATAACACAACAACAATATTAGAATAAATACAAATGGCACGCGAGATAATACAGGCGCCCAAAATAATAGAGTTCAAGAGTGTGAAAAATTGTCCCAAGAAACAAAGTTTACCCAAACGCCGTGATCAGCACCAACAAAATGATAATAATGCGGTGAATACACATGAGAGACGAGCGTCACAGAATTCGTGCTTAACCACAACAAAAATAATGTCAGTACCTCGACTAGAAATGAAAGTGTTAAATACATAACAAATCGTTATGCAACTGTCATCATAGTAGATTTAAGAAACAATATTTTCGATGCAAAAGAGTTCACAAGGAAAAGAAAAACAAACAAACAAAACATTGCAGGAAGATTTAGCCAGAAAGGCAGGAGAGTTTGCCAGGGCTTTCATTAATTCCAGCAGACAAGGTGTTAAATTTAAATATTAGATATGATTCACAGGCTTCCCTGTCGTAATGTGTCTGGAAGCCAGATTGGAGTATGGTGGCCTTGAAGTTTCCAAATGAATGGCCTTTTGTCGTTACGTGTCTTGAAAGAGGCAGATCTGGCAGTGATCTTATGTGTGCTCTGTGGTTATTTATTCTCAATCGGAAAGGAGTTTCAGTTTGCCCGATATACTGAGCAAGGCACACACCGCACTCGAGGAGGTAGACTACGTTGCTGGTGTCGCAGTTGAAATCTCCTCGAATTTTGAATGAGAAAGACGACGCTGTGCTGCGAGCTTCTGTGACCTTATTCATCATTGGACAAAGTTTACAGCGCGGTTTATTGCAAAAGCTGCAGTACAAGACCGCCGTACAATGCTAAATAACACCAAGACTGCGCAGACGAACTACCCAACTAATCTGATATTAACATACTCTCCAACAGCACCGAATGTTAACGCTATTCTCAGAAAGCATCACAACATTCTCCTTCAGAGCGACAAAATGAAGCGCTTGCTTCCCGAACCACCCCGTGTCGTATATCGGAGGGCAAGAAATATCAAAGATGCCGTAACCTCCTCGAAACTAGACAACGGTGAAGTCTCAGGGTGCACACCTTGCAATAAACCGCGCTGTAAACTTTGTCCAATGATGAATAAGGTCACAGAAGCTCGCAGCACAGCGTCGTCTTTCTCATTCAAAATTCGAGGAGATTTCAACTGTGACACCAGCAACGTAGTCTACCTCCTCGAGTGCGGTGTGTGCCGTGCTCAGTATATCGGGCAAACTGAAACTCCTTTCCGATTGAGAATAAATAACCACAGAGCACACATAAGATCACTGCCAGATCTGCCTCTTTCAAGACACGTAACGACAAAAGGCCATTCATTTGGAAACTTCAAGGCCACCATACTCCAATCTGGCTTCCAGACACATTACGACAGGGAAGCCTGTGAATCATATCTAATATTTAAATTTAACACCTTGTCTGCTGGAATTAATGAAAGCCCTGGCAAACTCTCCTGCCTTTCTGGCTAAATCTTCCTGCAATGTTTTGTTTGTTTGTTTTTCTTTTCCTTGTGAACTCTTTTGCATCGAAAATATTGTTTCTTAAATCTACTATGATGACAGTTGCATAACGATTTGTTATGTATTTAACACTTTCATTTCTAGTCGAGGTACTGACATTATTTTTGTTGTGGTTAAGCACGAATTCTGTGACGCTCGTCTCTCATGTGTATTCACCGCATTATTATCATTTTGTTGGTGCTGATCACGGCGTTTGGGTAAACTTTGTTTCTTGGGACAATTTTTCACACTCTTGAACTCTATTATTTTGGGCGCCTGTATTATCTCGCGTGCCATTTGTATTTATTCTAATATTGTTGTTGTGTTATTCCTAAGCGGTGTTTCCTGTAATGAAATTTGCCTTTTTGGTACACTTTCTAACACTCTGGCGCTGAATTTAACTTAATTTGTGGGCTTTTACGCATTTCCCCACATATCCTCTGCTAAAGAATGCTACAAAAGTGACACAATTTTGTGTATATTCTGTGTATTCATGTCGCCTCTGCGTGTGTGTGTTTTTGTTCCTTTCGGCCATCGCAGTGCCATTTTCTGCCTTATTTATACTTTTTTTTCCCACTCCTGTAAAGAAGGAGCCTATCCATGTGGTTCTCACGTGCGACCCTCATGTGGTTTTGTTTCCTTCGGCCATCGCAGTGCCATTTTTTGTCTTTTTTGTCTTTACTTATTCTCTTCTTCTCTTTTTTTCTACTCTTGTAAAGAAGGAGCTTTCCATATGGTCTTCATATGCAACCTCATCTGGTTTTGGGGGTCCGCATGCCACCCGTGGAGACACTTAGCTCAACCGCAACCTGTGCGTTCTCGTGCTTTCTTCTGGAGTCGCGCGGGGCTACACAGAGGTGGCTAGAGGCGATACTTACGCACACAATTGGCAGGCACTTGCCTTCTTTTGTTAACCACCCCTACGCTTTTTTTTTCTTTTCCTTAACTAGTCGCGTGCCCGCCCAGGCCCACCACCCTCTTTCACCTCTTTCACGGCGGCGCCTTTGCTGGCGCACCTTGACGTTTGGGTTTCGTGTCTCGGCTGTCTTCCTCTTTCCCCTTTGATTTTTTCTCATTTTTCTTTTTCAAGCCCTGTGTGTGCCATGTTCACTGCTATAAGAAGACCCTTCCATGCACTGTATGATCATTCTTGAAAAAGACCAGTCCCTGGTCGAAACGTTGAATAAATCTGTTAAGTTTTTCAATGTGACTTCCCCAACTTAATATATATATATATATATATATATATATATATATATATATATATATATATATATATATATATATATATATATATATATATATATATATATATATATACTGAGAGACAGAGAGGGAGCGATATAGAATTTAGAGGGTTTCACTTCATCGCATTGAACAATGTGCTCAGCTCTAGATAAGAAAAAGACGAAAAGGCTCGCTCTGGCTTGTAATGGCACCAACTAATGGGCAGTGTGTATCGTGTGCCTTTCCTCTCTTTTGCATATTCTCCTCTTCCGTGAATTAAAGAACAAACGCCTACTATGCCACGATTTCAGCAAATTGGTCATTAACAGCTGTCGCTGAAACCAACACACCCACAGCTTTTCCGTGGGTGGCCACTGCAGTTATTGGTTTTTGAAAAGCCGCAGTGCGCTTGAATTACGTTCGAAATCAGGATAAATGCGAAACCATGGTTTGAAGCACTGGACGGTGACTTCCCGCCCTTACAGCTACTAGAGTTTATCTAGTAATGTGAAAATCGCGAGAAAGAGCTAGATCGGGTAACTATTACTTGTAGTTCTTCTGAGAATTTACCTAGAGCGCAAAAAAGTGTAAATTTCAAGACCGACCAAATCCACAATTCGATACCGAACATCGGAAACTACAGAGCGTTGTGTTGAAAAAACGTAGTCGCCTTCTGTTAATTCTTGGTTGGTTCCTAAAGCAGCTTGTCAATCAAATCCTCGAACAGTGTTTGTGCGCTTAAGCAAATTATCCGTTCGCAGCGCGTGAGCAGCCCAACTGAGCTGCAATCAAAGGTAAAACTGCGCTTAAAGAAACTGACGGCTTTATCGAATGAAACTTGACGCAAATGACGTCTTGCTATATCATTCTCTTTGTGAGCGAAAGAAATAAAAATAGACAGGTTCAAGTATGCATGGACTGAATGTGCCACATAGACTCTTTTAAAGGAAAGTTTGTGAAACACTCCAGCTCCCGACAGCTAACTGCGCGCCTTAGTTAGACTATTAGTTCCGATGACGCGAGGACCGACGAAATACTCTGAAAAGAGGGCGCAAAAACACCAGCGCAGGCTGTTCTTGACGGTATCTTGAACAACAAGTATATCTTCTCACGTCCCTAGTCTTCTCACGGCAGGAAAGAAGCGCGAAGGCTTCATCAATGCCGTTTCAAACTTTTTCGGAGCATTCAGCCGCCAACACGAGAGGGTTACTGCAAACCATAGCGAGTGCGAAATGTTTACGCGTGAAGATCCTCAGTTAATTACTTCTACAAAAGATTAGAAAAAAAACACTCCAGTTTGCGAGACTGCTGGCTCATCGCCCTCAAGATGTGCGGGGCTATGCTTGGAAGACGGTAATAATTGAGCTGTCGTAATATTCGCCGGTGCCTCACAACTTCTGGGAAGACGACAGAAGGCCTTCGGGTATTAAAGTTTTCCCGCAAATTAAGGTGGTGAAACGCAACTCAGGAAGCGTTCAGAAGATCCTAGAGTACACACAATATCCAAAGAACCTTGTGCAAGCATGTGGGCGAAGGTTCGCCGGCGGTTCGAACCAAACTGCGGGACGGTGTAAAACTAAAAGGCCGTCCAGTTCTTGATAACAGAGCAAGAACAGGGCCCTTAAATATTTGCGATGCTCCAATTATCTTTGATGGCAAACACCTCCCGTTCTCTCCCCAGTAATCGCTTATTCAAGTGCGCTGGCTACTAAGATAATGGAAGTCTGCACACGAGAGAACTTGTTTCTAGGTTTTAAACGATGATGGGGAACACTAATTAGGACTAAAGCATATAAATTCAGCTTGAAATTGAATTGTTCTTAGCTCTGGCAAAGGAAAGTCGACAAACGCGAGACCATTTAACAAGCACCGGTTCACAAGCATTTCACAAGCATTTAGAAAGCGCTCCTGAGATTCTTAAGGGACTCGGAGTTGAATTCCCGTCTATAATCTTTAACTGTTCAGTGCGCGCCCTCTGTCCCCTTGACATAGAGGTCGATGGAACACTTCAAAAACTCATTTCCTTGCTGCTCTTTTTCCTTTTTTCCCCTTTGTTCCCCTCCCCAAGTGTAGGGTAGCCAACTGGGCATCGCCTGGTTAACCTCCCTGCCTTTCCGTCCATCGCTCTCTCTCTCTGTCTATATATATATATATATATATATATATATATATATATGCTTTACTTTCATGAATTTGTTTTAAATTTTACGAAAAATTTTTCTAGCGCGAAAGAATATTATATTTATTTCTAGGTTCAAGTAAGCGGGTAGCAATTTACCAGGTGTTTCAGGGAAGGCCGCCTCTAATATTTAAAAGTAAGGTTTTTGAAGTAAAGAGAAACTTTTTGTCGCATAGCAAAAAACATGTGAATCACGTTAACGAGTAAGTGATTAGCTAAATTCGAACTGTTAACTTTTTAACTACTTCCGATAGGCGCCCGCTTGCTGTTAGACGTTTTGTAGCTGGCCGTTATCAATAGCCGTATCTCTTTTTAGAGTCTCGAAAACGCGATTACCATCGCCGCTTTGGCGCAACAAAATTCACACATTTTTCGCGCCATTTAGAAACCGGGCTCATCCGAGAGGGTGCAGAGTGACGTCAGTCAAAAGCGTCACTCTATGACGCACGTACCAGCGACAATTTGCGCGCCCGTGATGCGGTGCTCGCAGCTCCTCATCACTTCGCTGCTGCAGCGCGGGCGGGGCAGATATATTCGCGTGGTACGTGCGTTATGGCGTGACGTGATTTGATTGACGTCGCTATTTGATTCACGACGATGAGAGTCGCTACTAATGTGTTCGCAGTAAACACGAGAAAAATGCAAAGAAAACATCGAAAAACAACTGCAGGTAAAATTTACAACGCATGTATTGCAACAGCTCCTTTAGACCAAGCAAGCCGCACTAGTACATTCTCTTTCATTTATATTTTTGTATGCTAATAAAAGAAGAATCAGAGCTGATATAATAGTAATATATTACTTCTATGAAATATTGTTGAGTTATTGTTAATTGGCTATAACAGACCTTTGAAATCAGCTGCATTTCATACGAAGTTACTGTAATTGTAACCACCTACTAATTTTCTGTAACGTGCGCAATCCGGATAACTTCCGTGACAACCACCCCACGGTTTCGCATTCCCGTGCTCCTGCAACACCCTCTAAATCTAGGGTAGACCTCTTCCTTTCAAGATAACCAACCTCGGATGGTTTTCCCGTGATCCAACCCCCCCCCTCCCCCCCCCCCCCCCCCGTTTGGGAATTCTTACTGCTCTTGTCATAACCTCTTCCTTTCACGGTAATTAATCCTCCTTCTATAATAAACCCTCCTCCTTCTT
The DNA here is from genome assembly GCF_055824585.1 of Amblyomma mixtum. Classification (NCBI taxonomy): domain Eukaryota; kingdom Metazoa; phylum Arthropoda; class Arachnida; order Ixodida; family Ixodidae; genus Amblyomma; species Amblyomma mixtum. The sequence continues at coordinate 161,805,498 of NC_143015.1, read as the reverse complement.
GTTCAATACTAACAGCTCTCCATGCGGTTTCCTTGAGAACCAACTTTGGGTTGGGATTCTTCCTGCTTTTGTCATACCATCCTTTTTCCAAGGTAACCTCACTGCATTGTCTTTCCACTGTGACTACGTTTTGGTTTCGGATTCATCCGCTCTTGCTACAGCTTCCTCGAGAGAAGAGCGAGAGAACAAGAGAAAAGCTGTGAGCAGAGAAAGAGTGATTCTGTCCAAGTTGACGTCGGCTCCAGGCAAGCAATAATAAAGAACAGAATATATGAGACGGAAAAAGCCTGGGAGTCCCAGGCACACTTAGCGGCGAAAGACGATACTCTTTCTCGCAGGTACCGAAAGGCAGAAAAAAACGTCTGAGAACGGCGCATGACATTAATATGTCTGCAGTGTACACGGGTGACTTCAAAGCACTGAACCAGATGCTCCTGCTTAGGAAGCTCTTTTGCGACATGTCACAGGAGCATTCTGTGAGATTCAATACCATAATGGCTAAGGCGTGCTTTATATGGATGATATGTAAAAGCAGTCATGGAAGTCGTTCGTGAAAGATGCTTTTTCGCATAACGGGGAAGCTTGCAGTGAAGCATGCTTTGCCGACATACACTGGCGTCTTTGTGAAAAGTGTTTCTCCGCATAATGGGTCAGCTTGCAGTGAACCACGCTTTGCAGGCGGACCCTGAACGCTTCTTTCTTTCTTTCTTTCTTTCTTTCTTTCTTTCTTTCTTTCTTTCTTTCTTTCTTTCTTTCTTTCTTTCTTCTTCCTTTCTTTCTTCCTCTCTTTCTTTCCTTCTTTCTCTTTTTCTTTCTTCTTTTCTTTCTTCCTTTCTTTCTTCCTTTCTTTCTTTCTTTTTACGATATGGTTGAAATGAGCATATACACTCATGCTTCTGGCATTCCTTCATCCGTCCCAGTGAGCTTTTAGCCTAGCCGAACTGTAACATCTGCTGCACTCACTGCCTGTTCTCCTATTGTATTGCTGTTGGCTACGGTGCGTGCCGGAAGTAATCAAATGTGCAAGGGCTGGTACTGTAGCTTTAGGAGAGGAGCCGCTTGCGCATTCACCATTTTTTTCAGTCGATGAGAATGAAACTGAGACCAGGGAACACAGCCCCGGACTGGGAGGCTGCTCCGATGACAGTTATGCGTTCGATAAGGCCCCAAAAAAATATGCAAAATAGTCGAGCTCCACCTAGAAGCACCGTGCACAGGAGCACAATACGGGATATTCAAAATTCCGCAAGTGCGCTTTCGGGCATAACAATGTTGTCCCAAACAAGATGGCTCACCATGCGTTTCCAGCTGAAACAAAGCAAGAAAGACTGGTTTTCTTGTTTGATTCTTCCAAAATACGTTTCTTACATTCTGTCAACATCTTTAGCGCCTGTCCTGTAGCCCACGTAGTTCCTTTATAGCGAAGTCGACCATCTTGTTTGGGGCAACATAGTTATGTGGAAAAGCGCACTTGCGGAATTTTGAATATCCCCCATTGGTGCCCGGCAACTGTTACGCTAAAACTGAGAATTAAACGCAGAAAATAAAGCCCCCTCCCAGGTCACTTTACAGTTAACACTGTGGGAGAGGGAAAGAAATTAAAAATAAAGGTCCCCGATTGTACCCCGATTGTGGACTGGGCATTAATTGCATGCGGTTGTCATTATGTCATTTTTGAACCCAAAATGTTTTTCTCTGGTCGCTGTCCCATGGTTCTGGCGCTAATGGCACGATGATTGATCATTGGTACTGCTTTGCTTTGATGGTCCTCTTGCAGTCGTCGGACTTCAAGGCAGTGTCAGAGAAGCTCCGTATATATTGTAGCGAAAGCTACACAAGGCTAGCAGAAACGCATTTCGCGGTGCCGGGCAAAGGTCACTCCTGCGCATACGTCGTTAGCATGGCGACCAGCTGCGCTCGAGCCACGGATGTCCGCCGTGCGCCGTAACTCTGCCGCAGCCGCTGGGCGAGCGGTCGAGGCGCCCGCGGAACGAGAGGAACGTCTCTCGAAGAGGCGCCGCCAAGCTGCTGAACGACAGCGACGGCGTGTCGCTATCGAAATGTCAATAGATGAAACTGCTTCCGCTAGATATATCCTGGCCTAGACGAGCTAGTCCACTGCCAAATTTTTTCTCGAGCTGCCACACATTTTCTAGTGATAGAAAATCAGAAATAATCCTAAATAAATTCATCCTTGACAACATGCCAACCGTGATTTGCACACGTATGCCAGTTTATTCGGCTGTGTTTGCTCTGAAAAAGGCTATATTAGCTCTGCACTAAGCTCCAGTGGCCACTGACGCTCCATCATAGTAAGTCCCCTTCCTAAAATTTTATTATAAATTTACTAGGTGGCGCCAGACAGCTAGGAATGAATCATATGTACAGTACGGTCCATTGTTAAAGGGAACATGCGATCGCGTGCACTCTGCGCTTCACGAAGCCCTCCCGCCTGGATGCGGCGAGAATAGGCGGCATCAGGCGCATGCGCGGAATGACCAGCCGTCATGCTTACTGCTCATGCGTCTTGTGACGAATATTCCCACAAGTTCTCAGCGGTAGCGCTCTGCGAAGCACGGAGACCACGCGATCGCATGTTCCCTTTAACAGTGGACCGTACTGTACCTTCTACACCCGAACCAAGAAACATTTTGCCGAGACACACATTAAATGCTAAAATGATACTCTATCCTTAAATGACAGCTTTGTTACCTCAATGTCACCAAAGGAATGCAACCCTGCGTAAGGATGAGTTAAGCAAAAGTCGAGTGCATTCATTTGGTCCTATCTCCCCGCGTTATATTAATCTCACATCCGCTTTAATGACCTTCTTTCGGTCCGAACATAACTGAAAACAAAATAAAAGAAAACAAAAAAAACCGAAAGCGGCAATCGTTTTCTCTTTGAGTGCCGTTCTGAACCCGCGTCCCTTGTTTCCCTGCTTCATGCATTCACATTCCCGTGGCTAAGCGTTCTTCGTTTATGCATGAACAAACCACGTCCACTCCATTCGCTTCAGCCCACATCGATCCGCAATTCTGAGCTGGCGGGCGGCTATTCCGCTTGATGAAATAGAGTCCTTTATCAAGGTACAGAAGCAAAGGCGAAACTCCTGAATGAATCTGTGGCCTAGATGTCAACGCATTTCGGGCCAGTGAAGCAATCTCGCGGAAAGCATGTTTTGAGAAATTTATAAGAATTACGAAGAGGATATTGTTCCCCGAACGTGACAACATCAGTTGGAAAGAAAGAAGTTCGTTATTAAAAATAAAAAAATGTTCTGGCACTAGTTTAAATATTGAATGTAATGTTTTGTTTCAAATAAATAAAAAAAACGAGTTAATGCATAGCAACCGATTTTGCGCTGGCTGCAAAAAAAATAAAAATCTCAACGGGCAACACGCAGCAAACGAGTTTTTGGGGATGAAATTTGAAATTCCTGCTGCACAAAATGGAAAGCGCATTATTCTAATGGTTACTGGAGAAGTTTGAGAGGCGTCAAAGAAAACAGCCCAGCAAAACATCAAGACGCGCGCTGCACACAAAAATAAAAAAAAAATGGGAAAGTTCTAATGCATTTAAACCGAGCACGACGTGCGAAAGCACTTGGTTTCGATTTAGCTTTACTATTGACAACTGACTGAAAAGAACCGATTTAATTGAAGAGATATGGGAGAGAGGCCTTTGCCCCTGCAGTGGGCGTAGTCAGGCTGATGACGATGACGATTAGTTGGCAAACAAAAACGAAAACCACGCCGGTGACGAAATGGCGACCAATTAGATGGAGCCAAAGTTTGCCGGCTGTCGGTAACGAGGCAGTCAACGTAAGCGGTGTCACTGCGGAGTTTCGCCAAATGATCGAGGGATTTGGGCGGCTCAGAGAACACGCGAGCACAGGTGCAGCCCAGATTGGTCTTCCTGATCCGTGAGATTACTGCGGGTCTAGACCCCACGACCACCGGGATGAAGATGATGGCTCGTGCCTGCAGGATTATTTATTTGGATCACGCAGTCCCACGTTACCCTCATTCAAGCTCTGGGATCTGCTTCATTCAGGTAGGCAAAAAGAAAAGGTTATGATGACTCAGCTCCTTTAAATGAGAGAGAGGGAGAAGAAGCAAATCTTCAATAAACAAATATAGAGGTGAGCCGGCGCAGATAGTGAATGCCAGCATCTTCTTGGTGAGCGTCCTTAGTCCGGGTTGCCGCAAGATCCCGCCGCCTCGTGAGTCCTGCGTGCGAGGGCAGCTTGCGCCGCCGCACTCGAGGAGGAAGGTCTCCCAAGCCTCTTTAGTTGGGTTGGGGCGGGAAATGGGGACTGTGTTGACAGGCCCCCACCATGTGAGATAGAGAATAGAGCTTGTCACAGTGTTGGCACAAATAATTCATTTTTGGGTCATAGCGAGCAACCACTGCGGGACACCAGTAGGTATTCGTCTGTAGGTGTCGCAGAAAGCGTTCGTCTGCCTTCGACAGCCCCTTTGCCGGTGGAGGTAACTGACGAAAGCTGTTTTTGTAATCGTCGATAATTTCTCGAAATTGCAGAAGCGATCGGCTAGGCTAATCGGCTGGGGGAGGACGCGGAAGTAGAAGCCCGGAGGATAAGTGCTCGGGCAGCCGCATTCTCAGCTTCGTTCCCAGGTAGTCCCTGGTGCGCCCTCGCCCACGCGATGTGTCTTGGCGTGTGTTCGGCGTCTCTAACGGCGTTGTAGAGTATGTGATAAGCTAGAGGACATACATAAGAATAGGCCTAAGTACAAAATGTCTTTCACGTCGTGCAATAACTTGTTCGCAATGATGAACTTTCGTAAATACAGTAATTGCGATGAATGATGGTATAGTGACCACCGCTGTCTGGAGACCTGAGACTTGAGGAGGGAAACGTGAGCAGATGCACGGAAGGAAAGACGAACGGACACAAACAGGTGGGTGGCGCTTGCCATAGCCTGGTTTCAAAGGGCGGTGGCGAGCGCCATAAAGTTCAGAATTATTTTCCTTTATGGTAAGCAATGCTTCTTGTCCTGCAGTAAAACAAACACGAAATGAAGTTATTTCAAGTAAAAATTTCAGTTAGTTTCAGGCTGTAACAAATTTCTGTCCTAAGGCCCTGTCTAATTTCCTTCCTTTTAAACTACCAACCTACCAAAATTTTTTTTTTTACTGACCTCAAAACACTACCTTAATGTATCGAGCTGAATAGTGCGGCTCGGTAGAATAAGGCGGCGTTAGAGATCAGTAAAGAATCGTTAGCAGGTTGGTGTCGCCCGCGCAATACCTCACTAATGCATGGCTGGCCTGACGAGAGATTTCCTACATCCTCTGCATAATTACGAACTGCGCCGAGCAACATGGGGCCTATAATTCTCATAAACTCAGCCATGAGCAATAGGAATCGAAGCTGGCGCATACAAAGCCCTTCAGCGTCAGCTGATCACCCAAGCCTGGAGGGCCGTCTTCGATAATAATTTCCCAGGCCTGAGCGAACCATCCGCGTAATGCCTCGAAGTCAATAAATGTTTTCTCTCTCTCTCTCTCTCTCTCTATCACTCTCTCTCTCTCGCTCTCTCTCTCTCTAACGCACTCCTGATCGTTCTTGTGCCCTAGTGCCTCAGAGATGCTGACCTGACCGTTATCGGTATCGGGGTGAATACTACGAGATTTCAACAAAATACGTTTTGTTTTCTCTTCAGACTTACCACAACCTAAGCACGGATCATCCACCTGGGCATATTTCTTCGTACAGATGCGCTTGCTAGGGCATCCTGATCTTGCTTCAAACAACAGGGCCCCTTCATTTATGATTAAGTACTCCTTTTATGATTTCGCGTTCGTCCCTTCTATACGCTCGTTGTCAGTACCTCTTTTATTGAATTCACCAAGTTCATGCCTTCTGCATCTCTGACAGTTTCGTTTAACGCTCTTTATGTCGAAATTCCGGTTTCTAGGATATCCACTAAGTCACTTCTCTAGTTCTCTTCACCCACTCTGAGTGAACGCGCCTTGTGCAAAAACACCCAAACTGCATTAGCTAGCCATCGGTTCCGATCCTCATAAGCATCTTTTCTTCGCACGAGCCGTTCATCGCTGTCTCCTGCTGCCGTGGCACCATCTATATGGAACATACGCAAGCCCTTTGATGCGCCACTAATGCGTGCAGTAGCAAGTCTTATTCAAATTCTATGCGTCGCTCTAGGAGCACAGATATTCGGGAGTTTTAGCATAGTGCGACCCGCTATGCAGGGACGTACAGGGTCCGTCAAAAGTTCCCAGGCCACATGGTCCGCTTTTCATCGGTATATCCTGGAACTTAGGATTTCAATAGAGCTATCGAGGTTTTCAGATGGTAGAACGATCCTTCTTCTATTCTCTACAGATATTTTGAGCTTCGAGGGTTTCTCAACAACCCGACTATGCTGCTCAAAAGCAAACCCTGTGGCCTTGGAACTTTTGACGGACCCTGTACTTATGCTATGCTAAACCACCTATTGCTCTTTAGCGTTAATGCTACTTTGCTGGTATGAACTGGTGCAGAACTAGCTGCCCTACGGGCTGCAGTTCAGTTCATTAGTCAGGAATCTGCAGATGACTGGGCAGTTTTCACCGACTCTAAAGCAGCCCTTCAAGGCCTGCAAACTGCACTACGCCGTGGGTCACACGAACAACTCGTTGCCGAAATCCGCAAGCTCTACCATGACGCCACATTGAAAGGACATAACATAATTTTCCAGTGGCTGCCGGGCCACTGCGGCATTCATGGCAATCACCAGGCTGACGAAGCTGCCCGTTCTGCCCACAATGATGGAATCCCCGTTAATATCCCCGTAACGAGAGCTGACGCAGCGTGTGGGCTTCGTTCTTTGAGGCTGGAGCTCACACTTTCGGCGTGGAACTCTGGTGAGTTGTGCAACCGTCGCCTCAGGACTTTGGACCCTGGACTGCGCCTCCGTCTTCCGTGTAATGTAGCGCGTCGTGAAGCAACACTACTGTGTCGTCTATGGCTCGGTGTTGCCTTCACGAATAAGTATGCTTTCCGGATCGCGATGGCCGACAGCCCTTCTTGTGTGAACTGCGCCTGTGATGAGACAATCACCCATATCTTGTGTGAGTGCCCTGCCTTTGTAGCCGAAAGACATAAGCTGCGATGTGCTTTGGACCGCCTGGACCCTCGCCCTTTCACAGAGGCCAAGATCCTCGGTCCGTGGCCACAACAGTCAACTGCCATCAAGGCTTACAAGGCACTCTTTCGCTTTTTGAGAGCGACTGCCTTAATTGACAGACTGTGATTATTTCCCTTTGCTTCTCTCTTTCCTCTTTAATTCCCCTCATTCCCTTCCCCTGTGCAGGGTAGCCAACCGGAATCCTTTCTGGTTAACATCCCTGCCTTTCCCTCTCTCTCTCTCTCTCTCTACTTTGCTAACACAGCGACTGTTTTCCTTCAATTTTACTTCATCGTGAAACAGTCACAGCATGACGTTGCATGGTGCAATGAAGAAAGGGTAAAAGAATGAAAAGTGAATAGCGCTGTAAGTAAAAAAAAAAAATTGCTGCATATTTTTAGCCCCGGTTTAGCAAGGTTCTCGTTGGGATTTCCTTCTCGGAAGTCAGTGGAAATTTCTTCATGTAGTTTTGAATGCACAATCTAGGAAAAAAAAACTCCCCGGGACACGTGAGCTACAATCGAAACCTATGTCTCTTTTTATTACCCTGTGGTTGGAGAGCTCACTTGTGGAGGCGAAAGGCGGGAACGCGTGCTCTAATGTGACGTTCTAAATTAAAGTTATTGTTGGCAGACTTTCCACGTATCCGCCTAGATCGATTTTTCCCATTCCCAGAGTCATTAGTCAGCTATAATAATTGCGTAAATTGACACGCACTTTTCTCCTACGCCAAATAAAGGGCAATGTTGGGACCACCGCAAAGGTGTCCTGGATGCTTTGTAGAGAAATAGAAGAAACACTCGAACTGCTGAACAAAGAAAAAACAAAAACAAAATGACGCGAGCAACTGATTGCGTGATTGGAATAAAGTGGGATCCACCCGTTAGACAGAAATTATAATTGCTGGAACAGCTAAAAAATGGATAAACATTGCTCAAGCAACCGTTTAAGACGACGGAAAAGGGACGAACACACAGGACGAAGCGCTTCGTCCTGTGTGTTCGTCCCTTTTGACTGGTAATAGTTGGATTAATGGGCAAGAATAAAACAAGCGTACGTAGAGCCTAATTAGGACATGACCAGTATACTAGGACAAGGCCAGGTCTCTTGACCTGATAAGGGACCATTGTTAGTTTGTTTTTTAGTTTGTTTTGTTAGTTTCTTTTTCTCTTCCATGTAATTTCGCGCTGCTCGTTTTCTGTTTGCACTTTGCTATTATTGCTCAATCTGTGGTATGTTCTGTATCCACTCCTGCTTGGGCCTCACGGCCTGCAGTATGCCATAAATAAATAAATACAATATGCACCGAATAGTTGTACAGATGGCTCATACACAATTACAAGCAATATGTAACCCGTGTTCGGCTGCACATTCAGGTGCAAGTTCGAATTCATAAATGTTAAGGTGGCAGATCGGTTTGGGGTCCAGTCCATATCCACAGTATGCATTCTATAGAAAAGTTCGTTTCATTCTCAAGGTGGAATTTCACGCGCTGCTCATTGTTTTTCAATACAGTTCCAAATCGGCTATTTCGTGTTGAAACTGAGTAGAAATAAGAAGGATTCTCTGCAATACCGAGGAGATATGGGGGGCTGCTGCTAAAATGACAAAAATAAACTCCAAGGCTTTATACCTAATGACAATATTTTAAAAGAAGATAAAAACTCCGTATAGTGCACATGTCTGTGTGGCTGTTTCCATGCATAACGTATTTATGTCAGCTTAGTTTCATAGCCGCGGTAATAAAGCTCTTTTCCATGCAAAACACGACGCCTTCTTCGCAGAGCAGTATCTAGTGACAGCAGCTAAAAGTACGATCGCATTTAATGTTCTTGTTTTTTAACCTGACCTCCTAGCACAGAAGCCCTGGTAATATCGTAGAAAGAGAGAGAAAGCATTCTATTCCCGGCCTTTATTCTGGCCAGATCATCTGTTACCTGAGGCGCCGCATGTCCAGATTCATAAGCATTACTCATGCTGCCATGCTATATTTTTAATGAAGGTCTCGGGAAAACGGCACGTACACGGAGTCACGGATGAGTAATGTTTCAAGGAAGGCTGCCTTTCTCTAAAGTTTGTGCACTTTGTCATATCAGAAAGGTACGAAAGTTCTCATGCGTGCACTTGACACAAACGCTGACGTAATGAGCGTTTCTTGTTTGCTTTTCCTTCTTGTTTGTTTGCTTACTGCTTCTCAGTCACTGGCGCCTGCTGTGAGAGCAAGGAGAGACAGGGGCTAAAAATACCTGGAAGGTGAGAAGCATTCATGTCCTACTCCTGTGGACCTTTGTAGCTTCACAAGCGCTTTAAGTATCTGACTATACTTCCTCAAAAGCAGTCCCTCTGCCAGGGAAATTTTCAGCGACGTTATATGTAGATTGACCACCAAGGCCCTACGACGTCACGCACCGTTTTATGCACTTAACTCCTTTTTAAAAAGCACTATACCCAGAATTTATAAACTAAACCATGATACATAAACAACAGACGGGAAATGAACTCAGCATGATATGGTCGGCACCCATGAACACTCAGTGGTACAAGGTCCAGCAATACGCCTTCCTAGATGTGAGACCTGTATTTGTTAACTCTTCTGCTCCTTTATTACAAATTCAGCTTCCCCTGCATAGGCCTAGAAAGTTGTCCCCTTTAGAGACCTTTCCACTGAGGTCTCCCTGGGCGTCGCCAGGGAGACCTCGTCATGTTTTTAGAAAAAAAAAAACGTGCACCTCACTACAGTACGGCGAAGCTACAAGCATGCACTGGACGCAAAAAAAAAAATCTCCACCGAGCCTCGCAGCTGTGAAGTACAAAGCATTACATCGTGAGTATTCCAGCATGCATAGAGACTAAGATTTTCACCGAGCTTCGTTCCCGAGAACGGGTGGAGGAATCTCGCGTGCTCTGCATAATTACGCGCGGTTCACCACCGCCAGTGAACCGGTTAAATTTTTGAGAAGGTCATTGCCCCGAGTAAAAGTGCGGCATGCAGGGTAACGTGACGCTGCTCCTTCTTCCTGTCTGTTCATTTAATTTTAAACGCGAAAACGCTGATTAAGACGTTGGTCTCTGCAGCGATCCTGGCTGCTGCCAGACTATAGTCGCCCTGCAGTGGGGGCGAAGAGGGGATCGCGATAGCTGCAGTGCAGTAAAAATGAACGTGATGCACCTCGGAATTCCGCGGCGACGGGTGTTCATTTCATTGTCCTGACAAAATGGCGTGATCATCGCCACCAGATCGTCTTCTTAGCCTTCATTGCCAAGCCCTAGCAGTTCGTTCTGCTCTTCAGCTAGCGGCATCAGTTCGTCATCCGAGCGCGCACTGGCGCTGATAGTCTTCCGGCTCCACCAACAAAGACCTCGCCGGACTCAAAACCCAAAAGGCTGACGCTTCGATTTCCCATTCCACCTGCTTCGCATGGTTCCTGGCGATGCCTCCTCGAGAGCTCGATCGAAGGCTGCTTGATTCTGCCCGTTGGGCTCTTGCAAAGCAAATGCGCTAGTCGCTGCGACCCACTGCTGTGTAAGTGGTTTTCTCCTTGGAGTAAACATTCAGAACGCGCTCAAATTTCCTCCACGGCCTCCATCTGTTCTCGCTCACGCTTTTTGTGTTCTTATGGCAAAGGAAATAGCTATAGACGTGCAGGTCCACTCACACGAATTCGCTTCTCACAAGGAGTTTGTTTCTCGATTGGAAAGGCATCATACAAGTACACGTTTCCGAAGAAGCAAAAACGCACGCTAGATAGATGAGCTAAGGAGAGATGGAGACAGACTGAGAAACGGATAAAACGAGTTGCCTCGGGAAGCGCACATTCGGGGAGCGACGCATTGTTTACGCTTCACTTATTATGTATGGCGGAAAACTGCTTGTCGGGTGTGTATATACGACCCAGGAGAGGAAGTAGACGCTACGGCGTCCCCCTATCGATGACCGGAACTGCCGCCGCTGACGCTGATGAGGACACATGGCGGAGAACACCGCACGGTATAGCGCTTCGGTTCTGCATTCATGAATGACATGAATGAACAACTGAATACATGCGTGCTCAACAAAGCCGGGAACAGAAGGAAATCATAAATCATGCTATATACGGCCAGATCGTACCTTAGAATTTTATATGTTCCTTTATGGCGCAAAAAAAAATTCCTGTCTTCAGTTCCGGCGCAGTGCGCGATGCATGCCTGCATGAAACATTCTGACAACGGGTCTGAGTGTTATAATACGCATGGATATACGCTTTTTGTAATGAATAATCGAAGGCAATGGCGTGAAGGCGCCAGCGAGGAAAAGTCCCGCTATCTCAAATACAGTCAAAGCCGAAAGCTCGAGCTCACTGTAAGACCGTTCAGATTCCTCAGAATTACAAAAGGGTAACGCAGTTCGGAGTTTACCAACTCCGTTTGCAAGAGTTGCGCAACTCGTGGAACTCCTGCGATCATCTCTGTTTTTCACATGTATGGTTGCTAAAAAGAAAAGAGGCAAAAAGAAACCTTTACACATCAGCCATATAGCAATAAGTGAAAGGACGAAAACACCTTTTATAAGACAGTATCATCTACTAAGGGAGAAAGCACTGATATAAATGTTGTTAACAACCTCTGTGTTGTTAATAACCACTTACTCTTGTATCATGCGCGCACTTAATCCGCCTACGTTTTACATTTGGGTACACGAACTTAATTGATACGACACGGACGTAGATAGGCAGACATGACAGATTGATATGGCCTCTCCACGTTCTCGACCCGTCGCTCGAGCTGTCGTGCCCAAATGGAATCGCACAAACCCGGAATAATGACCTTCCACCCGCACGCCGGTACAGCTGCACAAGATTTCACCATCTTTTTGTGCATCAGCTGTGTTGTGGTTGACGAAAATCATCTTTTAGTGCGCCCACGTTTTTTTAACCTGTACCGCAGCGGTGGTGTAGTGGTCTGAGCATCCGCCTCGCATGCGGTTGGTGCGAGGTTCGATCCCCAGTGCCACCGGTGACACAATGGGTACAAGCTTTTACCCTGGCCTGGGGCTCCGCTTATTCAGGTTGAAATGCTTGGGAAATGAATCTCTGACCCCACCTTGAGTAAACAAAAACACCTGCCATGGCGTGCCGTTGGACATACCCTTGGACGACGTCTCTCATAACATCCACCCTGAGAGTTCACAAACTGAGCGCCGAGGGTGGCATAAAAGATCTAAAAGTGTTTACAGGACACTGGCCTCATAAGGCAGCGGTTACAGACACCTTCATTCAATTAAGTGATTCAGGTGGAGAATTGCTGACAGAACACTGTAAGGATAATCCCTCCTGTATATACACTCCACCACCGACCGCTTTGCCAGTATACGCAGAACAAACCCCAATCCCGTCGATAAAAAAATCAGCTGTCGAGTTCAGCTTAGCCGCGATGTTTTTTTTTTTTTTTGTTGCATTTGAATGCGTGCTGGTAAATGCCCAAAGTGAGAAAAGTTGTGCAATTTCAGCTTTCCTCGCTCAAATGTGAGCCTACCTGTGTTGGTAGTAGTGTTACAAAGTCTATTAAGTTTTTAAAAGTTATTCACCGCCTGTGCAGATGCACAGGAATCATCTAGCCTTTTTTTTTCTGACCCATGCCGTGAAATGCGCTCGCACTGACTTCCACATTTTTTAGAGCTCCTGAAGAGGAGGGATGCGATGACGCAGTGGTCACATACTCAATACACAGGAGCACAAGTTCCAAAAGAAGCCGAGAGAGAGAGTTTCTGAGGCATTACTCCTCTTTCCATAGCTGCCGCGCATGTGATTCCGTTGACCAGTGTACTAGGCAAATTTTCCCCTTATCGGTCTTCGGAGATGAAAAACATGATCACTTTTCAACCAATGAGCACGCGTTTCTAATCAATCTATCAGAGTTTGCTCTGTGATGTCGTGTTACCACGGGATCATAATTTTTTCCAGTCGAAGTAGACTTTTATCAGAGTTAGCTCTGTGATGTCGTGTTACCATGTGATCATAATTTTTTCCAGTGGAAATAGACTTATATCAGAGTTTACTCTGTGATGGCGTGTTACCACGTGATAACAATTTTTTACAATGGAAATAGACTTCTTAACCACATCAGTATCGAGCTGTGCATATACCCGCAGCTCTACGCTTTACACAGTGGGAGCGGAAAGTTGTGGAGTATTCGAATAATTATCGGACACCTTGACATTTTCACGGACGACTACGGCTGCCAGACAGGACATGGGCACTCACCATTTAGGAACCGTTCATGCGTCGCGAGAGCCTCGCAAAATCCGATACCCGATCGGTGGGTACTAGCTGCAGTTCGCGCTGTGCTGCACAGTACTAAGCCAAAATTTAAGTTCATTGTGTCGTTTGTCGTAACTAACTATGTCATGCGAGGACTCACGTACCGTCGCTTACATAGCTTGCAAGAAACTCTCTCCGCCTCATCTACTTTTCCAGCCAAATGACTCGGCGCAAAATATAGGGGACCGAGAGAAGCCAGACACGCTTATTAAATATGGAAGCGTCGGAGGAAATTATCTCAGAATTAATACGAAGGGAAAGTTTAAGGAAGAAATCCCAAAAGGTCACGCGCTCATGCTTCAAGCCCGCAGGGACAGACAGAAATAAGTTATACCCATAAAAAAACTGACAGAACAAACAGAGCACTACCATTTTATCTTTAACGATCTTTTTTTTTATCTTTGAGATATTAATGCAGCGCAGCCTCTCCTCTGCCAGAAAAAAAAAAGTGAGAACATCGATAGTGTCAGCTCGCTTGAAGATTGAGCCAATCATGATATTTTGATTTAGCTTTAAGGATGTCCCGCGTTAATCACCTTTCGACGCAACCCGCATTTCTTGCCGTTCGATTTTAAGCCAATGATCGAAAGAGGCATTATTAATAGCTGAGAAATTTTCTGAAACAAACATACGCGCGGAAGGTTTGCTTTGATATTCTCAAACTTTAAGCAGGCGTACTTCCCGCAATTATGGGCAGTTAAGTCCCGCAAAGCCCGAAGGCTCTCCCCCATTGGCGTTCATTTCGCTCCCTGGCGGCTAACTGCTGCGCCGAGGCAACCAGCCGTTTTCACCGCTATCGCGCGGCTTAAGAGTTGGCCTTGGATTTAAGTACGTGGATTAGACTCGGGTTAAGCTCTGAGCAAGGTTAAGATTGGATCATCAGAAAGGAAATCGTCATCATCATCATCATCATCATCATCAGCCTGACTACACCCACTGCAGGGCAAAGGCCTCTCCCATGTCTCTCCAATTAACCCTGTCCTTTGTCAGTTGCCGCCACTGTATCCCCGCAAACTTGTTAATCTCATCCGGCCACCTAACTTTCTGCCGTCCCCTGCTACGTTTACTTTCTCTAGGAATCCACTCCGTTACCCTTAAGGACCAGCGGTTATCTTGCCTTCGCATTACATGCCCTGCCCAAGCCCATTTCTTCCTCTTGATTTCAACTAAGATGTCATTAACGCGCGTTTGTTCCCTCACCCACTCCGCCCTCTTCCGATCTCTTAACGTTACACCTCTCATTTTCCTTTCCATAGCTCGCTGCGTTGTTCTTAACTTAAGCTGAACCCTCTATGTTAGCCTCCACGTTTCTGCCCCATAGGTGAGTACCGGTAGGATACAGCTGTTGTATACTTTTCTCTTCAGGGATATTGGTAAGCTACCATTCATGATCTGAGAGAACCTGCCATATGCGCTCCACCCCATTCTTATTCTTGTAGTTATTTCCCTCACATGATCCGGATCTGTGGTCACTACCCGCCCTAAGTAAGAAAGAAAACAACTAGACGAATAAGAATGGGGTGGAGCTCATATGGCAGCTTCTCTCAGATCAAGAATGGCACTTTACCAATATACCTCAAGAGAAACGTATACAACAGTTGTATCTTACCGGTACTCACCTATGGGGCAGAAACGTGGAGGCTAACGAAGAGGGTTCAGCTTAAGTTAAGGACAACGCAGCGGGCTATGGAAAGAAAAATGATAGGTGTAACGTTAAGAGACCGCAAGCGGGTAGAGTGGGTTAGGAGTAAAACGCGGTTTAACGACATCATAGACGAAATCAAGAGGAAGAAATGGGCTTGGGCAGGGCACGTAATGCGAAGGCAAGGTAACCGCTGTTCCTTAAGGATAACGGAGAGGATTCCAAGAGAAGGCAAGCGTAGCAGGGGGTGGCAGAAAGTTAGGTGGGCGGATAGGATAAAGAAGTTTGCGGGGATACGGTGGCCGCAGCTGGCAAAGGACAGGGTTAATTGGAGAGACATGGGAGAGGCCTTTGCCCTGCAGTGGGCGCAGTCAGGTTGATGATGATGATGACCTGTTCGCGCCGCAGATGGAAGTTGGTGAAGACTTGGAAGTGCAATGCACAGCGCGAGAGCGTGTAGCAGTTTAACACGGGGCGTGATCGACTGCGGCGACGGCATAGTGTCCTCGTGTAGTGGCAAGCAAAGCTGATCAGTTCGCGCCTCCGTGGGTCCGAAGCCCAGTAGCGGCAATATTTATTTTCATTCTGCATGGGATGTTACTATGCTAGGTTTCTCTAAGGTCAGGCTTCACACAAACTCGGTGAGCCAGTTACACCTCGTGAAGTAATCATTTGGGCGTCGTTGAGCGCAATCGTGTTTGACGATTGAAGTTTTTCTTCCAGCTTATAAAAGGACGTTATAAAGTTGATACTTCTAATTATTTTTCTTACTCCTCAGGTTATAACACGAGACAAAGGCATGCACTAACAATAACCCTTTCGAACGCGCGAAATAACTGCTTTAAATATTCTTTTTTTCCGAGGACAATTACTGATTGGAACACACTTAATAGCGAGACTGTTAATCACAATTCTTTATTGCTGTTTCAAAAGTGCCTGCAAATGTTATGAATTTGAGTGTGTTTATATGCTTGTATTTTGTTTTGTCCCACCCTGCAATGATCTGTACAAGGTCGCAGTATAAATAAATAAATAAATAAATAAATAAATAAATAAATAAATAAATAAATAAATAAATAAATAAATAAATAAATAAATAAATAAATAAATAAATAAATAAATAAATAAATAAATAAATAAAAAGAGTTACTGAGAGACCAGTCCTCGTAGGCGGGGTACTCAGTCCAGGACTCCGATAGCTTCTGCTATTCTACGGGGCCACACGATAAGCCGTTGCTCATCGCTCAGGCTAGAGCGAGACAGAGCAATTTCCCATGGTGAGGTAGTGATGTATTGGCAAAGGCCCGTACTGGCAAAGGCCGACCCAACAAAGGCCAAGATCGAGACCATCCATTTGCAATACTGGGCCGATTACATGCGCTGCTTGGGGTGGCATAGAATGGGTTGAGCGCTATTGCATGACAGGCAGTGAGAGGGGTATTATGAGGGGAAGAAGGTGCACGTGTGGTGGAGGTTCGGGAAGGAGTTCGTCTGGAGTTAGCGTCATGCCGTGGCGACCGTTCTTCATAAGGTTTGGTGAGGTGGTCGAAGTGTTCTTCGTTGAATTCTATAGTATTTCAGGATGTGCGAGCTTGCAAGTGACTCTTGTCGGTAGTGCTTTGTTGAAATGCGACCACCTCTTACCCTATGCCCGGCCTGTAAGTTCGCGATAGAGAGTGTGCGCACTCGTTTCCAGGAAGGGACGCATGGCCCGAAGCTCAGACGACGCGTACCACGGGGAGTGTGCGGCGATCAAGGGAGATTATTCAATAAAAGAGGCAGCTCGCCAAGGGCAGGGACGATAAAAGACGAATCGTGAAAAGCGTTATTAACGAAACAGCATTCCTAATCAAATTCTGCCGGGTAGAATTTCTCAGGCGTGAGGTGGGTTGCTGAAGACTTCGAAGACCTCGGAGGTGACGTCACTGAAGAGCGCATGCTGAAAGTAGCAAATACGCTCAAGTCGCAATTTTCGCACCTGGTGCAAGGATGTACGGGGACCTCACGGAAATGACCTTCAGGTTGAATAGATAGAATCCAGGATAATCATCATCATCAGCCTTACTACACCCACTGCAGGGAAAAGGCCTCTCCCATGTCTCTCCAATTAACCCTGTCCTTTGTCAGTTGCCGCCACTGTATCCCCGCAAACTTCTTAATCTCATCCACCCACCTAACTTTCTGCCGTCCCCTGCTACGTTTGCTTTCGCTTGGGATCCACTCCGTTACCCTTAAGGAACAGCGGTTATCTTGCCTTCGCATTACAAAGAATTAGGATAATATCCTAATTCTATTCCTTTCTGAGTACTTTCATTCTTGGCTACAATAGCGGCCGAGTGGGCATGGTGTTTTAACCCTTTAAATAAAGATTACGAGAGACGTTGCCAAGGCCTCGCATTCAGCCAATAAATGACAGTTGAATGTAGGCATCAAACCCTCCTCCCCCCCCCCCCCCCCCCCCCCCCCCTCTATCCTCCTGAGAAGATCCACATAACTAGACCGCATTCATTGGTCAGGCTGTACTGAGGTCATCCCCAAGTATGGTGACGTCACTGAGCTTACAGTGGCTATATGGCACACTGCTACTGCCGCGACAACTACGTCGCTTTGACATTCGTATAACAGTGGCCTGATGCAATTGGTGGCTACAAATTTGCCCGAGTTTCCGAAGGCACTTGAGATTGAGTCTGACGCTTTGAGAGCATGATGCATTACTGCGTGGTGAAGTGACCCGACCGTCACCATGGTTCTTCTTGATTTCTTCACGCAACACAGGGCAACAGTGTTTCAGATTCACTGAAAACCATGTCGGCTATGCACATAACTCCAGCCTCCGCTGGCTTCTCTTATCGATGCACTGAAAAAAAAAAAAGAAGAAAATGAGAAGGCACACCCAGATTGGATTTCCGAGAGGAGATTATGAATGGCCTGCTCTGGAATTCATGAGGCGAAACCGCTGTTGCTGGGTCTGCCAGCTTTTTTTTTCTTGAGGTTTGTGAATCTGAAAACCTTGCTGGGAACACTTGATTCTCTCTAAAAAGACATAATATCGCATGCAGTGAACACAACGACAAAGATTTAAAAATAACATATGCCAATTTAAGGGATCTTGCCTTGTTTTAGTTGTAACTTCCCTCTTGTCCAGTCAGCCGTGCGCGCGTGCACGAGACTCATTCCCGCTGAAACTGTCGGAAAAGCTCAGCAGAGGCGATCTTCCATCATCCCTGATTAATCAATTAAATTTGCCGCTCGTATCGCAGACAAACCGCTCCTAGAAGGTTTCTCTCGCACATCAGCGAACAACCTGATGTCCTCGCGCTGGGCTGAAGAATGATTACGACAGCAGCACAGCGGAAGAACCATGGTGATGGACGTGCAGCGAGCGAGTAGCCGATGCGCCAGAGAGAGCTTGAAACTGTTTTTACACTGCCTGTTTTCTTCTCCTAGTAACTATGAGGAGCTCTCGGATGAAGACAATTGAAACATTCTTTCGACATGGTGTTCATAACTTTAGAATCTCCTAATAGTTCAGTAGAATGCCGAAGGTGGTCGACAGTCAGTCAACCTCTGATTTTTAAACCAATTATATTACACCGATTGGCCCTATGGAGAGCCATCCAGCAGAATGGTCGACCATACAAATTGCTAGTATGTTTGTTACAATGCATAGCGGGTGCCGGGATTACGTCAACGATAATATCAGACATTCCAGAGAACATCTTCTAGGCCGACATTAAGCGCGAACGGCCTTTGTTGCGAATTTGTGCCGTATTTAGTGGTGCGATATTAGATTGCAAGGACAAAACAGCGACGCCCGATAATCGGTGCGTAATTATTTGCCTTCAGCGTCCCAATTTCGTGATCCACCTTTAAGATAAGAGAGACTGTTAATTTAAGCTTGGGCTGCACAAAAGTGGAGCAATGCTTTGAATAAAGTGCCCGACCTCGGCCTGAACTTGCAAAGAAGTAACTGCTAACAGTGGTTAACAGAAAAACTGCGATAACATAGTTGTTTTATATTGATGAAGGCGAATAGTTTGTATTAACCAGCTGTGACCTTTTCTTAAACCCTCTCTGGTCAAAGGGGCAGTGCTGGTGGCTATGACGACATTCATACATGTGCGATTGGTGACTTTTCAGCAATGCGTAATGTGCGACATCATGGTGCTTTAGTGGCATTGCGTCTCCATTGAGGTTCACCGCCGACACCGCAACATGTTCCTAACGCCGCTAACATTGTTGGAGTCGGTAGCGTAGAAAGAAAACAAACATTCTTGCGTTCACAGAATTGCTGTTTACAGGACACCTCAATCGTGCTTTAAGCTACGGGGTGGTGGTGACAGATGTGCGCTTGCTGGGTTAGCACTGACAATGCTGTGCCAGAAACGAGGCGCTGGAGCCATAGGCCTTCGGCGTTCATTGCGTTCATTGGCGTTGGCGTTGACAACGTTTCTCACTTCGATCATTTTAAGGAAAGGAAGTGTCCATAATGGCTCCCTGGGTCAGTGGATGCCTGAATCGCGCTTATAGGTAGTTGGAGTGATGAGAGAGAGATTTGGGCCAGCCGAATGCGTTAGCGCTGACAACGGTAAGCGAACTCTCGCGATCAACCATTAATTGCCACCTACCAGGGTGGCAAGGCGTGTGGGGACTTTAATGTAGATACTACAAAGACAAACAAACGGGAATTCCTTACCACTCATGTGAGAGAACATCCCGTTCCTCTCGCTCGTAACGCCTCCCACGGCTGTGAAAACCTCACGAAATATTTGCATAAACCTCTTTGAGAACCAGGCATTGGTGCAGCAGGTCGAGCCTATATTTATCTATTTTTCTGACCACAAAGCTTCCTTCATTACAATCAAGAACTGTTAGCGGAGTGTTTCTTGAAGAAAAATATGTGTGAAAAATAACAAGTTGTCTGTAGTTGTACACAAATGTCTTGCTCGAATTCTTGGCCTCAATCTACCAAAAAGCTGAAACAGCTGATGTGCTGTGCTCAAATTTCGCATTGGGAAGTAACGTAATCGCCGGCAGTTTTTTTTTTTTTTTATCAAACACAGCAGGCTTTAGCAGACACTATTTAGACAGAGAGCGTTAAAGGACAGAGATACTGCAGATTACGAAACTTGTTTTGCGTGCTTACACAAGTCGTGCTTACGCATTCTGCAGTAAAAATTTAACCGCCCATAAAAACATTTCCTTCCTCCATTCACGACTGTGTTCTATTACGCAATTACTTTTTCTTAGCCGATAGCTGACATTTGTCGTGCCTTTCCTGCCTCGTACAAAATAGAATACGAGCCACTGGCTGGTATTCTCGTAAAAAGATTCATAGAGCTTTAATCTTTGTTAAGAAGAGCGACTGTGATAACTCAGTCACCCCACCCCCTTCGCTTTAAAGACCAAACCCAAGTTCGGTAGGCAGCAGATTCAGATCACATGACCAGAGATGCTACACTTTCATTGGCCAGCAAGCGAACATGGTAATAGTCTATTCTCTGAAGACCTTTGTCATTCTTCAGAAGGTGGTCACGTGAATTCACAGTGGTAACTTCAGTGAGTGTAGCGTTCGGCTACGCTTAGTACAGATGACGTAAGTCCTGCAAAGCCTGCATAGCGCAGCTGTCGCTTTGATGGGACGATCAATACCTGTGCTGCGCCAGAACTGCGCCAGAATCTCACCCACTGTTTTCATCACCCTAGCAGTGAAGAGGAGATAGGACGAAAGGTTCGCAGGAAATGAAAGTGAGCCGCCAACCAAACGAAAGAAAAACAGCTGCAATCTGATTCGCCCCCTCTGAATCCACACCTAGTCAGAGTTAGCACGTCCTAGTCATCCAAATTCTAGGTTATACTTGCTAATTACATCTTCAGATAGTGATAATATCGCCCTTGCGGCTTCGATAGGTTACCCACGTCCTATGACTGCGCCCAAATGGACTTGGGTAGCGTCGACTACGGTCAGCAGGTGAAGGTGAGAGTTGAGAGCAATTTTTTTTTTTCAGTTTTTACATTTGCGCTCGAAACTTGCTAGAGAAAACCTCAGGGAGCAGTCCATAAATACATTCCGCATTAGAAACCTTTGTTCCAAAAAGGCCAGAAATCCTCCGCTCAACTGGTGGCCATCGCTACCACAGCGCACGGTCATCCAGAGCCACTGGTCCGAGTGGACGCCCTCAGGTAGTACTTCGCGACGGCGCATGACCGGTTCGAACAACGCATCGACCGACGAAGTGCAAAAATAAAAGTACGAAAAAACACATGCACTGACTGCGGGTTGATTACTTCGAATACTTTGTGCGCCATAACAATACCTTCTCAAATCACAACCCTTTTCTTACAACAACATCCAGCCTTTGGCTCTGCACAAAAGATGAGCGTGGACCTTTCAGCAAAGTCCTTTCAATATTTTGCTGAATATTTAACCTCTAACATGTGGGTGCGACAGAAAACCATAGCGAACTCGAAATACTCATGCAAGAATACCTTTGGTTAATTACTTGCACAAAAAAATAATGAATGCACTGCGCCTCGCGGCTCATCGGCAAGATTTGCGTTCTATCCTTGAACGATGTTGAAAACTGCGCTATCGCAACAATCGTCGGTGTTTCACCATTTTTTGAAAACAGAGGCAGCCTGTGAGCTATTAAAGTAATTTCGCAAATTTCGTGGGATGAAACGCAACTCAGGTAGTGTTCAGAAGACTCTACAGCTGTCAGACTATCTAAGGGAGCTTGTGCAAGCATGCAGGTTAACGTTCGCAGGAGGATAAGATCAAGCTCCGGGAAGACGGTAAAAAAAAAACAAAAAAAAATGGAAGGTTGCCCAGTCCATGCGGGCCAAATGAGAACAGGCTCTTTAAATATTTGCGCTGCTCCAATCGTCTTTGAAGGCAAACACTCCGTGCTCTCTCCTTAAGAATCGCTTAGGCAAACGCACCGGCTGCTAAGATAATGGAGCCCCGCAAACGAGAAAATTGGTTTTTGGTTTTTTTTTTTAAGTTGGCACGAAACTAATAAAAAAAACTAATTACGAGTGAAACACACAAGAGCTTGTTAAAGAATTTTTTTCTCCTTTTCTATAAAAGGAGTGTCAACGAACCTGATACCTTTCTATCATAACCGGCTCAAAAAAGGACCGCTCCCGACGAAGTGTTCAGACAGCGATTTTCGCAACGTCGTGTATTCTTTACTTTTGTGACCTTACTTTTCGTTCCCGAACAAAATCTTATGTAATGCTGCTTTAGGAAAAATTAGCTCAATAATATGACGAAGAAGACAAAGCTGGCAGTGGCGGGACAGAGCGCTCGCGCTAGGCTGGCGGCCATGGGCACCCCCTCACACCTCAGGCTCGTGTGAAAAATTCCTCAGCCACTTTGTTTGCCCGTATATAGTGCTGGACCATCCGTCATCTGTTAACGTCACTGGACAGTCTTCGAGAGTCCAATGAGTTACTTCATGCAAGCAGACACACAGCCACGATAAAAAAAAATACCTCAGAGTCGCTCCTGTATTCCTTGTTCATGACCATCGCTGTCACTACACAGAGTGTGCACGTGTCACGCTTGAAGCCCTTTGCTCGACACCCTTCCCCTCTATATAATGCTACCAGAGGATGCTCGCTTTCGTCCGAGAGGGGGAACAGTGTAAGCGTTGTGGGTGAACATCTTCTTCATCCGTGAATATTCATCATCATCACTCGCTTTGACGTTGTTTCTAAGACGAGGCTTAGAAGACGACGCCGTTATTCTGTCATTCCTGTGTGTAGGAATAAAGCAAGGTTGCTAGCGACGAAGCGAGGCTGCTC
This sequence comes from Amblyomma mixtum, assembly GCF_055824585.1. Classification (NCBI taxonomy): domain Eukaryota; kingdom Metazoa; phylum Arthropoda; class Arachnida; order Ixodida; family Ixodidae; genus Amblyomma; species Amblyomma mixtum. Next base: position 161,782,594 of record NC_143015.1, on the reverse strand, counting down.
CGGTGATTCTCTGGCTTAGAGTATTGTAAATAAATGGAGATATTAAATTGCTCCATTTGTTATATAATAGCTAAAAACACCCCTGAGAGCAAATATTGCTCTTACGTTTACCATTGAATTTATAATGGGTTCCGAAATATTAGCAATAATTTGAGTCTTCCTGCCATATTAAACAGACGAGGATAACGAGAAAATGATCCAAAATGTGTGCAGTACATTTCACAGATCCTATGTTTTAAAAAAAAGGAAGCATAATGTGGAAAGATGGAGAACGTGAAGCGAAAAAGTACTGATGCGGTCTTTGTCAATGCGAGTTCCAGGCCAGCAGTAATAAAGGAGAATTAATATCGAGCAGAGCTAGCTTGGATGTCCCAGTCATTTCAATAAAAACTGCGCAAAAGAGGCAGGACACAGACAAATGCAAAAGACGCACTCAGCAGTGAAACACAATACGGCATGTCCCAAACCTCTAGGTTTTGAGAGATATGCCTTTGATAACGGCGCAAGGCATTAACCGAAATGGATCGTACGAGGAAAGCATACAGTGAGCGGACATTTCGAAGCACTACTGGGAAAATATAACCACAATGCACCCAGATGGCTTGAAGGTAATGAAACAGGTACTCCTGCTAGGAGACTCGTTCGGGACCCGCCGCAGGAGCTTTTCTGAGCAATTCAATACCGGAATGGCTTAGGTGTGCTCGATGTCGTTGATACATAGAAGCCATCACGGAAGCCGTTCGCGGAAAGATGCTTTTCCGTATGAGAATTAAGCTTTCGGCGGAACATGATATGTCTGCATACACTAGGCTCTTTCGTTTTTTGATACTATCAAACTAGCTCAAACCACGATTTTGCTCTTAATACTATGGAAGCGCTCATATACCCAAGCAGAACAGGTAATCGGCCCAATAATGGTAATGGATGGTTTCACTCCTGTCTTTTGCAGGACTGGGGTATATCTTGTGCTTCTCGCATTCTTTCATCCTTCCATCTCTGACTGAGATTGCTGTTGTGAATATTCGGAGGCGGGGGCGGGGTGTCACGGACATCCTCTTCTGTTTCCCTCACTCTACACTGTTAGCAAAAAAACACCCAAAAGGGAGTAAATGGCTTGTCCTCTAACGCACACCCAAAAGGAGGTTTTTTTTTACTACATATGTATGGTGTTTTTTATTTACTCCATTATCTAGGGGAGTTATTTTGGAGTATAAGGGAATAAATTTTTTACTACCCACAGAAATGGAGCCCAAAAATGCCGTCATGTTTATTTATCCTCATTCAGGCGCATTCTTACAGCAGTGACAGTGGCGGAAACGGGCAGTAGCTCTGCGGGCCACCGGCAACCCAACTTGGGAAACTGCGCTGCCCTAATGTAACTCCGCGTCACGCATTCTATTCGTCGTCTGCAAGCCTAGCGGCGGGGTAGGCGGCAGGAGTCGTCTGGTAGTAGTATCCTTTTGCTGCGCGAGCTCGTTTGGTTGGCTACGTTCGTAGATAAAGGGATGTAACATTATAATCAGTAGTTAAAAATTCAAAAGCAGTCGCTGGGTAGTTTTCATGGTCATGCACCACGCTATATTTGTCTTGAAACCAAAGCAGAAAAGATGAAAATACTCCTGATGGTAGTTTGGAATGACAGTGTTTGCTTTCATATTCACTCCATTAAGGCTTGGATTTTCAATATGACTGAGGTAAAAAATATAGCCTCATGAGCTCAATCAAGAGCTAAGCGTTGACACTATGTTCTATCACAGTTCCGTGTTCATGCAACACATAATCTGCTGCAACACACAGCGAGAACCACACTGAAAAAAGCCTGTGAGAATTAGGCCTAAGCGGGGGTTGTAACGGAGTGGCGACACTAACAAAGGAAAGTCAGGTATGGTTATAGCACTGGAGGCTTCACAGGGGCAATTCAATTATGGAGCGTACTGTAACGGAAAACGGCGACAAGCCGATATCTTGTACTGCGGCAGGAGCCCGTGAATGAGCAGAAGTGAGCAGAGATCCAGCGACCATGGTAACCAAGCGGTCTTCACTCACCGCCATTATAAGACGACTGACCAGCAGTAGACGAGAAGCTAGGTGGTGGAGCGGATTGCACAAAATGATGTTTTTTACTCCATTTCGGCACTGGTGGAGTATTTTGCACAATTATATCTCTTTCTAGACTGGAGTAAATGCAGGTAAATCCTCATTTTTACTCCATTATTCCCTCATGGGAGTAAAATGGAGGACAGTCCACCTTTCAATCTGCACTCATGGAGTAAATGTTTTCACGAATGGAGTAAAAAGGGTGGCCGCCACCATTTATACTCCCTTTTGGGTTTATTTTTGTTTACAGTGTAGGAGAACACTGATCAGCTTCCGTGACGGGGCGACGGGAGACGGTATTGGGGGCGAGGTGTTGGGCAGGTTGAGAGGTTGGGGTTTTGACAAGTTCAGGGCATGACGATTGGTAGGCTAAGTGCGGCTTTACAAAATTGAAGACAGCCCAGTCGTGTCAAAGTAGTCCACGAGGAATTGAAGGTTTGGGAGGTGGTCGCGGCTGGAGGCAAGAGGTATTGTCGTGCATCGGCAGGTAAGCCCAGGTTGTGGTAGCTTTCGATGAAGAGCCTCCGGTGGGGGTCGTGCGCTGGACAGTGGCACAGACGGTAGACCATTGTATCGTCCGGGCCGCAGGCAGTACATGATGGCGATTGGCCTTCTCCATGGAGGTAGCGCCCGATCACTGTTCATCAGCCGATGCATAGGTGGAGGACAAAGGGAGCGTTCCCTTCGAGTGAGGTTATCAGGTAGCCGTTTCAAGCAGGTATCCAGTCCAGCCAGAGGGTCTCGATACTGGCTCATGGTGTCTTTCTGTTGGAAGCACTAGAGTAGTCAAAGGCCATCACTGCTGTGTGCATGACAATGGGAGACGGATGCAGGTCATGAGCTGCTCTGACCTACTCGTCGACTTCCTCGTTGCCTGTGGTGCCAAGTGGGACGGCAACTAGGACGACAGGCCTGTGACCTCGGTCTTAAAGGGAGTGAAGCTTGCCTAGGAGGGTGGCCATGTCCGGGGCATATCCTATCGTCTGGCATTATTCAGTTACACACAATGCATATTAGTCGTGCGAGTGGGATTTCGGCCAGGACGTTTGCTGCAAGGTTTGGTTCGGTTTACAGGGTTTAACGTCCCAAAGCGACTCAGGAAATGAGGGACGCCGCAGTACAGGGCTCCGTAAATTTAGACCGTCTGCGATTCTTTAACGCGTAATGACATCGCAGTACAGAACGCGGGCCTCTAGAATTTTGCCTCCATCGAAATTCGACCGCCAAGGCCAGGATCGAATCCGCGTCTTTCTGGTCAGCAGCCAAGCGTCATAACTACTGAGCCACCGGGGCGGCCATTTTGCCACAAGGTGTAGTCCTGCGAGTTGTGCAACCGTCGAGCTCTTTTGGAAGTCGATGTCGGCAGGTCATGAACAAGTTCAGCTCGGGAATGGTATAGGTTACGCTCCTCTGGCCAGTACTTGGGACAAGCGAAAAATCCATGAACACCTGAAGGCTACCGGAGAGGGTCTGTTCCACGAGGGCTGCAGCTGGTTTTTTCATCGCAGAGATGGAAGATGCAAGTAGCCCGGGTTGGGGGATCGATTTGGAAGGGAATGGACGATGGTGTAGGTTGGAAGAACGTCTAGCTGGGCAAGTTTTTAACTGTTCACCTGTGGTTACAGGAGCGAAAGAAGACGCAACCCGTCTTTGCGTCCCGTCTTTCTACCTTGTGTTGTGTCTTTTTTCGCGCCTGTAACCAAAGATGGTGTAAGTTGGAGTGATGCCGAAGAAATGAAGGCAGATGGCACGCAGATGTCGGCTCTTGAAGAGCAACGAAGCCGTAGCCAGCACCGTCAGGGGCGGGGTGCAAACGCTTGATGTGGAGTAGACCTGTTCGGGGTAGAGGAAAGAAAAGGGAAAGTGGTCCCGCCGGGGCCAAGGTGGCAAGGATCTGGGATGGCTTCAGAACTAACTGGTATCTTCCTATGATGGAGGAGTATTCTAATCTAAATTCAATATTAGTGCACTTGAAATAAAACCCCCAAACTCAGATTTCGCCGTTGTTAGCTTGCCCGAAGCCTCTGACAGGTGATGGCAACCTACCAGTAGCCTTTGTGGCAATTTCTTAATTCATGATGACTTTATTATTAGCAGTGAGACTAGGCAAGATAGTAAATCAGAGGGCCAAGAGCCCTTGAGCACCAGCGGCCTCTCGTCCCTGGCCACTACCGCCTTGAACGGCAGGGCTACAGAGTTGCGCATCAGTGCCTGCCACTGCTCCATGATGTGGGTATTACAGAGTAGGGTTTATACTTGCAGACATGCCCATAGAATGGCCAACTGCTTGAAACACTTTATGAAAAAACCCTCTACGGCTGCGAGCGGGTTTCGAACCCGCGGTGGTGCGACCAGATGCGCTTCACTGGACACCGTATGAGACCCCTACGTCCTTGCCCCAGCCTAACATCCCGCGTATTTGCCCGTCAGCTTCTAATTGATGATGATGATGATGTCCTCGGGCTGAATGGCACTAATTCTATCCGTTCAATGTCGTCGTCTTCATCAACTTCTATCCGTGTGCAATAAATAAAGAACAGACCGATATCGCATTTCTCTCTTAGACCGAGCCTCAAACCGGAAACGAAGTGAAAACCGAAGTGCGAGCGCATCTAATTTCCACTGCCTAACCACGCTAAGTCGTACGTCATTTTTTCTTCACTAAATTTAACGTTGAGAACGTGCCGAAAGCCATCTGTATATTTACGGTAGCTTATTCTAATGCATTCGTGGTCTCCCGCTTCTAGATGAGGTAGTCACAATGTTCCAATAAGCTCCAGTGGTGCTCTGGTCATCGTAGCCGCACAAAGCTTAGCGTCCTCCTATTTTATTACTAAGTACTTGGCGACACCAGGCTGATGAGAGTGACACATAAAAATATTTTAAGGATGGACCTTGTAATATCTTGCCGCACTGAACGCAGTAAATAACGCAATAAATAGACGCAATAAATAACCAAATGCTACTGTATCCTTGAATGGGGGCTTTGCTATTTCAGTGGGATCAAACGAAGGTAAGAGTGCTAAGAGAAGAGTTAAACAAAATTCAAATTCTTTAATCTCATCCTCTTTCCCCGAATTCTGCTAATCTGCCGCTTCTTTTAATCTTCTTATTGTGGACTGAACCTAAATAAAAACAGAACAAAACAAAACACCAAGTCGTAAGCGTGTCCTCTTTGAAGTACCTCTCTGAGCCCACGTCCCTAATTTGCCTGCTTCATTTGTCCAGCTTCATTTATACTGCTTCATTTATCCAGGACCACGTGTTCCTCCTCAATTCAAGAACGAACCACGCCCACTCCATTCAGTTTGGGCCGTATCGATCCGCTATTCTGAGTTATTCCGAGGTCCTGAGGTGAAAGAGCGTCCTTCATCCAGGTAAGGAAATGAACTGCAAGGCGACACTCCTGAGTGCATACGTGGCCAATCGCAGTCTGGGCCCGCAAAGCCATTTTCATCATCTCCATCACGTGACTCGTCGGGTCGTGACGTCACACGGCGCCGTTTCTTGCGGACACTTTGTTTGAGGACATGACCTTAAAAGTGAGCTATCTAATGCCTTCGCATCAATAATCAATATGGTTCTGGCATTAGAGAAGGGACTGTCAATATCAGATGGAATATTTTGAAAGCAAAACAAGCATGGGTTAAAGCCATGGCTACCCATTTTGTGCAGGTCCCAAGGAATATCCTCACGGCGCAACATGCAACAAACGAGATATCGGAGAGGAAATGTGAGGTGCGTGTTCTCACAAAATAAAAAGAGAATAACTACAGGTGGAGGAAACAAAGTTTGAATGGCGCTAAAGAAAACAGACAATTTTAACGCCCGGACGCATGGGCTTAGAGAGAGATAAAAAAAATACAACACGTAAAGGAGGCAGTGCTTGTTTATTACTCTACGTCCACGCGAAGAAATTAGAAATTCAAGCGAAGAAAGTCGACTGTTTGTTCACCGGAGGCCGCCGCGATGGCTCAGTGGTTATGGCGCTCGGCCGCTGACCTTCGGCGAAATACGCGGGTTCGATCCCGGCCGCGGGGGTCGTATTTCGATAGAGACGAAATTCTAAAGGCTCTTATACTGTGCGATGTCAGTGCATGTTAAAGAACCCCAGGTGGTCGAAATTTCCGGAGCCCTTCACTACGGCGTCCCTTATAGCCTGAGTCGCTTTGGGACGTTAAACCCCCTTAAACCATAAACCAAACAAACCTGTTTGTTCATTGTAAACCTATTATCGTCCCGGAAACAATAAAGGACATTGGCTTGTCACATGGCTGGCGTTAAAATTTATTAGATATCATAAGCTATAGACTTGGCACCATTCGTTTGCGTTATCAAGGCGCCCTTTGTATTCAACAAAGGTTTTTATCTCATAGTTCCCAACAGTGCGCTGCATTGTTAATAAGGTTAATAAGGTGCGAATAACCACTCTTCTGTATTCAGCACGTGGTTAGCTGACGCCAGTTTAGCTTCGGCAACAACGCATGGTTTCGGTGAGACTGGTTGCAGGGATCACAAAAATATCTCTCGTCAGGAATGGGTTGCTATTGGTCGGCAACTTTTGTGCTGGCTAATTACGACAGCTAACAGTAAGAAATCAGTGTGCCAACCAAGCGAGACGAGTTCTGATTTGTGAACGGCTTTGTAATTTCGAACGTGTACCCATTGTTCACAAAGAGTGGTTTCCGTCTTTAATCTTCTCTAAGAAAGAAGAAAGAAGCATATCTGGTGTTCTTGTCTGCGTATACGACTATTTGCTTTGTTTTAGCTCATGCAAAAAGCTTGCCAACATGTCTTTGACTGAATGGCTGTCATATAGCGGGTGAGTAGGAGCCATTGGCCTCTGCCTTACCGTAACTGTGGAACCGAACTAAAAGTAGAGTGAATTTTGCCCTACAGCGACACTTTTTATACGCCAAATTCATATGCCAAATTTGGCCTTCCTTTTGTATATTGCGTCTTGTCTTTCCGTATGTCTTGAATGCTTATGTCTGTGCGCTTAAGTGACAGTTTTTAGCCGCTACATAATTGCCCTGGTGTAGAAGTGACCAGGCGTATCAAGCTGACGTAATGACTGCCTTTTGCTGATCCCCTTTGTTTTTTTAGGCTTATTGAGAAAGCAACTCAGGCTATGAGGGACGCCGCAGTGAAGGGCTCCGGAAATTTCGACCACCTGGGGGGTTCTTTAAACTCCACTGACATCGCGCAGTACACGGGCCTCTAGAATTTCGCCTTCATCGAAATTCAGCCACCGCGGCCGGGATCGAACCCGCGTCTTTCGGGTCAGCAGCCGAGCGCCGTAACCACTGAGTCACCGCGGCGGCGCTATTTTTTTTTAAAGTAAACTGGAATAAACTAAAATTAAAATTTAAGTTAGGAGCTCTAGCTGGTGACCAAAAAGAGAATATAGCTGTATGTTAGGACACCTCACCTCATATCGGTATTTTTCTGCATATGCCTTATCGTAGCTAAACACAGAAGTACGAAACGGTTGGCGAACGTTGCAATAAATAGATGATGTACAACTGCTTTTTGGATGTCTGGGAAGCATCAGGCGTGGTTGCCGTAAACGTCAGTCATGTCTTATACGCACAACATCGCACATATTTTAGTAAAAGCCACTCGTCAGAAGTTGCGCGCCGGGCCGTCATGAATGTAAAGAGCAGCAAAGCTGTACGTTATCAATAATTTATTCTCGTTTCCCAGTTCTCCTGAGAAACAAAATAAAAACAAATATTTCACGGCGTCTTCTCTTCAGCAACGTAAAAAGAAATTAGAGCGACCCGCAAAAAAGAAGCGAGAGAAAATAAAACGACAGAAAAGGGAGAATGTGACATTGTTTTCTTCAACCTTGCGTTTTAGGCTGCAGACAAGAGACAGGTTCTTCCCATTCAGCAAAGAACTAGAGGCCTTGAGAAAAACAAGTTTTATGCTTTCAGAGAAGCATGCATTCAGCCGAGCGTTATCCAGCGGCAGCGATAACAGATGACACCTGTCTCGATCAACTAGCAGGCCTTTCGGGAAGCTTGCGAGGACCGAGAGATACATCATAAAAAAACAAAAAAAAACGCGAATGGCTATATTGCAACCAGCTCCGAAAACGGGAATGAAACAGGCATATCAAAAAGAAAGGCTCGCAGCCATCGGGAAGGACGCGCTCGTAAACAATGGAGTCCAAGATTATTAATTATGGAAAGCGCTGCAGGCGACGTACCGTGATGAGACACGGAACTAACAAAAAATAAAAATAAACTGCTCTGGCCTCGGGCTTCTTTTCATTGTCCGCGCGCGTCGAGGCTTTCTTCTGTGTGTTGCTTTGCATCTCTTTTCTCTTTAGAGTAGGAGCTGCTTATATGTATCAAAAGTGATTTCTTGGCAGCTGATTGATCAATATAAGATAAAGTCGCCAGAAATTGAATGCATAACAGGATTTAATTCACTACGTTCCGGCTAGAGGATCAGATGAAACGCCGTGAATGATATCCTGTCATGTTTTCTTTTTAATTTCTGGAGACCTTATTGGTGTCCTCGCTAACTTTAGCCAGAGGTTTAAAAAATAAAATACTCGAGGTGGCCACGGAAACCACTTACATTTATCAACCAACCAGCTTGCGCATCATAGGCAATTTTTTGTTTCGCAATTAATTATTAGCAATTAACATAATTTTTTTAAATGCGTAAATATTGACTTTAGACAGCAAATGTGAATAGCAAAGTTGGAGAGCACCTCCAGAAACCCCCATTCTATTCATTTGCGATAAAGAAAACCTCACGTGTATCTTTTTTCCGAACTCCAAAAAAAGCCCGCGAAATACAAAAAAAAATCACGTGACTAGCGCTTTCCCGCGCCACGATAGTGCTGCTCTCAACCGTGGCTTGAGTGAACGAAATCAGCTGCTGGCAAGGCGCGACGACCTCAATGCGCCGGCAGGCCGATATGTCAACGGTGGTTGCGGCGCCCGCGCGAGCCAGTCTGCAAGCGTGACGGTGCAAGTTGCAGCGAACGCGCCGGGCATTGTAAGCTATGGAATGGCCAAAGGTGACAAACACAAATACAAATACGACAAAAGCGCTAGTCACGTGATTTTTTTTGTATTTCGCGGGCTTTCTTTGGAGCTCGGAAAAAGGATACACGTGAGGTTTTCTTTATCGCAGATGAATGGAATGGGGGTTTCTGAAGGTGCTCTCCAACTTTGCTGTTCACATTTGCTGTCTAAAGTCAATATTTACGCATTTAGAAAAATTATCTCAATTGCTATTTAATCAATTGCAAAACAAAAAATTGCCTATGATGCGGAAGCTGGTTGGTAGATGTATGTAAGCGGTTTCCTTGGCCTACCTCAAATATTTTATTTTTTAACCCTTGGCTAAAGTTAGCGTGGACACCCTGTATATACATCCTACCCTCCGGCCTTTCATTACAAGACATCTACAGGGATGTTCCATTCGAGAAATTTTTCCTTCTTCAGGGAATCTGAGTTAAATTTGGCGAATGGAATATTTTTCAACAGGAAAATGGCGCAAAAAACGTGGACAAAAGAGACAAACACGACAGGACCACCGCTCTGTCGTGTTTGCCTCTTTTGTCCACGTCTTTTGCACCGTTTTCCTGTTGAATCATGAACCAACTAGCCCAAACTAGAGTTCTTCTTGGGAATATTTTTGTTCAGTTTCTGAAAATCTTAAGCATAGAAATTCTCACTTTTTTTAATTAATCGAAATTTCAAGGTGCTGCAGGGAAACAAAATTGCAGAAATAGGGAACTTTTTGTTATGGAATGAAATATCACTGAACGTGCGTCCGCAAGCACTTCGAGCTATACTATGTTACCTCCTTGTATTTTCTCATCTTTGAGTTCGCTATTCGTCCCTAATAAAAATGGCCTATAGACAGTCTATAGACATTTTGTAGACTCTAGTGCCTTTCCAGAGATATTTATTTGTGTCTATTCATAATCTATAGACAGTCTCTAGACAAAACTCTACTAAAAGGGTGTGGCCATAAATCTATAGATTGTCTATAGACTGTCTCTAGACAGAACTCTACTAAAAGTGTATGGCCATAAATATTTAGATTGTCTATAGACTGTCTATAGCATTTTTATTGCCTATAGACTGTTCTTTACGATTTCTCCATGGAAAGTCTATAGATTTTACAGACATAAGCGTATAGAGAGTCCACAGACTGTCTAAAAAAACCCCGGAGGTCGCCGCGCGACGGCCTCAGGGATCCGAGCGATCATGCCATCGATCACGGCACTCATCGCGACAGCAGCTGTCACGCGGATTTATTGACAAATCAGTTCATTATTACGTTCTCACGCACAACAGCTCCATGAACTTTCATTTCGCCCGTGAGTTGTTTTTCTGCGCACTAAGCTGAAGTTCCCCAGGAAGGTCATGCGAGGCAATTTGAGCACAATTTGCTTACCGCTGCAAATCACGTGACCGCTGAAGCCCGTAGCTGCCCGCTTTGATTTCAGCCATTTCCCTGCCCCCTTCTACTCAGAAGATAATGCATTTCTCTTTACAAAAAAGGCAACTGTGTTCATTTACCCACATTGTGTGCTTCGAGTTGAGCGGCAGTGCATTCAAGCCATAAACAATTGGGGCAGTCACTGAAATACGCTGCGCATACGCTTTCCAAAACTAACCTTGGACATATCACTGCTTCAGAATACAGCTAGCATAAAAATACGATTTTTTTTTCAAGATAAAAGAAAATTGAGCGACAAATTTTTCAAAACGTTCAAAGCATGGCCAACATTGTCGGGAAAAAATTTTGAAAATTGGAACATTGAAAGACACTGTAACGGAAATATTGAAGGTAATGGTCCATTCTTCTGATATGTAGCGATTTTTTTCTTTTAAAGTATTTCCATCGATCGCATTGAAAAGTTAACACTGCCACAGAAAACCGATGGGAAACGCTTTCGACAATAGCAAAAACGTTAATAGAAAAAAAAATACTACTGCCGTCGGGTGCTCTGCGGATATATTGATTTGTATAGTGAAATATTACATTATATGAGACAACTGCGTTCATAAACGGTTTCTCGCTCAAACATGTTTTTGTCCAGAATTTTTGGACGTGAAAGTGCAAGCTGAAAAGGTAGCTACTTTCTTTAAAGAAGCAAACTTGCCGAAAAGTAACAAGGAAGCATTCGCAGAACCAAAACAGAAGAGAAAGAAACCTACGTACGCGTAGGTTTCGAAAACCTAACCTCGGATGACGGAGCGACGACAAATTACGATCTAATGCGCCGCGCAGCTACCAAGAGACCACGAGATAACAAGAGAAGCACTGATAAGAGAGCAGAGGAGCGCCTCGCACTTTTTGTAGTTTCATATTCCCGTGGCTGCACGGAGCCACTGTCGATTTAGCCAACGCTCCGTCATTCCCGGTTAGGTTGTTCAAACACGCACGTTTATTAATCTCATTTTAAATATTTATGCCAGGGAAACTCTTATTTGCGTTATCGGTATAAATCAAGACCACAGAGAGCTTATTGTACTGTCATCGCCTTGTTTTTCTTTTTACAGTTGAAATCGCTCATTGGTTTGTTTTTGAGTGTTTAGTTTTCCCCTAAGCCTGACTTTCTGTGCCGTATATCGCCGGAGAATTCTGTTTGCCCACTTGCGACAGGAATAATACCCGGCAAGTTCAAAATATTTTCTGACGGATACGCTTGCCCTCGAGTTTCGTTTTTATGTTTAGCGGAGAAATGATCCAAGAGACAACAACTGAGAAACTACGACGCAGTTGCCCGATAAGCAGGCCATTATCGTGTACCCCAGTTAGTTCACATACCGAAATTGAGAATAGTTGCGCAAGCAGGGGGGGGGGGGGGGGGGGGGGCAGGTACCCTACCACAGCCTTTTCAGCCCGGCATCAGTGCCGTAGACTGCGTCGTTTCGCGACTGCCAGCACAGCGCGCCAGTGTTATCTACTTCGAAAGCCGCACACGGGGGCTTTGCCGTGTCGCCCGCTGTGTCATGCTGTTCCTGCGTCCGCTGCGTCCGCTGGCACCCACCTTCGATAACCGGGACGTCATTCCTTCATAGCGCGACGTGTCGCTATCGCTGATGGCTGGGCTGATACGTGACTTGGCTGACGCACTGCACCCCTCAGCCGCCCAACAGGCGTAAGCGCCCCTTCTCCTCTAGAATTGATAAACGACGCTGTTAAAGTTGCAGCTCGGCACAGTTTTGCGGTTGAACCTCTGAGCGCTGGCCAGAGTTCGCTACGCTTCGACGTCGGGGCGAAAAATTGCCAAGAAAGACGATTGATAAGAGTGAGAGCAATCACATCCGCAAGACGCTAATTAGTTCTCTCGACGCGTGCATGTTTCCTTTGCGACTGCCTCTGCAGCTACGGTCATCCGATGTGGCGGAACCAGCGCGGTGTACAGTCAGGGACAAAAATCTCCGGACCACGTGTTCCTCAAACGAAGCTCTACTATCAGACAGCGGCTGGAGACCGCACTTCTGGAGATGAAAGAACAAAAATTTAACTTTCACCTCCACAAGTGTGGTCTCCAGCTGCCTACTAATGGCAGAGCTATCGGCTTCGATACAGGAACACGTGGTCCGGAGACTTTTGTCCCTGACTGTACGTGGTAGCCACCAGCCACGGCTTGGCAGCAGCGACACCGCTTTTGCCACGTTGTGCGCCTTTGGTTTGGTTTGGTTTATGGGGTTTAACGTCCCAAAGTGACTCAGGCTATACGAGACGTCGTAGTGAAAGACTCCAGAAATTTCGACCACCTAGGGTTCTTTAACGTGCACTGACATTGCACAGTGCACGGGTCTCTAGCATTTCGCCTCTATCGAAATGCAACTGCCGCGGCCGGGATCGAACCCACGTCTTTCGGGTCAGCAGCCAAGCTCCATAATTGTAAGCCACCGCAGCGGCTTACAATGTTTCGTGTTGTCACTTGGTGGTGACGTTCAGCAGGCAGAAAAACAGACGAAGAATATTGCAGGAAACTTTTTGTTGGGCCGTCTTGTGCTCTTGAACGAAAGTGCGGCGACGACAGGAGCGCTAAGCAGCCGTTGAAAATATAATGACGAGTCTGTTCACCGCGGTTTATTTTAACACCCGTAAAAAAAAAAAACTTAGTGACAGCCATGCGCATTTTTAAGAGGTCCCTAGATGGGTCCGAGTTGCCAGGGCATGATCGAGTACAATCGTGAATAGTTTAGTTGCGTCTAACAAGCTCCGCGTGATGTACCAAAAGAGTGATAAGGTCACGCATTGGTGTAGGTAAACAGAAGCGTGCTGTTTAAAACCTAAACGAAACAAAACTTCGCGAAGTACCTATATTTCGGCACTTCCGCAACCACGGTGCATGTTCTCGGTGATTTTTTACGCTAACGGAGCGAATATTTTCTCAAAGTACGTGACTTGGGGGCATTCTGACGCTTCTGCCTGCATACAAGAGGGAGCACGTGTCTGTGTTTCTCGATTAACCAAAAAAAATAAACAAATTTCGTTAACCTGCCCGGTCGACATCGTCACTCGTTCGTCCCTGCATCGATCGTCACCTAGCCAGCGGGAGTGTTTTCTTCGGGCACTCATCTCGCGAGACGGTATGTTGAATATGAAAACCTAACCTAAACATAACTATTCATTTATGGTTTTCTTGGCTTCGGTGCCTGCTTCTTTGATATGGATGTCATAACGAACACCTCATTTCTCTATCCTTGTCCGCTGAATAGCTTAACGTGGGCCTCGGTTCTGTCATTATTGATGCCCTACAAAGCATAACGGATTCCCACACAGCAGCTGACGCCCTCACCATTCGGTCAGGTTTCACGTGACACTCATGGTCATATAGGACATTCTATGACCGCCGCTATGGATGAGGGTGGCGCTGGTGTACAGTACGATAAGGTTAGAATAGTAGGAAACCGTAGGCAAAGTTGATGGAGAATATTAATGAGAATTGCCAACACAGTAAACAAAAAAAATAATAAATAAAGAAAAGCTGAGCATGGTGGCAATTGCCACCACCCCGTTTCAAAGGGGGCGCTCCTATCCATCCATCCATCCATCCATCCATCCAGTGTTAAAGGGAACATGCGATCGCGTGGCCTTCGCATTTAATGATGCCGTGCTACCCAGATGCGGCGAGAATGGCCGACATAAGGAGCATGCACGGGAAGACCAGCCATCATGTTTACTGTACATGCACGTTGTGCCGACAATTCCCACAAGCGCTCGGCGGCAGCGTTCCGCCAAGCGCGGAGGCCACGCGATCGCATGTTCCCTTTAACACTGAACCGTACTGCACAGTCTCAAGGTTAGATTACATCAACATAAATACCCCCCCTCCCCCTCCAAAAAAAATAGAAAGCTGGATAGCGGCCGCCATTGCTCAGTTCATAAAGCACCGTACGCGACAAACGGAGGTCGTCGGTCCGTATCCCACTGGCGGAACGTGGTCGTTTCCTTCTTCTACTTTTTAGTCATTTTTCAGCCGTAAATTGATTTCACTAGTAGTTTATCATTGATTTACCGTTCATTGGTTGTCGAAGATACCGCTGCGAGCAACACATAGGGTATAAATAAGACAGCGGTGGGCACAACCAAAGCCGCAAAAGAAAGTTCTTCGGCTGTGGCGGATTACCTCAGCCTCTGGTGTCGCATCGGCCCGAGAGGAAACAGGCTTGGACGGAGCCGTCAGCGTGAGGTGACCGTAAGGCACTGGATTGAATAAGGAAACGGCAGAGAGCTCTTCCTTAAGCCTGTGATAGGATTCGCCACCGTGCCTGTAGTAAAGCACTGCTGGGACTAAAAATAGACGGTCCTGCACCCAGACGGCTCTTGAAAAAAAAGTAAGAGAACAAAGTAAATGCGCTTTCCACGGCCGATCTTGTTTTCTCTAACGCTGTCGAGTTCTTACCTTGACTACAGCTTCCCGAAATGAAGTGCGAAAGGTCCCTTCCCAGTCGTATTTCACATGGGCAGAGGGAGCAACGTCAATACGAACAGAAACTTCACGGCAAAACAAGATATTTCCATACATTTTTTTTGTTTTCTTTTGTTTTAACGTGGTACCTTGAAAGGTTCTGTTCAGCGAAAAACACGGCGTCATCGTCGGCGTGAGCGAAAAATCCCCAGATGAGGTTCACCTAGGTCGCGTTACCTTGTGACGTCATCACAGCCTGCTCACCGGAGTGTGAGCAACTGCCCACCGTGGCAGGTGGCAGTTAAATAAATGATTGGCTGTGATAGGTTGCTCGGGAAGAACAGCATTGGGTCTCACAAGCCCCACCGCTGGCTACATGTGTTTAAAACAGCCACTTGCAAAAGGAGTGGCGCATCGCTTAACCGCTGCACCACTACGCCAGGTTTGGTATGAGCAACAGAAACTACAGCAGCAAAAAAAAATGCTGTGTAGACAAAATGTACAGAAGCTTGTAAACAAAGTAATATAAGGTGAGACACGAGAAAACAAAGAATATATGCATACTACTACGTACATAAAACGCATATTCCGAGAAAAAAAGAATTTATGAGAAAATAATTTAGTATAAGAAAGCATCAATGGAAATAAAGCCAAATTAACACGGACGTAGGTCAGCGCTTAGGTCAATGGTAGCAGAGACGATAGAGAGTCCGTGTTCGGTTAGGCCGAGCAGGCTCTCGCTCCGCGTGATGGCAGTGCGGCTAGACTAATGCCCATCGTTGTTACATACCCCGTTATGCCCTCAGACAATAAACATTGTTTTAGAAAAAAAAATCAGTGCAAAGCATTAACCAAACACAATCAGGAATAGCGCGACTTACATGTGGATCATTACAATTTAAAGAGAACAATTAGCAGGTATTCCAAGAAAACATGGATAAATAGACGGCCCAACAAGATCAAAGGAAATTCTAATATTAAGCACATATACGAATAAGGTAACACTCCCGGAAGTAGCGACGGACACCCGAACACAACAGGTCACCTGAACAGATTATCTAATGAAGCGCAAAGCCGCTTTTATCTCACAGATCAGCGTCAATGCAGAACCTTGGCCTGAGGATCAAGGCGCTGCTAATCCCCATAACCCCCGCCTGCAAGCGACGTGCCAAATGGCACCGGGCGAGGATTAGAGCAGACACATGGAGGAGTGCAGGGGAAGCGGGATTAAGCAGCGGGATTAAAGGGCGAGATGCTCTGGAAAATTTATAATTAATATGTTAATATGTAAGTGGAGCCTGCCTACGCATCTAGGCGCACAGCGTCGCGAAGTTCTCGCACAAGCCTGTGCATGAACGCGCGCGAAGGCGCCTGCATGAATGTTATTTAATGGTCGCTGATTAATATTAACTAGAAGGAAGGAGAATATTGTTTTAGGTGCTTCAGATTGGAAACGAAACGAGAAATAGCGTATTCAATGGAAAGATGAAACGGTTATCCTTGCATGATTGATTGATTGATTGATTGATTGATTGATTGATTGATTGATTGATTGATTGATTGATTGATTGATTGATTGATTGATTGATTGATTGATTGATTCTTTCCAATACAAGGAAAAAACGAAGGGAAAGCTAAAGGCTGCTACTAGCCTGACGAGGACCTCCCTCTGCATACAGTTTCGACAGCATTACAGAAAAAAAAAATTAAAAAACACACGCACACATTTGTAGTTGCACTCTACACCATTCAATGCAATGCAGGATCCAGTACATATCACTGTACACAAATATATACAACAGATTTTTTGCCGTAGATAAATCTACACTTCAGGCAAATCGGATAGATTTGGGAGGAGGTTTGCCTTTTGGCGCAGTGCTATTCTTTTTCATTTCTACCCACAAGAAACAGATGCATAGGCTGGTCAGTAAATAAGTTTACTGATTTTCATGTATTTTTTGCATTTTATGTGAAAAGTCAAATTCTAACCTCTGTCTGGATAAAACACACAGTACAATGTTTTTATGGCTTTAAACGTTCACTGCAAGGTCTTGCGACTTGGAAGCGTTCTGCCGGCAAAGAACTGCAACTGCTCGCATCCACGCACAGAGGACTCAGTTTTTATACTTTCTGATCGCGTCACATAAGCGAGTAAACAAGCACGGTCTCGCCTTAGGCATGTGGCTGGCGATACACGTGGGCAACATGTACAGCGCTTGTGGATTGCTTTCCCCGCCCACAGTGCGAAGACTAGATCCAGCAAAAAGTCACTAACGTGTTCGTCGTTATCCGCTCGAAAGAGAACTTGAGTAACTCAATGTCACACGGTCCACCTCCGAGAACCAGCGAAGATCACGTGCCAAAAGAAATGAGAACCAACGGTCGTGCTAACACCAACAGTCTTTCCACCTCCATGTATCCAAACAGAACGAAATGCATAGCAGCAGTGCCCGGCTGCAATAACTTCTGCCAGTCCACGAACATGCAGCCCTGCGGAGCACTACTGTCTCCGACCAACTGACAGCATTTGCGTTTTCTTTTTCAAAGTTTCATTCAAGACGGTGCATCATTACGTCGGAGCAGCCACTATAAAAGTGGTGCTTCCGAAGGCACCGAACTTTTGCGAGTACATCAAAGCGAATACAAATCCATGAAAACAAGACTTATATATTGCGGAGCTTGATGAAGTCTGAGCGCATCTCAAGGCTGCTGTACCAGTAAGAAAAAGTGAATAATACATAAATAGCACACTGAGCGAGCGGTACTATACTTGCAGCGAAGCACAATGATACAAGATATGCAGATTAGCAATGGTGACGTAACAAATCCGCTCCAACTACGGAGAATACACATTCACAAGTGCACTTAAAATCATGTGCACTAAGTAGTTCAAGAATAAAAGGCACCACGAAACTAAAAAAAACTGCATGCACCAATAAAAAACTGGAGCCGGCAGCGGTTGTCCCTGCCAGTCTGAAGTTGACCGCTCCGGCCAGTGACGTGCTGGCTTCAGGCGCTGCTTCCTGGGCTCCTCCGAGCCATGCTGCGATATGCAATGCGCATAAACACTGCGCTACATCAGCCAGATGACGATCGTAGTGCATATCGTGTCTAAGTAATAGACGTCAAGTCGAAGACAAAGACGTCTAACGCTGTTTGCGATCGTCGGGCGCAGCGCTTGAAGATTCAGCCTTCCGTGGTACGCCGTCCGGAGCGCTGCTTCCCATCCCTACTCGCTCATTCTTGAGAGAGCCGCGTCCGGAACCCACAGCTCCGTCTACTCGCTTGACGTCTTCGGCCGGACCCCCAACCACCCGACTGACGCCGCCCGCCTCTTGCGCTGACGCAGGAATTTGGACGCCCGTGCGGCTATCCGGTGGTAGAGGTCTGGTGGCTGGCGCATTGTGCGGCTCTGCGGTGGCAGGGGCCTGTTTCGCAGCTGAGAGCGGCCTGCCTGCCTCCACGCCTCCTGGTTGTGATGCGGAGGCACTACGAGCAACGGCGAGCTTGCCTGCGAGATCAGTGGCCGTGGAGTCCCTCTGCGACAGTCTCGGAGGCTGTGCTGTGGACGGTGCCTGCGAGTTGAGAAAGGGCACTCGTCACAATCATGCTTGTTAGTGACTGCGACATTGCAACTAGCGTGGAAAGCACAAGGACAGCGACAACAGGAACCGACGGGACAGCACGCTATAGCGTGCTGTCCCGTCGGTTCCTTTTGTCGCTGTCCTTGTGCTTTCCACGCTAGTTGCAATGTCGCAATCACTAACGAATACACACCAACTAGCCCAACTGTCTTCCATAATCATGCTTGAAGTCATCCATCTGGAAAGAGAAAGCCTTTGTCGCCATGGCATCTAAGAGCAGCGTAATGAGCACTCTTCCTAAAACAAAGAGATGCCACTCATCTGCTTCTTCGCATGCGACAGTTAAGTAATAAAGGAGTAGCTACTCGTTAGAATCCACCTCAGCGGAAGCCATACGGCTGCAAAAAAATGCTGTTCACTTTCCTCAGAACCTTCGCAGTTGAAGACAAATTCATTAAGGTCCGGTAGTCAAACCCAGGGCCACCGCCCGGGCGGCCGCTCTACCAACTGAGCTAACATGCACATGGATAACATGGAGGTTAACATGCGCATGAACAAATAATTTTGTCTAAACAGAGAGCTGCCACATGGCGACAAAAGTGGGCTGTGGTCCTTTCTTTGCATTCGTAGTTTTAAAAAAAATTGGCAGATATATTTAAGTTTGCATAGAGAGTGCTAAAGCGCTACTGTCCCTGGACCCATTGTTTACGCGTAATGTTTGTACATGCATTAAAGTTCTTTTCTACGAGTTTGCGTATTGCTTGCGCACCAGACTGCAAACGTTCGGGCGCTCTCGCTGCACGGCGATGAGGTTGGCCGAGTTTGCACGCCATGGACGAAAGACGTAGACGTATGACACCACCGGCAACGCTGTACGACGAACGATTGCATCACAATTTTGATATGAAAGTCTGGAAATTGAAGATACATGGGCCGTCGGTTCGAATCCCTGTCGCAAGCACATGTAAGCTGTATGCAACCAGAAATCGTATGGCGCCACCCGGAACGATATACGGCGCGGAGGTGCGTCGCAATTTTGGCACGAATTTTGTCGGGAAAACTGGTGCCACACTGAGGCCGTCTAGCGGCAAGTATATATAGACGAACGCATGTACAGGATTTCCTGAAGTGGCGGTGCTCGGCTTGATGTGTGCGTCATACGGCCGCTTGATGACGTCACCCTGTTTTTCTTGTCATCGTTGGGATTTTCTGTACCGTCTGCGAGTACACACACGCCATCGGCTTTTCTCGTCATGGGACTTTAGTTATAGACGGATACAACTTATAAGACTTCAGTGAAGCTCCGCCCAAATCCAGGCCGGAGCTTCCTCCAGGACAAAATTCCCCAAGAATTACCCCGCGACTAAAAAGTAGTCCGTTGTTAAAACTTTCCTTGTTACCTAAACAAGAAGCCAATCACAAGAAAATATTATAAGCTCTAGAATATTAACTCTGAAACATTAAAAATCTGATTTCGTTTAGTGTTGTGATAGGCTAGTGGAGTATAGAAGAAGCCGCGGACCATATCCCAGGTTAACTGCTGGTTTTTTTTTTTTAATTGTATCCTACTATAGTAATGCTTTCGCATTAAATGGACAGGCGATTCTATGATGTGATGCAACAGATATGCGTTAGCAGTGGTTGTAAATTCCGATTCATATTGACCTCCTTGGAAATATAGTTGCAACAGTTCCTCGTTTTGCACCCATGTCAACGCACACTATCCCCGTTCCTGCTCCAGTCCTGCAGCCTTACCTTAGGAGGTCCACTCGCGGGTGGCGGGACCACCGCAGCGTTGTCCTGAGCCTTCGATCCTCCCACCTCGGGAAGGGCGTGGTGGTGTGCCTTCCCCTTGTGATGGCTTTTCCGACGCTTGCTCTTCTTGGCCTTCGGCTTAGGTGCCGCGTCAGCCAGTGGCAGGGCGGGCGGGCTACCTGCATCCACAACCGATGAGGCCGCATTCGACAGCCTCATTCCGGAGGGCTTAGTGCTTCGCCGCCTCTTACGGGATGGAGACCGCGGCTTCTTGTGCGCCACCTCCTGGTTCGGAGGCAGCGGTGGTTTATCCGAAGCCACTGCGGTCTTCGCTGGTACCGCTTCTGCTTTGTTCGTCCCATCTGGAACCGAAGGGGGCATAGGAGCCAACTGCGAGGGTACGTCGGTTCCTGACATCTTCTTTTTAGATCCCGCTGTCTTGCGGCTGGCTGCAGCCTTGGGAGGAGAAGGGCGAGGCACGGAGTGCGAAGAGGTCTTCTTTCCAGGCGCCTTCGGCGATACCACGCCCGCTCCATCTGGCGGGGATGCCAGGGAGTCCGTTCCCTCGAGTCGCTTGGAGGACGACTCTGGAAGACTCTTCTGGCTCGACGGACTAATCGATCGTTGTGGCGCGGGAGAAGGAGCGTCCGGTGGCATGTTCTTATCTCCTGCCTCAGCTGGGACCGGAGGTCGTCTCGGGGAAACAACGCCGTCGCGGGGAGACGTGCGGGTCTTGGCTTTGTGCTCCGTCGCCTTTGCCGCTTGTCGTCGCGGCACGTCATGCTGCGGCCGTTCGCCTTGATAACGCTGTGGTCCTCCGGCTTCCAAGGAGCCTCTGGAAGTGGCCCGTCGTTGTAATGGCGATTGAAGACCAGGTTTCCCAGATAGGGCAGCCTCTTTAGTAGGTGAGGGTGGTGAGGGGCGCTGTCCTTCTGGAAATGGACGACCAGCGATAGCCGGATCGCCAGCTGTAGATTTGGCGACGGCTTCCTTACCCACAGGCTCTTCGCTTGGCGCTCGCTTGTCTGCCCGTGAGATGGGACTGCGCTGCCCCGGTACATGCTCTGCAGCGGCTGTGACGCTAGGCCTAGTCGCTTTGGCCTCAGCAGGGGGTGCCCCAGGAGGCAACGGTTGACCCGGAAGCTGCTGCCGGGATTCAGCCAAATCAGCCTGTGCTTTCTCGGAACGCTGGCGGAGAATCGAGTAGGCCGGGTGTTCGAGCTCGCGAAACAGGTCGCCGATGATGTTCAACGCGTAGTCGGGGGCTTCGACAGGCAGATGATCGGAGCCCGATCCTGGTGACTTAGGTTCAGCAGCAGCCACTCTCGCGATGTCGCGTCCGGGAAGTGGCGGCGGTGATGCGGGATGTTCTGCTCCGCTTGGGGGCAGTGAGGACCGTGCAGCTGATCTCGGAGGCATGGCCTTTCTGGGAAGCACTGCCCGTGGCGGCTTCGGGGGGACCTTGGCTTTCGCAGCGCGCCGCACGGCGCTCATCCGGAGAGACTTGTGGAAGGTGCCAGAGTCGCGCACGACCTGCACGCATTCCGGTTGGATTTCTCTGCTCACACGCGCATTTTTTTCGACCTGTCCGCAGCTCGTCAAAAAAGCTTATAAGGTACACCACTGCATGCATTCACTGAGTAGGATTGGGCGGAAATTATGTTTAAGCACCCCTTCGGGCTTCCTCTCTCCACGCTGTCCCACACAGAGACTGCTCGTCATTTACTGACGCCTGTGAATTGGCCTTACAATTAACCAGAAATGCAATGCACACTGTGATTACGATGAACTGCGAAATGCAATGCACACTGTGTTTGCGATGAAAGGCGGTCACAGACCGAACTTGAGGCTGGGTGGCAGAAAAGGAGCCTTAATGCGCGCTACCTAGCCAACAATGGCGCTCAGATACCCAAATGTGAACGCGCGGCCACACCCCAGCAAGTAGGTCGACTTCTTCACTAGCGTGGCATTAGCGCATGCGCAGTAGATGACTGTATGAAGTCCGCCAATCAGAACGCTGCTGACACACTCCATTGGTAACATGGCTGCGCTCAAAAAGGCTAATGTGAAAAGTTCTATACCTTTACCAATCGGCCGTGCCAGCTATCTATCGCCCACAAACATGCCCAGTTCAACAGAGACAGGGCACTTGCTTGCACCATGGTACGATAATTAATAAAAAAAAGTGTATAGGCGATCCTCGGTGGACTGTTTGAATGCGTCCGCATTTTCTGCTGCTGCTGACTCTGTTGTAGCCCCACCTTAAGGGTATGTCGCCAATAGGCTAGTGCCCATATATGCGTAATTCGTCATTCACGGCTTTATATTCAGAGATCGCTGAGAGCCCTCATGTCATTACAGGCGCAGTGGTGCAGAGGTTAAGCGATGCGCCACTGCCCCCCTTACAATTATTTTAGATAGTCTATAGGATGTCCATAGACTTCTGCATATAAAGTCTATAGACTCTAAAGGCAAATCCTGAGAACAGGTTATGTGCAATACAAATGCTATGGACAGTCTATTGACAATCTGTAGATTGAAGGCCGCCCACTTCTAGTAGATGTTTGTCTATAGACGTTTGTCTATAAATAGACAAAAATAAATACCTATAGGAAGGAAATAGAGTCTATAAGAAGTCTATAGACTGTCTATAGGCCATTTTTATAAGGGCCGGCAAATAGCTGTTTCAAACACAGCCAACTGTAGAGCTTCTGAGACCAGGTTGCTCTTGACCAGGATGTCAGTGTTTGAAACAGCCGTATGCCGGCCCTTATAAAAATGGTCTATAAAAGAGCAACCTCTTGGGAGCAACCTCTCGCGACAAATCATAAATTTAACCTTCACCGGCGACAGTGCCCAATGGCAATAGAGTCTATAAGAAGTCTTTAGATTGTCTATAGACCATTTTTATAAGGGCCGGCATACGGCTGTTTCAAACACTGACATCCTGAACGCCCCCAGAACGTCCAGGGGAGGTTCAATGCTCATTGGGGTGGGCAGTTTGCTCACAATCTGGTGGGCAAGTTGTGATAAAGTCGCAAGCTTCGCAAGCGTCAAGGGTGACGGCGGTCGCCACTACCGCTTGTACAGAACCTTTTAATGCTAACGCACTGAAACGCCCGACATGTACCCTTGAACAGGTGCGGTCGCACTGCTGTTGCCACCCACCTTCTCGGGCGAGCGCCACTTGACGGGAGGCTTTCCATTCGCTTCCTCCGAGCTGTCGTAACGCCAGTCGCTGGTGGACGGACTGCTCATAGCCTCGCTGGTCAGGATCAGGTGAGTGCCCAGCACGTCACTCGATGACTGCGAGTCCGACAGCCGCTGGCGGAGAAAAAAAAATACAAAGAACACAGCGAACGCTCGTGGACAACTGTCATTTATGTTTTAAGGCACATCTTTAGGGTCGGTGTTCTTGTCCCGGAAGCAATGAAAATTGGCAGTGGTTAAGCTCTGGTTAAACCAGGAGGATTGCGAAAGTAACGAGGAGAGAGAGAGGGGGGCGAAGGAGAGCGCGCGGCAGCGGCGGCGGCCCCGGCACGCAAGCTAGGCGCCGCTACTGCGCATGCGCAACTGGCGAGCGCGGCGGCGGCACCTCTGAGTCACCCGCGCAGCGACGGCGGCGGCGCGCCAGCTGTGTGCCGCGTGACGTCACTGCTCCTCGCGCATGCGCAGTATGGCCTTTCGTCAGCTCCATGAAATGGCTCGGCGACTCGCGTAGTGTTGCTTTCGCAACAATACAAACAGCACACCCTGATCAATGAAATTCCATTCTTCGAGAGTGGATTAGAACATGGAATCAGCATGTTGTCAAGCAGAAAAAAAAATGACAAAACAAATTCTCTGAAACAATAAAAGTTACAAAATGCATACACAGTAACAGTCGAGTGAGGCAAGAGGGAACCATAATAATTACAGTTCACTCGTCCGGTGGAAATAACTTGAAAACAATACATATACGCTTAAAACGGGCAAAGCAAGCATGGTCACAAGGAGAAAGGTCTTATCAGTCAGGAGACGTCATTTTGCTTCACAAGGACTGCGGACGCGAAGTTTCTAAATACCGTACCGAAATGAAGACTCATTTGACTGGTAATCGTTACGTTCTATCTAGTGGTCCATACCGCCAAAAATGCGGCGTTCCAGAGAGGTACAGTGGCAGCGCAAGATTGTGTTGTGAAATAAGAGTGGTGCATTTTCCATCACAGCAATTGATGACTACTGAACACCGAAAAAGACCCCACCATTTTGTGCCTTTTACACGTCACCTGTTTATACGCAGCCCACCCCGATCTGCCGCGTGGATGAAGCCCGTCCAAGGTCACCGATCGAAGCGGCCAGAAGAAAAATGTGAGAACGAGGGGCAGTGGTCAGAGAAAGAAGGGAAGAGGCAGGGGGAGAAAATGGAGAGACGCTATTGCCGACAGAGAGATTGAGAGAAGAGATAAACGCAGGGATGACGCCTCGCTATCGAAGCCGTGAAGGCCATCGCCCACGTGAGCCGGTCTAATCGATCCTGTGTTTGTCTTCCCACGAGCGGCTGCAGCTCGGAAGCGAAGTGCGCTAAGCAGCAGCCGCTGCTCAACCGCTGACTCAAGGTGGCTATTTAATCGGGCCGTTACCAAGTTTAGTCATTTTAAGCATGAAATGCTTTTAGCTCCCGTTGTCGGCAGTGTGGTGACGTCACGCCGAAACCGAGAGCCAACATCCGGGCACTGAATTCCGCTCATCCGGGCACTGAATTCTACACATTCTGGAGCTGAAACGAGAGAATCCGGGCACCGTACGAGTTTTGACGAGACTCATACGTGATCTGTTAGGGGCTTTGAGAGAGGGCCGCTTAGAGCAAGAGGGGAGCTCCAGGGCGAGAAGGGCTTTGAGCGGAAAAACTGCTTCCGCGCCGTCCCAAAGGATGGCGCAGCGGTCCCACACTCACGCAACGTTACTAGATTACGTTGCACTCACGTATGTAAAAGACCTGCCGCTGGATTGACCCGCCGCGGTGGCTCCAGTGGTTACGGTGCTCGGCTGCTGACCCAAAAGACGCGGGTTCGATCCCGGCCGTGGCGGCCGAATTTCGATTAGACCCATTTCAAGATTTTGACTAGTACCGTCTACAAGCAATGTGTTATGCCCGTAAACATTTCATGCTTACTCTACTCTCGGTTACGGGAGAGGCAGAGATTTTTTTTTTTCACTTCGAAGAGTTACATAGCCTAAGGCCCAAGACAATCCTAGATGTACGTCTGTTCTGAGATTAGCTCTCTTTTCATCTCTGTCGAGCTACTCCTGCTTGTCCTACAAACGCCACCAGGTTGCAGAGCCTATCAGTCCGATTATATTGAGTCAGCATGAAAAAAAAAACCGACCATACATTACCATTGTGGCAATACAAACTTCAGCGACAGCTAGGGTGGTGCGCAAAGGCGATGCCAGTCAGTCGAAGAGTGTTTTGTAACTCAGGGTACAGATGAAAATATTTGTCGCGTTTATGCCGCTGCACTTGCTTTAGCGCCATGGGTAACCTCTAGTGAGGTCCCTCGTGTTGCCACGAATGTCCCCATTGTGTTGGAACCAACCAGCGATTAACATTCTGGCCAATCAACGCGGCGCAATGTCATGACGTCATGCGCGACGCGCTGCACCCGGTGTGTTACGACGTCAGCGATGCCGCATAGACGGGAATCATAGTATTAACAGGTGTCGCTCTAAAGCGCGCAAGGCACAAGGAAATCAAATACATTGCGAAACTGACTTATCGAAGGTCACGTATACAAAGGTAGGAAGAACAAACACTGGTTGTACTGCGCTTCGGTACTGCACAGGAAGACTCTTCAGTTACCAGAAAGGGTGGTTCAGCAAACACAACTGTTGCCCAGTAACAGGCCCAGGGTCAGTCTAATGCCGAAGACCTTTGTTATATTTTTTCTTAGTGTGCTTTGTATGCCGCCGCCAGCACGCGGCTTTTATCACCTCGCCATGCCAAGAAGGTCGTAAATACTGCGCCAGATTAACCTTTCGTTTTCGAACTGTTTGAGACAACGAGGACAGAATGAGGACACATACACAGCGCAGACCTTACGCTGTCGTTGTTGTTTTGCTAAGTCTGAAAATGAACGAAATGCACCAACTAGCCTGACATATGATATAACACTTCCAGATTACTTGGGGAGGGTCACGGTTCCTCGTGACAGTTTCTATGACGTTCGGGATCATTCGCGGCGTTGAAGGCACGCTATTTCGAAAGTTCGCAGTCATCTTTAAATTAGTCCAAAGGTTTTAGGGTAATCCCTCAAGCAAATAAGAGAGTAATAAGACAGTAATGAGAGAGTAATAAGAGAGTAGTCAGCAGCATCCACCCAAGCATAGCCAAAGACTTTCAAGGGAACCTCGCAGCTGAAAAAATTCGTTCTGGTCCAGGGATCGAACCCGGGAACATCGCCTATCCGGGATAGTCGGAAACTAATTGAGCTAACCAGAGCAGTTAGCAGATAGTAGAGCGAGGTTGAATTGATCAACAACTCGAACTAAATGACAAATGCGGCTTTGACACAAACTTGGCAGAAAGTTCATGTGAAAGCAGTGCAGCTTTCCTTTGCAGCCTTATAGCTGGGCTTGAGTGGATGCTAATGAGCAATTACTGCCTTATTACACATTTAGATTGTGTGTGGCCCAAAGTCACGAGTATTCAGGTTCCAGTTATGTACCAGTATTTTTCCTGCTATCGCCATCTAGTCTTCTGCCTGTGGACACACGCATACCCAACAATTCTAGACAAATATTTTGAACGGGAAAGAGTTTATGAGCGCAATGTTTTTATATATTGGAAGATTTCCCTATAACAATCAATATATCAGCAGATCTCCCTTCGGCAGGCTTGAAATTTTTTTGCTATTAACGTTTTTGTAATTGTCAAAAGCGTCCCCACTAGTTTTCTATAGCAGTCTTAACTGCTCGATGCGAGCGACGGAAAACAAATATTTTGCAATATATCGCAAGAATGGACCATTGTTCGGTACAGAAAAATAATATCGCTCAAGGGAGACAAACACAATAAATACCGACTCAGGACATGCGCTATCCTGCGGTGATATTTCCTGCACATGTCTCCCTCTAGCGCTATTATTTTTCTGTCCCAAATAATATGCAGCATCTAGCCCAATGCAAGAGCGGGGGCTAGTTGGTGCTTCATACTGACCAAATCGCGCTAAAAGGCACAGAAAGACGAAAACACAGACGGACGAAGCGCGGTCGCGGTAAAACAAAAACTGAACGTGAAATCATTGAAGCCTTCAAGATCAGGACTATTGAAACAGAAAACTGCGTCAGCACGCCGTCAATAGCTTTCGACGATAACGAATTAGACTGTGGTTGAGGTCACTGGCCAGATTATAGACAGATTATTCTTGGCAAGAGCGGTAATGATAAGGCAAGGCTCGTTTTAGAAGCTTATTATATCAGAAAGCTGTCCGAACGTTGTGTCAGTGACACGTCGGTACACATATACTCATCTGAATGTGCTTTTTTAGATTCGTTTTTTGATTAACTCGTTTGCTTGACGGATGTGCATTATCTGTACCTCGCTACGCGCATGCTCTTCATTCTCTTCCTATATATCCCCTGTACTTCAGCATGAACAAACAGTTGGTAGTTAGCGCTCGTGAACGTCTCAGTGTGTCTCTCTTTGTCCCTTGTCTGTTTTTTTTTTGCGCTGAATACTATTTAACATAGACAGGAAGATGAAGGCGGCTTGTCAGATTCAAATTGAATTGATTATTTCGTTCTTAGATCGTTTATGCTATCCTTCTCCGTGTAAAAAGCGACACGTTTTGTGAAGTAAACTAGTTGAAAGTACGCGTTTCGTCCGTCTGTGTTTTCGTCTTTCTGTGCCTTTTAGCGCGATTTGAACAGTATCTAGCCCAAATTGACGTTCTTTTAAATGGAGCATTACTTTCAATATTTTAATACCACTATCTGCCGTCGTGGTAATTCAGTGGTTATGGTGTTCGACTGCTCTCCAGGCAGACGCGGGTTCGATCCCAGCCGCGGCGGCCGAATTTCGATGCAGGCGAAATTCTAGAGACCCGTGTACTGTGCGATGTCAGTGCACGTTGAAGAGCTCCACGTGGTCGAAATTTCCGGAGCCCTTCACTACGGCGTCCGTCATAGCCTGAGTCGCTTTGGGACGTTAAACCTCAATAAACCAAACCAAACCAACTAAACCACCATCTTACAGTGTTCCACTTTTCAAAATTTTTGTCCAAGAATGGTGGGTATGGTTCGCCTCAGTGGTTCTTCGCCACCCTTCCTATTAGTCGTCCATGTACAGTACGGTCCATTGTTAAAGGGAACATGCGATCGCGTGCCCTCCGCGCTTCACGAAGCCCTGCCGCCTAGATGCGGCGAGAATAGGCGGCATCAGGCGCATGCGCGGAATGACAAGCCGTTATGCTTACTGTGCATGCGTGTTGTGCCGACAACTCCCACAAGTTCTCGGCGGCAGCGCTCCACGAAGCGCGGCGACCACACGATCGCATGTTCCCTTTAACAGTGGACCGTACTGTACATGGTACCCTGTCTCCCGTCACAGCCACGTGACACTAGCCTATAGAATGAAATTCAAGCACTCTTACACGT
The DNA here is from genome assembly GCF_055824585.1 of Amblyomma mixtum. Classification (NCBI taxonomy): domain Eukaryota; kingdom Metazoa; phylum Arthropoda; class Arachnida; order Ixodida; family Ixodidae; genus Amblyomma; species Amblyomma mixtum. The sequence goes on along the minus strand of NC_143015.1, from coordinate 161,753,608 downwards.
TTCCGAGGTGTCGGCACAGGCCGTGCTGTAGGTCCCCGTCTGTCGACTTCGGATGCGAGGCTTGTGTCCTCGGCTACCAGCTGCTGCCGGTAAAGCATGGCCAGCTCCCAACTGTCGGGCACCCACGTAGGCAGCGGCACCAGGCAGTCCCGTAGGCACTGCGCGGTTTCGTGCTGGATCAGCTCTGAATGAAGATATGCCTCGTATTTCCTCATTAGAGAACGCGAATCCTTCAGCAGTTACAAATATCGAAGTGCGTCCACAATAATCGAAGTTGGCAAACGGCACTAATCGTTGCCAGGCTGGATACATTGCGTCGTTGGAAAAAAAAGAAACACAACTAACATGCCCTGAATGCAGTTTTCTTTTAACCTCTCCTCCCCCCCCCCCCCTCCCTCCCTCCCCCCTTCCTTGCTCCTGACCATTGAACTTTGCATTTTCAAGTCCTGAATCGTTCACTGAGATTAATGCCTTGAGTGGGTTACCACGCAGCATTGAAGTTCACTGGTCACTGACCATGGTCAAACACAAATGACGTTTCGGGAGCGCTACGGCTCCCTTGTTCACAAAAAGCCAAAACGTCATTTGCGTTTGACCATGGTCAATGACCACTGAATCTCATCAAGCCATGATTCCTGACCAGACGGTATGCCACCGAACCCTCGACTATACCAAGCAGCAGTTTACGATATCGTTAGCAAATCGGAGGCTGCTTAGCTCTTCTACACTCTCCCTAACATCATCTTTATAATATTTCATCTTCTTAAACTGCGCAATTAAGTCGGTTTCTCAAAAAAAAAATTGTTCAGAAGTTTACCTCTTCTATAGAATTGATCTAGTGAGTCGGTTGGAAGTCAAAGGGTATGAGTTAAAATCCACCCTTCCCCTAAGTCTATGGCGAAAAAAATGCCAAGTAAATATTAAGCTACTGAAGAGAATGTTATTAACGCCTACTCATGAAAAAAAAAGAGAGAGACAGTGGGATGACTTCTATGGCTTCTACGCGAAGGGCACCACAAACAATGTCACGTTTTTAGAGTCTCGGCTCAACCCGCACTTGGGCATCGTAGAAATCCGTCACTCGGACCCACCATATCTGTGCACAGCATGAAGACGAAAGCGTACACCAGGACAAAGCTGAGCTCCACCAGTTCCAGCCAGGTGATCACCGCTGTCAGCAGGAGGGGGTAAGAACGCCTCCCTGCCACGGGACCGGGCATCAGCTTCACCCAGAGCAGTGCCTGCACGTGAAAACCGGTGGTGTCTGTCCCAATGAGGTACTTCCACCCAGCATACACTAAACAAGTACTGACGAGCCAGTTGCTCGGGGACATACGTACTTTTCATTATGGCACACTAGAGACACATCTAAGTGGACCGTGTCGATTGACTGCCGCGTTCCAAAGATAAAAGAGTTTATGAGGGTTTAACGTCCCCAAGCGACTCAGGCTATGAGGGACGACGTAGTGAAGGGCTCCGGATAATTTCGACCACCTGGGGTTCTTTAACGCGCACTGACATCGCACAGTACACGGGCCTCTAGAGGACAAAGGGGATATGTACAGTCTTTGTCAAAAATATACAGCCCAAGGGGGTTGCTTACAAGCCGTGTAGCGGTGCTCTTAGGCGCATTTCACAGTCCTAAACTTGGCAGGGTTGAGGACTTAAGTTCCTCCCGCCTTAGTGAGATTAGTGTCCCTGAGTATGCAATAGGAGCCGCGATGCAGGGCTCAGAAGCAGACCCCTTGGGCTGTATACTTTTGACGAAGACTGTACATCGAAAATAAAGTATTTGTAAGCTGAAAAATGAACCACAGGCATCGCCTCCACCGGCCGTTTTTATAAGCAAACTGGGCTGACGGCAAAGGCTTATTTTGTCACTGATCTCTGAGTCTGCGCTTCATCGCCATTCACTTCCGAACGGTCGTCACGGAGTCCTTTTCCTTCTTGACGTCTCGAGTTTGAATCGAATGACGGAAAAATAATTGTTTCATTTTTAAATCTGATTTCCGTAGCAATAAAAGATGTCTTGTGTTGCCGTACAAAAACATCAACTGAAAGAGAGCCGATGAATCAGTATTTACTAACAATAAGAATAAGAACTGTATACCAAGTCAGTCAAGCAGCTGCTTTATAGTAGGATACAACTTTAAAAAAACAGCAGTTGCTAACACTGGGCCGCGGTCCGCGGCGTCTAGTATTACTCCGCTGGCCAATCGCAACTGTAAACGAACTCAGCTTTTTAAGGTTCGACTATATAAAACAATTTGAGAATATTAATTCTAGAGTTCATAATTTTTTCTTGTCATAAGCTTCTTGTTAACGTAACAAGAAGCGTTTAAGCAGCGAACTACTTTTTCCTCGTGGAGGAATTCTGTGCGCGGAGGCTGAGTGTGGGCGGAGCTTCACTGCAGACTTAAGTTGTATCCGACTATAGCAGCAGCATAAATCAGGCAGAAAAGCATCTGCGAGAAACGAACGTCAGCTTGCTTGGCGTTTCTTTTCTCAGTGGTTTCTTTTCCCGCTTAACCCCAGTGCGGCAACGCAATCTGCCTGTCAAAAATACTAACTCACCATGCTGAAGAGATCCTTCGTGGCCCCTTCAATCAATAGTGCAACGAACGCACTCCATATTCGTATCAAAAGGGGACCGGAAACTATGAACGACGCATGAGCTAAGTTCTCGTACTACAAGGAGCCGCGGAGGGCTCTCGTGCCAATATAAAGTGGCGAAAGAGTGCGATTTGAGACTCACAACAAGGATCGCTGGAGTCAAGGAAGTCCAACAAAACCTGACAAAGAAGCCTGGTTCCCCGTTAGTCATTAACCTGGAGTCGATCCCAAGCCTCTTGACACCTGTGCGAAAAGATGTACAGTATTACTGCTTAGTGTCGTTTATTACAGTTATTGCATTTCGAGATCAGCGATCCGCTACCATGAACCGCTTCCGCGAACCGCCAGTGGCCACGCGCTGATTGGTCCAGACGCGTCAGACGTGAGCGCAGCTGGCCGGGCACATGGCGTCATCTGGCGCCCTAAAGGCAATCTGCACATGCGCAGTGGCATCCCGCGGAAGCGGATCACAGTACAGGATCGAGCTATGCTATAATTCTGTATTTTTTAACGCTTTAAAAATGCGCGCATTCATGCAACAATCCTGTTATATCTCATTTTGCTTGCTCATAGTTAGATTTGTGATCAGCTTTGTCGTAGTGGTAGCAGCAGTGGTAGTTTATTTTTTAAAATAATATTAAAAGGAACAAAAAGATTTTTGCTAATGCCGTCGTCTGCCATCGCTACGGGCAGCATCTGAGCTGGGGCAGCGGAAATAAAGGGATTGCAGGCAGACTGGAGAAATGAGATGAAAGAGGTGAGGGAACAGGCAAAAAAGATAGGGGGGAGAGAGGTACGATATACAAGTAATCTATTTACACTACAATCAACTTTGTGTAACGTGTTTTTTTGTAATGTGATTTTTTATCGTATGTAGTCTCAATCACGCTTTTTACATTTTCATTTCACTAAAACGGAAGGTCCCGACTAGGTTTGTGTCTACCCTGCGACATCCTGTTGTATATCTCCGGCACGATATTACTACGCAAAACAAACAAACAAAAATTTGAATTTAAATTTCAGGGCAGTTTCACATCGGACATTTTTTTAAGATATGAGTAGGTATTCCTGTGACAGGTTGCATTTTATCCCATTTTTTGCCTATAACATTTCATTCGCAGGCTTTTGTGCACCAAACAGCCCACATTATCATCAACACCCCCGTTATAATAAAGGTTACAGCGAGGACTTCGAAGTTGTCGCAGACATCACGCCGTTACAAAGGCATACATACCTGCCGGAGATTTCGTACAACCCGGCAGGTGACATAAAAACATTCTTTTTTACAGCAATAGCTGTCAAAGCCACATTTCCATTCATGCAGCGGCGTCGTTTGTGTTGAAACGGATGATGTCATGGCAACGCGCCATGCTATTAGTCAGTAACGCCGAACGTTGGGCCTGTAGGTAATGCATTGTGAAATATCGCGCACAAAGAGACGGAACACAAGAAAAGACAGAAAGAACCCTAGTCAGAATGATTAATCAAGGCTGGAACATGATTAGTCCATTCTGATGGATAAGAATGAAGTGACTGACGCCGCGCATGACGTCATGACGACTCGTCATGCTCATTGGCTAGAATCACAATCACTTATTGGTCTGAACCATGTCCAAATGTGATCACGACAGTCATGACGTCGCGAGTTCCTTCTCTTCGCCATTCGACCCCTTTCCTATCTCGTAATCGTTGCATCTGTGACGCCGAGCTAACGCTTTATTAGTAAAATTTAGACTGAAAACGAGATCACCAACTAGCCCGAACGAGACTTCTCATCCAGCAAGAGGCGCGCCCCCCTCGGCGCCAACGCCTACCGGACTGCTCGAGCGAGACTGTGAACTAGCAGAGAGACTGCGTCGCAAAACCCTTCAGCTTTGCGGGCGCATTTTTGTTCAAACCAGAAGCGAGCGCAAATTTTGTGGTAGCTTCAAGTTTGAAAAACTTTGCGACCACTATCCACATACTATATCGACGTCCGTAGCTGTTCTGACGTCCATGTACTATAGCGACGTCCACGGCTATTTTGACGTCTAAGTGTATTTTTTCGCGTTTAATTAATTAACTAAGTACACCTCATCAACCGAATTTTTCCCACGGTAACATTTTGTCACACACTAATCACAGTCACTTTCACACATTTATCTTTGAGAACGACGTAATCGTGCGGACAAAATTTGCGGACATGTTTTGCGGAAACTTTTTGTTGACGCGACATCGACATACAACGCTTTGGCATTAATAAAATCATGTGCCGTTAAAGGCAACCACGTTCGATGTGCTTATACCCGATGTTCACAGCAGGGAACTGAATACCGTTTCCCGTGGTCTCCATTGCTAGTACTCATTATCCGCATTATCAAGCGTGTAATCACCATAAATTTCTATTTACTTTCGTTTTGTTTCTTTCTGGAGATAGGCGTGCGCACTTACCGTACAGGTGGAGGATGACCACGACCTCGAGCACCAGAAACAAGAACCGGAAATTGTTTTGATGGTATGACAAAATAGAAACCATCTTCGCTCCATCCTGGGCGAGAAAAAGAAAGAACAGCCAAGGCGAAAGCTATTTTACCAGCTACTCTAATCGCAAGATGTAAGCCTTGTTGCACACGCGCAAAAACTCTAAAGGACAAGAAAAACGAAGAAAAAAATTCTCCGCCAACAAGCGTTTACATCTCTGTGCTCAGCAAACGTCATCATCATCATCAGCCTGACTACGCTCACTGCAGGGCAAAGGCCTCTCCCATGTCTCTCCAATTAACGCTGTCCTTTGCTAGTTGCGGCCACCGTATCCCCGCGAACTTCATCTCATCCGCCCACCTAACTTCTTCCGCCCCCTGCTACTTGCCTTCTCTTGGAATCCACTCCGCTACCCTTAAGGACCAGCGGTTATCTTGCCTTCGCATTACATGCCCTGCCCAAGCCCACTTCTTCCTCTTGATTTCGACTAGGATGTTATAACCCGCGTTTGTTCCCTCACCCACTCCGAACGCTTCCGATCTCCTAACGTTACACCTATCATTTTTCTTTCCATAGCTCGCTGCGTTGTGATTAACTTAAGCTGAATCCTTTTTGTTATCCTCCACGTTTCTGCCCCATAGCAAACGTGGAGAAAACCAAATCCAAACATCCACGGATGTTTCTTTTCCGGAAGCATCCCGGGAGGGATGGATGGCAGAGAGGAGCGTCCCCTTTGAAACGGGGTGATGGCAGTTTCAACCATGCACGGCTTTTTATTTCTTTATTTTTTTTTAATGTGTTGTAAGCTATGGGAGCTTGTAAGCCAAGGAGCGCAATCTACCTCTTGGATTTTGCACTACTATTGCGATTTACAGCCACCTTCGCTATATCCGGTATTTTTACTCGTTGTATCAGTGAATAAACTTTATAAACGTGTGCGTCATAACGCGACGAATCGTTTTTCACCATCCAGAACCCCCTGCGACAAACGGTTCGGCCGTAATTACCATCTGAAGGCCCTCGGAATGCGCGGTTTGGGGCGGAAAGGTCGTCGTTGCGAATCCCACACATATTTTGGGCTTCATCTCAATGAGTAATATTATCCTCAGGAACATCTAAAGTCATTTGACACCACATGGAACATTCTGCGTCAAACGGGTGGCCCCCAAATTTCATTCAAATAGTGGTCCCGGGGGGTGGGGGGGGGGGGTCCTACTTCGATGGCAGCTACACTGGCACATATATAGCGGATCGAAAGCATAGCTATCAATCGAGGTGCCACGTGCCCACTGTTGCTACGCGATATAGTGTGGTCACATGGTTACTGTTTTGGTCAATTTGACCTTCACTGCAAAAAAAGATGTCCTCGACAAACGTAAAGTACTAAGGGCTAACGCTCTTAAAACAAACAAAGGGAGCGGTGTGGTCTAATAACATTTTCTTGTTTTGCCAGAACAGTCGGCCAAAACACAAAGGCAGTAAATAGAGAGTAATCGAAGTAATGTTATAAATTTAAAATAAAGGCGCCGTTGCCCGAACTTTTTAAGCATGCTCAGGCAGCACGTTTACTGCCATCTAGTGAGCTTCGCAATAGGTAGGTCTGGTAGGTCGTCGTTTGCATCGGTGGCGGCAGTTTTGTATTCAGCGCCGAGTATGGGCAAGAATGAAGGATCGAATAAAGTGCTTCAGCTAAGAAAAACTGCAAAGTGCGGTGCTATCGGCGCGAGCTGAACGATCATAAAAACCAGCGAGGCCAGATGATTTCTAGAAGAGGGCTGAGTCGAGCTGGTAGGCTCCAAGGAGGCCGCCATGAAGATCGTTAAAACGTATTCGTATAGCTTGTAGCTGTATGAAATTGTGCTACTATTCGTATAGCTTGTAGCTGTATGAAATTGTGCTGCTAATACCGAGCTTCCTACAAAAATAAAATGGTTCAGAAATGGCAGAACGTCACCTAACTTTAAAAAACAATAAGTTTATAGATTTTCAAGGTGGCTCAAGGTGGGTCTTTGACCCCACCTTCGACACCAGATTTTTTGGTGAACGGGGCCTTTAACACTGTCGCGTTAATATTGCCATGACTGAGTTTTCAACCAACGCCGGAGCAAACGCCCTTACTGTAACGTTCCGTATAAGCCGTTCATATGGAAACATATGGGAATATGGAGTCTATAAGCTAAGGAAAAGTAGATGGAAATCCATAACTTGTCTGTGCGGAGTCCACAAGCTTTCCAAACAATTTTTGTGCGGTTTCCATACAGTGTACAAGAGATAATACGGAGTCCGTAAGATTCTATACGTGATTCCATAAAGTCCATACTGACTCCGTATTCTCCATACTGACCCCATAAAATTTCTTATGCAAGCATATGGGAATACGGAGTCTATAAGCTATGAAAAAGTACATGTAAATCCACAACTTGTGTGTGCGGAGTTCATAAGCTTTCCAAATAATTCTTGTGCGATTTCCATACAGTATACAGAAGATCATGCGGAGTCCGTAAGGTACTATACGTGCTTCCATAAAGTCCATACTGACTCCGTAATCTCCTTACTCAGTGGTTATGGTGCTCGGCTGCTGACCCGAAAGACGCGGGTTCGATCCCGGCTGCGGCGGTTGAATTTCTTTGGAGGAGAAATTCTAGAGGCCCGTGTACTGTGCAATGTCAGTGCACGTTAAAGAACCCCAGGTGGTCGAAATTTCCGGAGCCCTCCACTACGGCGTCTCTCATAGCCTTAGTCGCTTTGGGACGTTAAACCCCATAAACCAAACCAAACCAACCTAATCTCCATACTGACTCCATAAAATTTCTTCTGCGAACATATGGGAATATGGAGTCTATAAGCTAAGGAAAAATACATGAAAATCCATAACTTGTCTGTACGGAGTTCATAAGCTTTCCAAATTTTTGTTCGATTTAAATACAGTGTATGTGAGATGGTACAAAGCCCGTAACATTCTATGCGTGCTTCCATAAAGCCCATACTGACTCCATATTCTCCATACTGACTCCATAAAATTTCTTATGGAAACATATGCAGTAGGGATATCAGCTTCGCCGGCTACTGCACAAGAGCACAACGCTATCGCCGCCGCCGATCACGGCCTACGTACGGGTATGCCGACAGCGACGCTCGCCAAGAACAGGAAGAGGCAGATGTAGAAGTGCGTGGCCCTCCTCTTCACCAGCATCGGCGGAAAAGACACGGACAGCACCTCGATGATGATGTCGGGCACGATCAGCTGCGAGGCCTACACATCAGAGACACGCTCTGGCCAGAACCAACTAAAATCTGCCTATATTAAAGGTAATGTACACGAGACATTGCACCCAACTTCGCAATAGCGAATACAGTTTCGTTTCGTGGGGGTTTAACGCCCTAAAGCGACTCAGGTTATGAGGGACGCCGTAGTGGAGGGCTCCGGAAATTTCGACCACCTGGGGTTCTTCAACGTGCGCTGACATCGCACAGTACACGGGCCTCTAGCATTCCGCCTCCACCGAAATTCGACCTCCGCGGCCGGGATCGAACCTGCGTCTTTCGGGTCAGCAGCCGAGCGCCGTAACCACTGAGCCACCGCGGCGGCTATAACGAATATCGTTACATCAAAATCTCAGAATAACGAACTTCTCGGCACAATGGGATATTCGCATGTTCCTGCCTAAAGGAGGTCCTAAACCACTCTTTTCCATTTCCTTTGTAGGTTCCTTTCACCATTCACCATCTCATGCGGCAAGGATGATGTCTTTAGAGTTCCACTGACCGCACTTTTCTGCGTGCCCTGTCATTCGTATGTCAAAACCACCAGGTCCGAATTGCTCAGAAAATGCCTGCTCTGTGGTGTCACTATATTTTTGCAGACACTGCTTGCTTTAAATCGCTTCTCACAGGAGTCGAAGTTTTGATAGGTAGAATCCTTAATCGTACTACTGACGCTAAAGTAGGTCGGTGTATACGATAGCCTTAAATAATTTAAGTCGGTTGCATAAGTTGTTTTACAGCGACAGCTTTATCGGTGTCTTTCGTTGAGCATCGTCGGCGTCGTCCACGTAGTACGTGTACGTCGCATCCCTACACCCCTACACTCTAAACCCCACCTACGCACCCCACCATGACTGCTTACTGCGCCCGGCTGCTCCAACGCTGTCAGCGCTGCACCTCGCACCTCTATTACACCTAATTCCCCCCCCCCCCCCCCCCCCCCCCACACACACACATTCATTTGACTGCTTACTGCTGCTGGGTACTCAAACACTGTCAACGCCAAACCGCTAAACAGCCGCCGCGGTGGCTCAGTGGTTACGGGGCTCGACTGCTGACCCGAAAGACGCGGGTTCGATCCCGGCCCCGGCGGTCTAATTTCTATGGAGGCGAAATTCTAGACGCCCGTGTACTGTGCGATGTCAGTGCACGTTAAAGAACCCCAGGTGGTCGAAATTTCCGGAGCCCTCCACTACGGCGCCTCTTCATAGCCTTAGCCGCTTCGGGACGTTAAACAATATAAACCAAACCAAACCGCTAAACCACTAAACTTTACCTGCGCCCCTAAGACTGCTACTCCCCGGCCACTCCAACAAATGTGAACGCAGTACCCCCCACCCCTAAACTCCACTACGCACCCCATGGCTGCTTACTGGACGGCTACTCCCACGCTGTCAGCGCCGCACCCCCAATCTCTACATCCTCAAATTTCAGCACTTTTTCAAAGCAACAACGCCAACAGGCAGTCCACACCGCGGTGGCTCAGTGGTTACGGCGCTCGGCTGCTGACCCGAAAGACGCGCGTTCGATACCAGCCGCGGCGGTTGAATTTCGGTGGAGGCGAAATTCCAGGGGCCCGTGTACTGTGCGAGGTCAGTGCACGTTCAAGAACTCCGGGTGGTCTAAATTTCCGGAGCGCTCCACTGCGGCGTCCTTCATAGCTTGAGTCGCTTTGGGACGTTGAACACACCATAAACCACAAACAAATTGATGCATTCTTTCATAAGATGTAAATGCAAACGTAGTTAGAGAACACCAGTTACTCACGAACTTAGGCATCATCATAGAGACCACCCACAGGGAATGAATACGGCTCCAAAACTCCGGGTGAGGTACCAGGCTCACTGCCTGCAGTGTGATGCTGACGACGAGGTTGTAATCTGCAATCAAGGTGTCGATGGATTTTTACTGAAATACAAGCACGCCAGTAGTTCGCACAGTGTCGAAAAGGAAGAAACGCGAGCAGCCTTCAAGCGCTCAAATTTTTTCCCACACCATTGAAATGCAGGGTGATTCAGGGGTCTCTTTCAAAAATTCCTGAGGATATGGTGTGCGAAATAGAAATTCTCTTCGGGAACAGAGTCTCAGCTGAGTGGACATCGGTTACTTAACAAATCATCCGAAATACCTATATTACCTAACTTATTAAATTAATTACAATTAACATAGTCTGTTATTTAGCGCCATTGGCGAATTAGTAACCGTGGACAAGACGATGCCATATCAGTTTTAGAAACGAAGAAGAGTAACTTCGGGGTGTTTTTTTGCTCAAAACCGAAACAAAGCGCAGAGAGCCCAGTGCAAGCGCAGAATCTGCTGGTGACATGTTACCGTGACTATAGGGCCCCGAACTGCCTGGTTTATTGTGCACCAGCATACATGTTATTTTGCTACGTCGCAATAAAAATAAAACCGGCCTCGTAGTTAGCCGTTAATTTTGTCCGATAGGTGGCCGGAGCCCTTGTGTCGCTTCGGAACGTTAAACCCTTCAATTCGCACTTTATTTGCGTAATTGGCGATGGCTGTGTTTTCTTCTCACCAGGTGAGGAAGCAAAACGAAGTTCATCACTTGGTATAATAGCGCCGTCAGTTGAATCGGGAGCCATATGTACTACAACACGTCACTAGAAGACGTTGCGTTAACATCTAAGCTTCTACACGACTCAAGAGCTTATTTTCGGTTTTGTGCGGAAAAAAGCGCCCGGCTGCCGAGCTTTACTGACCTTTTTTGTCTCAAAAAATTGATTTGGCGTCATTTTGTCCGCGGCTGCAGAACTCGCCATTGACGTATAGCCACTAGACTATGCAAATTTAAATGTTAATTAGTAATTACCAGCTAATCGACTAGTAATCAGTACGATCTGCTAAGTCACCAAAATATATGCGCTTTCAAGAAACTTGCAGAATTCCGGCCTTTAACATAATGCTCATGCACTGATGGCGGAGTACACAGTGGCCCTGGTGTCCACTGGATCCTAGGAAAGGCACTTTACTGGCTGAACCCACCAGTGTCGAGCATAGAAAGTTTAGAAAGAGAGAACCCAGCTGGCAGAATGTGCGGTGCAGATCCCCTTCTTCTGTGGCGAAGGAAATTCTCGGACCTTGCGGTGCTAAAGACGACCACAATGGTCACAAGCTCGGGCTGGCGGAGTCCCCGTCCTCGGTCGGTATATAGACATGTCCTGTCTACGTCTGCTTTACTGGGAGGCGGATTCTCAAACTTCAGTTCTTCACAACAGCAAATTCATCTGCAGTCTTGCAGTATTCGATTCTCAAAATTGCGGGTAAATAAAATCTACAGGACTGCTACCACTGCGTATCGCGAGATTCAGTGACCGCTGGTTGCGGTGGTGAATATTAAGGCGAAAGCCTTTAATGGCTCATACTGTCGTCCGTTAGCAGAGGGTGCCAAATCATTGGCAGCATGTTAACTCGAAAAATAAAAAAGATACGAGAAAACGAATGGTTGCTTCATATAGAGGAGGAAGAAATGAACCTAGAAGCCACATTTGATGACTCTAGATTAATTAGTTAATTAGTTATAGTCAAAAATGTCAAAATTGCGTCGAAATAACGCAGACGTCGATATAGCCACAAGAACGGTGTGACGTCAACGTCACATCCACCGAAAGTCATCATGGCATAGTGAAAATTGTCACAAAATGGTTGGGAAAACGCCGGATTTGTGTCAAATTAGATATAAACATTTGTAATTAAGCCTAATTAACACTCAGGATTCCCTAAAGATGTATAATTTGGGTATCGATATAGCCCAGGGAATAGTGTAACGTTACATCCACCGGAAGTCGTCACGGCATAATGTCATCGGCTTTCGCCTCTCAACACTTTAGTTGCCAAAGTGTCCTCACAATTTTTACGTAATATTGTTTATTCATCGTTATTTTTCTATTTATCTTTGTCTCTTATACGGTGCAAGTGACGTCACTGTGCTGTAGCTCTAACGTCACTGCCTTCGAACTAGTCAGCGCTGTGCGTTGCAGCGACGTCACTGCATGCTGAGCAGTCATCGTGGCCAGGGTGTTGCCGTGGCGCAGTGTTGCGCCAACGCCGCATAACCGGAGAACATGCCCTTAACAGCTATCGCTGTAAAATAATTTATTTGAACTATGCAGCTTGCGTTAGGCTTTCTTCGCCACTGTGTTAGACACTGACTGACCTGCGTGCACCAGCATGTGCACGCTGATGCCCGTGCTGTCGGACAGGTGCCCCAGGAAGAGGAAGGAGACGACCGTGCCGATGCCCTTGCTGGCCGTGTCCGCCACGAGCACGAACATCACGTCCCTGTTCATTTTTTTAGGGAAAACAGGGAACAGCGTGCATATGCAGCGTGAATAGTTCGGTCGCTTTTCAATGGGCTTCGGATGGACTCAGACGTCCCTACGCTATTCGCAAAAGAAGCATTGCGAGATCAAATAAAAAAAAATTGCATGGCAGATTACACTCTCGTAAGACTGATGACACAGCGATGCTGTTTGAGTTTGGTACGACTAAGTTAACCGTGATTATACTCGTAATTTCTATCTGTGCTCCACCCCCCCCCCCCCCCCCCTGCATGGGCTTCAAAGCCTAGAAAATGTGTCTTGGGGGAATAACGTCGTAGAGTACAAGGAGAGACCTAATCATAATGTTTAGCTCCGCTTTCTAAGTGCTGAAGCCGATATTGGCCGCTGTAGAAAAGGGCGCGGCACAGATTTCGTCGCGAAGTATACCTTATTTGGTTGGCTTCGCCGCACAACTCACAAGCACGCGGAGAAGAACACTTCATTGCATAACAGGAGTGTGCCATGGACAACGCGCTGAGCCATACTGAAGGTTTTGATGATGGCCGCCTTCTGGTCAACGGAAATTGTTTTAAGCTCTCGTTTTTCTCGATATCGTCAAGCCCACCATGCACACTGTGAACGGTTTCACCATGCGACCCCTTTGTTATAACGGAAAATAAACTGCACATGGAACCAGAAACGCAGAGCGCAATCACAATGAGCCGTGAGAGGGTTGGAGAACCGGGTAAAGGCAACATGTCCCATCTATCCGATACGAAAGTGTTGGACACATTACAAACTGGCATAATTTGCACGAAATGGCCAGTGGGGTTCACTGGACGTTCGTTATTTCCCGTTGCGGGAAACTTTTACTTCGTAAGAACGAGATATCAAATACACGGGCTTCTATAAGAACTTTAAAGCGTTATTAAAACTGCTTCGTTATACTTATTATTTCGTTATAAGCCGTTTTATCGCAGCGAGGTACGACTATACTCACTCTTGGAGTTTGTTCTTGAAGCAGTTGAGTCGCTCAATGCCCAGGTAGATGGTCCCAGTGACGCCGACGCTCTCCAATGACACGTACAGGGCGTGAGACCACATCTGCGAGAAAACAGGCGGTTGAGGTAACGTGCAGTTCTTGCCAAAAGTAACCAGGCTTCTGACTCGTATAGAAGAGCTCTTATGGCTTCCAATACACTGTAGCGCAGCAAAAGACGAGGACACAAGAGACGAACACCACGAGCGCTAACTTCCAACAAATTTTATTCTCCTGAAGCATCACATCACATGTACCAACAAGCCCAAAAAGCCATCCTACTGATCTTATAGCTTCCCTGACGATCAAAATGTCTTGGAAGGTGAGGACAAGAGTTCTCCTTATCTTACAGGGATTTAAAGCGTAAGGGGTGGCGTAAGTGCACCACTAAGCCTGGTTACTTTCGGCAAATACGGTACGTTTATTGTACCGAGCGAACACCCGATTTTCAATGCAGCCAGGAGCTGTATTTTGTAACGCTTCATTTCGTTTTCATCTTGCATTGTTGCTGTGCCATTAGCAGCTGCCTCCGGTGACGCAGACCGTGAATATTGTCGTCACTTTTGTCATGACAGGTACCTACACGCCCATGAGTCTACTCGTATAAACACGCCCCACGCATATGCCGCCTTGCTGGTCAACCAGCGCCGACGGCGACGAATTACAGAGCACGGAGACGCTTTTGACACGCCTGACAGGTTCTAACCGAAGTAACTTCCGTCCCGGAAAAGAAAATGTGCAGTGCTAGCGCGACGAATTGGCGAATCACGATTCCCGTGACACGGCCAGACTGTATGCGTCGGTGCCGCCTCCAAACTGGCCGTGCCTGTGAGTGGTCATTTACTTCCGCATCTACTGCTGCTGCTTTCGTCACGACTACGTCACGACCAAATTAAGTGAAAGGAAGCGAAGCGTTGCAATAGACGGTCCTAATTCACGTCCTTGCTATAAATATAGCCAGTGTTTCGGAACAAACGAGCACAGAACATCCGATGGTTACAGGAGCACGGAACCCAGCTGACGTACGATAGAGCCCGCGTGCATGTGAAGTCCTCACCTCCAGGTCGGTGATGTAGGTCCAGTTAGGTTGCAGCAGCACGTGCAAACCTTGCACGGCCCCAGCGAGGGTGGAGGCCCGAACCAGGAGCAACAGCGTCGCCGTCATGTGCAGCGTGATGAAGACGTAGAACACCTGCAGGTTGAGTCTAGCTTGAGTCAGTGCGAGTCTCTGGGAAGCGGCAAAATGCGTGCTGTAGCCCCAAAGTGCAGAATAGCGTCGTGAACCTACATATGTCACCTCGCCTGCCGGTCTGTTCGAAGACATAACAGTGTTAAATTGAGGCTTTATAATGAAGCCTTGAAGGCTAAAACGGTACCGCTTTTCAGGTGGAGTTATCTCGTTCAAACATATCTGCATATATTGGTCAATTATAATAAGGGAGTAATTACTCATTGGCATCCACCTGAGCGCAGCCATGCGGCTACAAAGGAAAGCTATACAGCGTTCTCAGAAACTTCGTAGTTAAAGAAAAATTCGTTCCGGTCCGGGGTTCGAACCCGGGACCACCGCTTCACCGGAGCAGTCGCTCTACCAATTGAGCTAACCGGGACAGCAAGCTTAAGGTAGGGCGAGAGCGAATTGATCAATAACTGGAAGTGGGAATTGTGTTGGTCAAATGTTTAGGGGAATCCCCCAATGTGAGTAGATTTGTAATAAGGGAGTAACTACTGATTGGCATCCACCCGAGCGCAGACATGCGGCTACAAAGGTATAGCTTTCTCAAAAAAAGCTGTATAGCTTTCCTTTCTAGCCGCTTGGCTGCACTCGGGTGGATGCCATTGAGTAATTACTCCCTTATTACAAATCTCCTCCACCTTGGGGGATTCCCCTAAACATTTGACCAAATGGTCGATTATGTAACATTAACTGGTTAACTTTAAAACTGCTTAGCTTTCAAACTTAATTTGAATGTACTGCGATAAATAAAGCAAAACGCCGTTTATAACTGATCGACGCAGCAAATAAATATTCATTTTGAGGCAGACTCGAGCGCAGCCGGCGAGGCGGGAGCGCTCACCGTCTTGATCTTCAGTATCCCCCGGTGAGCAGTGGCGAACACCATCGCCCAGATGGCGGCGACGACGTACAGCGGCTCCTCACGGGACACACTATGCGTGGACACGTCCCAAACCGGTTGTCGACGGCTGCACACAGACGTGGCGTCGGACAAATGAACAAAGAAAAAACATACTTTGCCACCCTTCGCCACAGTGTCTGCGGCAGACTGTACGAGTTTCTCAAGTTGAAACACTTCAGATTCGAGTGCAGTCTCGAGTACAGGCCAGGCTGGATGGCCAGACTAGAGTGACGTCACGCATAACGTCATTTCAGAACGCCACTCTGATTGGTCATAGTGAGGGAAGCCACGCATGACAACACGCTACACCGACTGACCGACCGACCGACTGAATAGACACTAGACACTTTTAGCATAGCGCGTACAGCTACCGCGTACCGCAAGCCGCCACTGCGCATGCGCAGATCTCCCTGTGGACGCTAGGTGGCGCCACTGTCCCTTCAACAGCGTGCTAGCCTGCCGCGTCGGGACCAATCAGCGCGCGCGAAGTGCGGGGCGCGGCAGGCGGTGAGCGGTAAGCGGTGGAAGTACGCATACAATTACATAGCACGTACCGCTACCACTTTCCGCGCCCTACCATTGCGCACGCGCTGATTCGCCCCTAAGCGGCAGACATACGCACTGTTTACGGGAACATGGCGCCCTCAGGGCGATCTGCGCATGCTCAGTGGCGGCTCGCGGTAAGCAGTAGTGGTACGCACTATGCTAATGTAGTACAGCCTTTGTCAAAAGTTTGGAGCCCAGGGGGTTTGCTTCTGAAGCACAATGTCTGGTTCGTAATGCATCTCCAGCGCGCCAAACTTGCTGAAGGTAAGATTTCTGGTCCTGCCTCCTCCAATGGGCAGGACTACCACGAATGTTACAGGAGGCCCACTGCGAGGCTTAGAAGCAAACTCCTTGGGATCTAAACTTTTGACGAAGACTGTACCTACTGATCACCTCCGTTCTCTATTTGTCCGAGCTGCCCGCATTTCCAAAGAGAGAGCTACACTCACAAGGCGTACGGCGGCGCAATGTCCATCAGACGCGGTATGCAGTCCTCCACCGCCACTTTGTACATTTGTACCGACACCAGGAGGGCCTCGTCCCCGCTGGCCACCGGCACACCCTCGGACAGGGAGAACGGGCGGAAGCTGTCGACAAGCCGTCTCCTTGCCAGCACGCAAGGGATCTGTGGCCATAATAAGACACGGAGAGATGCAATGCTCGAAATAGTCTGTCCCCATGTCACGCAGATAATACGAAACACACAAAGACGTATACCCCAGCCGCCGCGGTGGCTCAGTGGGCGCTCGGCTGCTGACCCGAAAGACGCGGGTTCGATCCCGGCCGCGGCGGTCGCATTTCGATGGAGGTTAAATTCTAGAGGCCCGTGTACTGTGCGATGTCAGTGCCCGTTAAAGATCCCCAGATGGTCGAAATTTCCGGAGCCCTCCACTACGGCGTCCCTCATAGCCTGAGTCGCTTTGCGTCGTTAAAAACCCCATAAACCATAAACGTATAGCCAAACCTTGTGCCCATGGGTGAGGCTAATGTGAACAACATGACCACACTTGGCACTATCAGGAGTTGCAACACCTTAGCCCATCTAAGTGGCATTCGCTTAGTCTGGAGAGCGAGCGAACGTGGGACCAATCGAACACGACACAATACGTCGCCGAAGCGGGGGTATCCACATGACGTCACGTGAACAGCAATTCGGTCAGCCATTCCATTCCCATTCATTGTATTGCTAGAATGTCGGCATGTAAGGCAATGGCCCTCTTTTCGGTTAAACAAACAGCTACGTTCGTCTTGTATTATGCTGTATTTTTACATCGGCTTTCACATTTGATTCTACAGAACTCTTGGAGTACTCCGCTCACAGTAGCAACCAAATCACCCGCCCTTAAACATTAAAATAAAGCTTTACATCACACGAATAAACATTATACCTTGTCTACAGAACGAAATTTATATCAACATGTAGACGTCAAAGAAAATTGAACTCCGTATGGCAACCTCACGAATTTCAACCCTCCTATTTATTTAGAGAATACTGTAGACACTACTTCCAAGCCTGGTCGGCAGTGAAACGTAGTTTAAAGACATAAAGAAGTTATCATACCGAAATATAACCAACAAAAGCCGCTGAACATTAACCGGCTAACTCTGGGCGCCAATCTCTATATCCCTTCAACATCGGTTCCTCAGAAAGATGCCTTGCATTTCTCTGGAACCGTGACATACGACGTCTATCGTCTTTGGCGAAGCACTGCACTCCAATGCACCGACTACTGCATATGTCACGTTCGGCGAAATCATTGCGCCGTTGTCGTCGATGTCTTCCGCATACCCATCGGTGATAGGTGGCCGTTTGTCACATAAGGCTGTAGTCCGGACTGACAAGTGCAGCGAGCCGTGAGCGCGATCGTGTGCATGACGAAGCGTTCTGCCCCCCCCCCCCTATTACCCCCCCCCCCCATTACACCTCCACCCGCACATCCCACGAGTGGTTACAGCATCCGGATAATCCAACACTTTCGGCGACGGGCACACACTACAGACCTTACTCGTGGCGCCAAGTGGTAGTATAGATGCATAAAGGCAGCAGAAAACACACACACTGAATTACTATAAACCCTCCGAGAGAGAGGGAGACAGACAGAAACTGTTTACCGCGGATCGTTGGTTGACTAGTCCTAGCATTTCGCATTACCCCATCTGTCGTCAAAATTCGCATTGCCACAAGGGTAAACGGCCGCTGACTTTTTTTTTGTCTCGTTTTATTTTGCGACATTTTTGCTGCCAGGAAAGGAAGACAAGGCAAACGGTGGATAAAAAAAAAAGGACTGCGCATCCGTCTTGTATTCACAGAGTGTGCATGCATGTACACTATACTCACGGAGCCTCTCCTCCTGATGGTGTAGCAGGTGAGGTTGCGCGCTATCCACCCGCCGGGGCAGTCGTGGTGCCAGTCGAACGACCTGGTCCAGGACAGGAGTACTGACAGTGCATCGGACAGCTGCACGGTGTCGGCCACGGCGTGCACCACGGCGTACGCGGTCACCGAGTAGCCCACGCCTGCGCCCATAGGATATGCGCTCCCTTTTATGGGGAATAACTGTCGCGCTGCGAATGGCTGCGGAACGCAATTAAACCAGGGAAAAGTTGTTACGGATAAAACGCATTGTCTACCTGAGGCCTGAGAAACCTAGGGACACGCGTGAAGGGGAAAGAAACGACCCAAAGAAGAACTACATATAAGTAAAGACGGGACGACCTCAGGGAGAGGAAAGGGACGACAAAGACGGATCTAAAATGCCACCCATGAAAAGTTGCACTGTGAAAACCGATGCACTGTGATCAGAAACACTACCGGAAACATGACGGTGCCCCTCCTGTTGTCACTTATTCAGTGGCTATGCGGTACAGAATTAAGCGAGAACCTAGGTATTGTTACAGCAACGTCTGCACAGGGGACATTCTTAGGGAGATAGAGCGTCGGCGTCCCCGCCATATGCCATTTTTTAAAACAGAAAATTTCTGTGCTCACTAGTTGGCGAAAAAAAATGTTGTCCAGCTGCGGGTCCCATCTGGCATTATATTTCTTCGATCAAAAATTTATCTGAAAAACTTAATACGCTTTCGGTTGCGACGCATTTCCTTGCGTAGCATTCGCTTCAAAGCCCTATACTGAATCATTGTATAGCCGTGTCACGGAGTGACATTAGTAGTAAGAGACTGCGGTTGTCTCCATATTGCAGACTCTCCGAGCGTTCCTCCGAAGATGCACCCATACCGATGAAGAGCGGAACTGTGCTGAAGATGCCCCTGTTGCCGTCGCCGGCAAACTGGGCCAGGTTGCTCTCCAGGCGTAGGATGGGGAACGCCACGACTCCCAGGAACGTCAGGTACGCCACCAGGAACGGTGCTGCGTCCGAAGCGAAGAGATCACGCGCACTTGCCGGCGTCGACCGACAGCGAGAAACGAACGCCTCGTAAGGCGTACAGCCCCCGCCCCTATAGAGATATTTTGGTTTGGTTTGTGCCTTGCACAGATAACTGTTCCTTACAGGGCAGCCATCGCCATTTCTCAGACGGTTACCACGTGACGTCATGACACGCAGTAAACGCTGATTGGCTGGAGTAGAGTTTCGCAAACGTCCGCAGGTTGATGATGATGATGATATTAACTTTATTTTCCACCAGGTAAGGAGGCCCCCGACTCCCCGTCCCCGGCACGCAGGCCTTGGTGACGGGGGCCGGGACCTCCGCGATTAGAAGCAGGCGAAGAGGTCTTGACTCTACGCGGCTTCTTCCTCCAGGCGGATGGCTTGTTGCTGTGGAGCAGGGGCCTCGCTCCGCAGCAGGGCTTCCCAGGTTTCTCTACAATTTATGTTTGCTTTAGCTCCTGGGGAGCTAGCACATTCCAAGATTATGTGGTCGAGGGTCCCTCTCGCCCCACAGTGCTTGCACTTATCGTGTTCTTTCTCATCTCTCCGAACATGAAATGCCCAGACCGGGTTTACGAAGTTCCCAGCTTGGAGGCGCCGCCATGTGATTGCCTCCCTATTGTTTAGGTTGTTTTAATTATGACATCACAGAGTAAGCGCTGACTGACTGGAATGAAACCCATGGTTATTGTCAACACGGTCGGTTGTTATGACGTCACGGAATATTCTATCATCCCAAACTCAATAGAACCTTTCTGATGCGCAGCTAATGTAGGCGGTGAAAAGAAGCTGCTCTGCAAGAGCAGGTGAGCGGCATTTGTCCGAGAGGTGTCCTACCTCCTCCGTAGACGATGACCATCATGGGAAACTGGGCCGCGTTGGAACCCCCGGCCGTCATGGCGAATAGGGTGGCCAACTTGTGCGTCCGGCTCTCGTAGCAACGGCGGCTGTAGTGTCTCCTCGGTGACGGCTGGGAGGTGAAAGATGGTTTGGTTTGGTTGGTTTATGGGGTTTAACGTCCCAAAGCGACTAAGGCTATGAGAGACGCCGTAGTGGAGGGCTCCGGAAATTTCGACCACCTGGGGTTCTTTTACGTGCACTGACATCGCACAGCACGCGAACCTCTAGAATTTCTCCTCCAAAGAAATTCAGCCGCCGCGGCCGGGATCGAACCCGCGTCTTTCGGGTCAGCAGCCGAGCACCATAACCACTGAGTCACCGCGGCGGCGGGAGGTGAAAGATATGGTGACACACTTGCCGAGACACTATGACGTACCTATAACGTAACGCTGCTGTGGGCAAGTTCGCGGGTTCGTTGAACGGCAGAGAATGACAGAAGACGGTGTGCTCAGATGTCAGAGTGTCAGAATAATTCGTAGTCTTCGATTACGGTGTCTTCATAGTCATTATTCTGCGTTCTACAACAATTCAGACCGAATCCGAAAACATGCAGCGGCCCGAAAATCTGTGCGAGGTTCTTGCGAAGCTCTGCCACTCATGAGCTGATGCTCAAAGCTGTTGCTTCTGCGTCGATGACATGAGTACACCTTTGTCTCACTGTCCACGCATGCAACATGTAGGTTGCCTGGAGCGCATGTACACTTCGAACGGACTCTGTTCACCGGCGCAGGACGCTCAATTTGAACCGAAAATCGCACGGATGACATGTTTGTAATGACCGTGCAGAGGTCAACGCCAAGGTCTGAATTCCGGATAGACCTGCATGAGCTATTTAAAGGAATAACGAGCTCATAAAGAGTCAAAGTCATCGGGAACTCTCGATGCTTTGAACACGCGATTCATTTCACGCAAATGACTGCGCCTACTAAGAGCATTACATCTGCCAAACATGTCTTTATTCTAGCCAGAAAACCAATACACTGCTTTACTGACACAAACACATTCATTACCGTCCTCAACAAGCCATCGTGGCAGAAAAGCAATCGAAGTGGGGAGGGAAGTACTGCGGTACTCGTTCGTTGGTTGATGTCAGAAACATTTCGCAAAAAAGGAAAGGCAGTTTCTCAATAAACGCTTAAACCCAGGCGCCGGAATGGCTCATGCCGTAAGCGAAATTCCCTCAACTAGACCCAAAATTCCCTTATCCAGGCCCGTTTTCCCTGCAGCAGTTTGAAATTTTCGTCAGGTTAGAGAAAGTGAGAAACTTCGTTTCTAGAATTCCCTATGACTTCACAAAAATTCCCTTTGCGGTTAATTTTGTCTCTTAAATTCCCTGAAAAAGAGAAAATTCCCCGAATGGAGCATGACTGCCTGTTTGCCTGACAACTTCGCCCCTTTCTCCGAAAAAAAATTCATAGTTACGCGCTAAATTCAAACAATTTTTCAGCGGAAGCGCTACAGGCAGATGAAACCGCACGACCCAGATGCGGGCGTGAAGAGAGCACGGCCGTTGCCGGAGTCTGTTGTGAGCGGTAGGCTGAGCTCGATTTTAGGGATCGGCGCAAGATGGTGGTATACGCTGCGCAGGATATGCTGCCCTGAACGCTCACCTTATTGCCGCCACCCCTGTCAGCCATAATGTGATGCAAGGCGATGACCGCCAGCAAAGACATGCAGCAAAAGCAAGCCAGGCCTCGCAGGAGCCTCTCGCCTTCTTCTTCTTCTATGTGCTTTCGTCATTGTCTTTACGGGGCGAAGAACAAAACGCTCCGCCTTCTTCATCGAATTTCCCGCCAACATTGCGATTAAAATGCATTCATTCTACTAAGGAAAAGTAGCAAAAATTACTGGGGGCAGTGTGAGCAATGCGAGAGCATAGCAATTCTATTGGAATTTCTATTTCAGTTGCGACTTACTTCTTTTTTTTTATAGCACTCACTATTATCATTTCGTATCTCCCCACCTTTGATGATTTCACACCGCATCGACCAAGTCCAAAAGCGGGCTTTCGTGTCAATAGGCCTTATGACGCCTACGCATTAATACCCTTCCTAACCCCGATTCGAAGACAACAGCCTGAATGACTTTACCGGTATATTCCTTTTTTCTCGCCATCATTGGATCAGAGAGAAATAGCGCTGCGGCCAAGTTGGTGGGGAAGTGAAGTCGGTTGGGGTCGGCTTGGACAGCGCAGCGATCTTTTTTGTAGCGAAAGCTACACTATAGGCTCGCAGAAGCGCATTTCGTGGTGCCTGCCAAAGGCGACTACTGCGCATGCGCCGTTACTATGGCAACTATGGCGCCGCAGCCACTGCGCCGCACTGCGCATGCGCAGAGTCGCGCCGCGCAGCTGGGATATAAGCCGGAAGCGATGCGCTCGCTCCTCAGACGCGTATTATGGGAGAACGAGAGCGGCCGTGCTCGTCACGGCAGCAGTACAGGCTGCGTGAAATTGAGTCTCCCGATCCAGAAGTCGTCGCATAATACTAGGCCGGCCGACAGCGTGAAAACGAGGCGAGAAAGGCTAAGCAGACGGCCGTGACGCCCGAAAAACGAGAGGAACGTCTCGCGAAGAGGCTCCGCCAAGCTGCTGAACGAGAACGCTGGCGTGTCGCTACCGAAATGTCAGTAGACGAAACTGCTTTCGCTACGGATATCCTGTCCTAGCAGAACTAAGCCATTCCCAATTTTCTCCCTCTCTCGCTCTCTTCATGTGAAATATTGGAAGGCTGTGTTGTGGAAAGACCCCTACTTGGAAGCATCATATTCCCCTCGCTATTCTAGCAGGCTCGTCACGGTGGCTCAATACTATAGCAAAAAGGTCGCCCTAATAGAACGGCGGTCACACTTCGAGATGGCTCTGTACTATAGTACCGCAAGCGCACATCGAAATCGACACAAAAATAAAGATGAGATAATGGTGTTCAATTTATGGTCATCGTGCAAATAGTGCGGTTTAATTATTTTGCCTTTTCACGACTTCCGATCATGTTATATTACAGCCTCTCCAGCATAACTAAGTTCTTGGACGTCCTAAAAATTGCTGACCTGTTTCAGCTTCACACGTTCCAATGAATCGACCATTGCACATTGCTGCAGGCAGGCGTTTCGCCTACAGCCTCCTCTCTCGCACACGATAGGAAGTAAATGCACAGTTGAATGCCTTCAAATGTGTATGCTTTGCAAAGCATTATATGCTTTACGGAGCATTAAATGTAGAATTGCGCAAGGCAGATGAACAGATTAGTGTTTCGCATGCTTCCAATGCTGCCGTGCCCAGTGAGCATAAGTTCGGCGAACTCACTCATGTGTCGACTACTCACTTGGGTTCACTCAGGCTCATTTCAGATAATGATGTGAGTCATGACTGAGCCTAGACTCACCTCAGATCACGATCTGAGTTGAGAGTTCGGGCTCACATTCAGATCATGATGAGAGACCGGTTCAGTCCGACATTGTGTGGATAGGCCCAAATCAAGTCCGTGATGCGAGGTTGAACAATCCCACGATCCCAAGTGAATCCATGACACTGATTGGGCACGAGTTTGTAACGTTCATAAAAGAGAATTTTGTGTGCACTCGTAATACTGAATACACTTTTGGTCAATACGATTATGTAGAGCAATTTCATTTATTCATGGTAATTTTTGTGGCTGCTGCACTCTGGAACACTACTGAAAGGAGAGAAAAGTTGATTAGTAGCCACGCTTGGTCTCGTTAGATATTAGCTGTGGCTTGCCGTAGAGCGGTTGTATAGGTTTCAATTGGTTGCAGAAACATAACGGCCTTAGATCTTTACGTTCCGCTAGTGGTACCTCCAGGCCTTTAGGCCTCTGAGCCAGGCCTGGCTACCGGCTAGCTACGGTTAAGAGCTTATCGCACCACCGTACCTTTAACACCTTTTTTTTTTTTTTACATTTTAGGCGCGTCACTTGCGCCATTTGGCGCAAAAATGATTCAGCTGTCCGACGTGCGAGCTTACAGGAGTCCTGCACCAAGGTGAGCCTGTGTGAGTCTGAACCACACTACGATGGCAAGAATATTGATCTTCAAACAAGCATACCCATGAAGAAGAGCATCAACCATCTCCTGCAAATGCATTTCTGCCTCATCATGCATTACCCTATGCGAAGAGGACAGATTTTCTACGAATCTTCTTTGAATCTCAGTAGATCCCTTTCCGTTCATTGCACCACACAGAAGAATGTGGCACAAGGCTCTCTTTCCCGCCTATTCATGCATATAATTACCCTTGCTCAGCCAACACTTGTCATAAAACAGAGCATGCACTTGACCCAGTCTCCAACGATAACTTGAGCAGACAATGTTGCTTGCTGTCATCACAAAATAGCATTGAAGAAAGTATTTGCACAACTTAACTACAGTTACAAACACATTAACAGCATTTTGCGTTGCACAATCACCTATCTCCAAAAGAATGAACACATGAAGCAAATAAATAGTCCTGCATCTCGTGGAGGCTGAACTTCTCAGTCAGATTCCTCTTGTGCTGAGGAACCCAAATTTCACTGCCGATCCAAGCAACATAATGAAGTCTGTTCCAGCAAAGTCTGCTCACTGAACAGCAGCAAGTTTGAACCGCATGGTGTAAATAGACAAAGAATTTTTATGCAAAAGAAAACAGGGGATACAGAATTCACAAAAATCATGATACAGTGGACACATTATATATATATATGTACAGATAAAGCATTCTTCCTTCAAGGAAGGCCAGAATCAATACACAAACATCACTGCATGCTAATAGAAACGGCAAGCAGCAATTAAGATTTTCTGATAAAGAGTGGAAAGATAGGACGCTGCGGTCAATTTTCGCGTGTTGCACAAAAGGATGAGGAAAACAAGGGTTTGGCTTTTTTGAAAGCAAGGTGGCCTTAGACACTCGCGAGTGAAAAGTGCATTGTGTATGAGTAGCAGCTTTCAGCTGGTGTGCATCTGCACAGCACGTCAGTATTTTATGCAAAGATGACAGAGCCACAAATGTTTTTGAAGATATACGAAACTCTTCTTTACACATTCAATGTCAGGTTAGTACTCATAGTACCACTGAGAGCCTAGTTTCGTCGACTGGATGATTTTACATACTTAGTAATCCTTGGATGTTGAACATGCTGCACAAAACAAATTACATGAGAAGTGACAGCCCATAACCATTAAACCAGGAAAACCACAGCTATAACGATCACATGACTCTAGTACAGTTGATCATCAGCTGCAGTACAAATCACACAACTTATGGAATCTACTATATATACTGTACTAAATGGAACAAGAGTCAATAATAAAATACATTTCAATCTTACAATCTTTGAGGAACTGAAGCATACAATGTCAAGTGCACCTGCAACACGTGGATTAGGAGGCAAAAGACTAGAACACTGCTTCTATCACAGCCGAGATTTTCCCTCTATTTGCCTGTCCGTAATTTCATGCTATATAAATTAATTTTCTGAATGATGGATAAGCCAACAGTGACAACAACACAGATTTGATGCTTCGATATAAAAAAAATATTAATCAAATTTTGGGTGACCTGCAGTGCATGTCAGCGTTTAAAAATCTGACGTTACCCACGTAACTTGACAATATATATACACAACTTCATATCTCCCCCAACATTGCAACCTGAGAGTATAGGACTTCTTCGCACCGTTTGTAGGACAATTACTAGCAAAGAATCTATTGCGCAGAGTCTGAAGCCTGTATGCTGCCCTGTAAATGCAGACAGCAGAAACACAGGCGGCACAAGAACTTCACCTCGTCCTAAGACTTCCACAAATGGCACAGAAGCAATGAGTAATGTGCAGTTATATTTACAAGCACCGTTCATGTGACAGTATAGAGGCATTTAGTGCCTACAAAAATGCCAAAAAAGCACCATGCGAGATTGTTATCAAAAATAAATTGTGTGTACTCTCCACAGGTCAAGTCCTTAATCTCTGTTTAAAAGCTGCATCCCATACATCAAATGGATGAGGCATAATGAATGTGCAGTCTGATTTGCACGCAGCATTGTTTGCATTATGAAACACGTTCCTTCTGCAAGTTGTGTCAAGTGCGCCGTATAACCAGGAGGTTGGCTTGTTGGGCCTGAGAGGCAGGCTGTGAACCGGGACATCTGCCCGGCACCAGCAGTGCACATTCATCCATGAGACACGTGCAGCTCTTCCATGCCAAGCCGGCCGTAGTGGCTTGTCATGCGATACCGGGCCAGGTCCTTTCGGGTGACTATGCCGACAACCTGAAAGGCAAGACGACAACAACTCATGACACTTTGACACACGACACATAACATGTGGCATATGACACATAACACATGACACACAACACATGACGCACGACGCATGACGCACGACACACAACACACGACACATGACGCACAACACATGACACACGACACATAACACATAACATGTGGCATATGACACACAACACACGACGCACAACACATGACATACGGCACACAACACATGACACACAACACAGGACATACGACACACGAAACACAACGCATGAAACATGACACATGAAACATGACACTTGCAACACAACACATGGCGCACGATGGCCTGAGTTGCCTATGTGCCATAAACCACAGCAAAACACATGAAAACGTGACACGAAACACCCCACATAACACCTAGGCATTGAAACTATCAGACGAAATTTGTGAACTTTCAAAATTTCATCACCACAGCATCCCTTCAATGCAGAACTGTAAAGATCTGAAATATTTACCAAGGGAAAGGCGATTACAGCATAATTACAGGTAATTTTGATCACTTCTGAATGCTGAGGGTCGATAAAACTGCAAGCAAATACGCAGGTGCATACAGTAAATCGGGAGCAAAATCCAAAACTTCTCCATCCTCTGCCAATACAGCATTGCGACCACAAATTTCGCGCTGTTCTGCCATTAGGGTTAGATTATGCACGAATTTATAATTTATGCATGAACTATGAGGGGCGCCGTATGGTGGAGGTGTCCAAATTAATTTTAACCACCTGGGGTTCTTGAAGTAGGGACACATTTTTAAAATTGCAAAAAATGAACCAAAAGTCATTTTTCGAAAGTCAAAGTAAAGTATATGTTCACATGACTCGTTTTCTATGCCGTCCCCAAGTTTCTTCACTGCAATCACCCGAGAAGTAATAAGAAAAATTGCTTTATCAACTGGGGTGATGCAGCGAAACTGTAGAAAGATAGGCATTTTTTTAACCCTGGTATCTTTGCAGCATCACCACTGAGCGGCGCATCATAGGGCTTAGTGCAAAGCTTGTTTCTTTATTTTCAAATGCAGTGCACCAGCACGTGCAAAAGTAAACAGATAAAAAGTGTAAAGGTCTCGTCACGTGATTGCAGCACAACAGCCATGGCATCAGGCACTGGTCTCGCAGCTGCCCCTCCCTAGCAAACTGACGAGCTTGCATGGAAGCCTATGAAGTGCATTTCTCTCTAGTGCTAGCATGCATTTAGCTACATACTTGCTCATTTCATGTATGTCGTTTTGAATCCGGGCTTCATCCTTGGATTCTGAAACATCGGTTTCTTTACAAAAGAATGCAAAAAAAGATAACACGTTTAGCTATATCAAGATGGACCAGGAATAAGAAAAATTTTGGAATATATAAGATGCTGTACAAACTAACCGCTACCACATCCAGAAGTTTTACACTTTCAGCTACAAGCGTTTTTTGGTTCATCCGTCAGTCTTTGACATCAGCTGTCAACAGTCAGCCACCATGATGCTTGTGACACTTAAGAAAGTGGTTCCTTTTTGCTGTCATGCACAAGCACACACCGAGCATCTTGCATAGCATCATTGCTCGATGCTTAACCTTTTGTTCGTTGTAGCATAGCTTGTGATGTCTGTAGTTCCTTGCAAGTGGACTCATGATAATTGCTTTATTGTGAACTTTCGCCACTTTTTAAGCGAGGCTTGTTTACACTCCTTCTTATAACTTTTTTTCCCGTTTACATTATGCCTAATGGCAAACACCTCGAATAAAAAAAAAAAAAAAGTTCCCTCTTTTCGGGGCTCATGACAACAGCTTCCATGAGGTGCAGGAAGGTTGTGGGTTTGTTCCACAGGGTCAAAGTCGAAAATCTGCTGCGGAAGCAGCAAGTTGTACTGGGACAATGGAGCCAATCCGGCAATGCACCAGTGAGCTTCACGATGGGCTTGAAAAAGTATGAAGCTGTTGACACAAGCGACGTCAATATAGTGGAAAGATAACAATTTTCACTGCTGCATGACCTTCATCAACACATTTTAGTAGCTAATAAGCTGCTCCCAATTATCCACACCCAATATGTCAGCATTGCAGTCTTCGATCAGAAGAAGCTTCGGTACTTGTATTTTGAAGGCGATTTTTAAAACTTTTGCAGCGCACTAACTCTTCAGAGGTTAATGTCACATGGCCTATGGTGTGGCCAGCAAAGTGTTAATCACCACTTGCGCAACCCGTAACAAATGGCTTTGCTCATTCCTGTAACACAGCTGCCGCTCAACCAGGTTTCACAAGTCTCACTGAGCATGACAAGTCAGCACACAGCAGCTGAAACTGCATCTACTAGTGACGGCAGTGGCAAACATAACATTCATCCAACACAAAGTCCTTCATGCAGAGCAAAGGAGCAAGTGAGGGGCCACTCACCATGTTGCTGCCATTGACCACCACCAGGTGCCTAAGGCCCAGTGCTCGAAACAGCTTGAAGATCCTTGGTAACGATGCATTCTGCAGGTTGAAGTGAAGAAGAAGCTATTCATTCCAGCACCACAGACATGCAACAGAGTCTCACTACACCTTCATGCAACCTTGTGCCTTCATCCTAGAATTTTCTATGTTCCCTTTCTCTCTTTCCCTTTTCAATCCCCTCATCCCTCTTTCCCAGTGCAGGGAAGCCAACCAGAACACCCTTCTGGTTAAGGGGGGACACTGGTCTTAGACCTATTTTCCTTATTTTTAGTCCAATCCTAATGTAACTGTACCATCTTGCTCAGTTCTTTATATTGATTTCAACAATGAAATTATCTTTCTCATAAATTAGTGGTTCCCAAGATAGCTAATTTTAATTAGTCATTCATTAGTACCTCAGTGCAAAAAGAACTGCTCAATAAAAAATCGTTTTTAATCCATGGCTACGTATTATGGTGAGTAAAGAGTGCAATAATCAAAACCATTTTTCTATTTTACCCTCATTAGTAATTTTGCAGCACTTGGAATATCAATATTCAAGGCGTGAATGTAATGCATCAATAAACTTTGTAAAGTTATAAATTTTTGAAGTGCGAATGAACAAATCTGCTTCGATTATTGCACACATTTTGCCTTAAGCTTCCCTCAGTAAACAATATGACATCTCTATCTGTCTTAGAAATATTATAGCGCAAACAAAGACACGGACAAAAAAGAGAGGAAACACACACACAAGCGCTGTTTCCTCTCTTTTTTGTCCGTGTGTTTGTTTGCGCTATAATATTTCTAATTCAATATGAACTACCAACTCGCCCAACAGGAAGTTTTAATGAAGTCTATCTGCCTTAGATGTGGAGATATTGACATACTAAGAAAGCCAGATGTCCAAAATTTTCATGACATTAAATTGTCTGCTCCTACATAAATTCAGCTCATACGACGATCTGAATTTAATAGTGTGGTCAAAATGCTGATTTCTTGAAGGAAGAACTTGGTACAGTTGGAAAATAATAGCTGGAGATTCCACGAATGTCACTTTTTGAAAACCGATTTCTTGGTCATTTTTTGGTCTCAAAGACCAGTGTCCCCCCTTAACATCCCTGCATTCCCTCATCCTCTTTATCTATCTCCCTCTCTTTCTCCTATGTTAGCAGTACAAGCAAAGCAATGACAAGGTAATTCAAAATTCACGAGGCACCAATTCCACCAGTAGCAATGATGATCTTGCGAGAACAAAACAAGAGTGCAAGCGTTCCGGAATACGGTGGACAGCAGAAAACAAAAGCAGACACTGCCAGGGTTCGTACAAGCTATACAGAAAAAAATTCAAGGATATTCAAGGACTTTCAAGGCCCTTCTAGGAGGTTTTCAAGGACTTGCTACGAAGCTGTATTTCGTAGTTTCGAAACACAAAAGTATTTTCAAAAAATAAATATCTTTATTGCACTCAATGTAAAATAACATATCTGTCAAGACACACCAAGGAAAGTTCAAGAGACCTCCTGAAGCTTTGCCTCAATCTCTTTGTTCAGGTTTAACAATTGCTCAGCCTTAGCCTTTGCTGCTTTTCTCATAGAATTTGATTTGATTATGTAAGTGAGGTCATTGGCTGCTTCCGCTTTTCAGCATAGTCGTCTGCTGATGCAGTCAGATCGCTAATAGGTGCTTCCAGTATCTTCCTTTTTTTATTGAGGCTGTCAAGCTGGTCCTCAGCACAGCGCTTTTTTGACTGCTTGACACGTTCTTGTTCCAGCCTTTTCTGGGCTTCCAAGTAAGCACTATAATGATGCCTTGCAGCTGATACCGCCTTCCTCAAATCTTTTGTGATGACAATGTTAAAGATACCACCTGCTTTTTCCACTGCATCGCACACAATTCGTTGCGAGATGTAAGAGAGGCCTTTCAAGTTCTCTACAGAGATCTGTCGGTTTATGCTAAAGCCTCTCTCAACAGTTGCCTGACCATGGCTTAGCACAAGCAAAGATTTTACAACTTTCCACAGCTCTGCATAAGAAGCATTGAACTGCAGAAGTTCACTAAAAAAGGTGTCCAGACTGGTGGCTTTCTCGAAAAGTCGCAGTTGACGTTTTTCTTGCAACAGCTCCGTGTACTCTGCAAGTACAGAGTCTCGATGCTGATCTGTCAGCCTCCCTGCCGCAATGAGTGCTTCCAACTCTTTCTTGAGGCCTGCCAGGCACTCATTAGGCCTGCAGCACATTTGTCGAGGGTCAAGCGAGGAAAGGCCTCTAACCACTGGGAACCTCAAGGGGCTCTTCTCAAGGACCTTCTTCGTCACTGCGACTAGGAACTGCTTACACTCCATCTTGAACTGAAATATATCCTTTGCACTTGCATTGCTCTTCTTCAGGATTTGTTCGACTGTGTGACCAACATCCACTTTTTCCAATGGTGTATGATTCTTTGGGTCCTCTATATCAATTTGCAGCATGCCAGTGATCCCCGTTGCTGAAGACAATGTAGAACACTTGATAAATTTTGTCATTAACTTTCTGACTATCGTCTCCAAGTCTCTTGCCAGAAGAAATAACATCGGTTTGTCAGTTTGGAATTCCATTAGGAATGGCTTCAGTGTGGCAGCAACACTAAGAGCAAAATTCAGCTTTGCCACTACTAATGTGTCCTGAATGAATTCAACAATGTTCTGAAAAGACACACACTTTGGCAGACTCACTTGCTTCTTCCTTGCGGATTCCACAAACTTCTTCACATCACTCCAGAGTTCCAGAGCTCTTTCGATGACAGCCACATTCTCAACCCATCGATGGGCAACATATTTCAGAGGAAATACTGCCTTCCCAGTGAGTGCTGAAAAATCATGCCTCCTTGCAGGGGCATCCTCAAACAGTGCACTCAGACTGGACAAAAGGGTGTCGAGTCCCCACTTGCTCGCTATGACGCCTGCCTTGTAAGCATTGTGCACAGTGCGGAGGCTGCAAGTACCCAAGTCAAGACAGTGGACTTGAAAGTTCTCCTGCAGGTGAGATTGCAGCATCTTGAAGAACTTCAGGTTCACGTTGGGTCCGTCCATTGAGATTTGAAGAATCTTCGCCAGTGGCAACGGTTCTAGTGCACTCAAAAGTTGGTCTTTAATATCCTCAGCCGTTGCGTGCCCCATGAAAACAGATGTGTAGTACTTCGTTACCACCTTTCTGGACGCGTCCCAAAATCTTATGTGCACATCCATTTGCTTCTCTTGAAGGCATTCGTTAGCAGACTCATCAAAAAGTACGACATAGTTCTCGCACCGCTCTATATCTCGTTGCAGCGATGACAGAAAAAAAGGTCTGAGGCCGTGGCAGGTTATGTAAGCACATTTCTTCTCGCCACATCAGAAGCCTTTAGCGATCTCGCTATCAGGAAACATGCGTTTAAACAACTCGCCTACTTCCGATGACGATCTGTAGGAACAGTGGGATGTGACTAACTTCAGCGTCCATAAAATCCGCATCTGTCACCAGCTCGTTTACCTTGCACGTGATATTGACGTCAGACAACTGCGATGGAGTATCTACGGGTCGCGCGCTCGCGCTAGCGGAAAAATACTCGCGCACCGAACCTGCCGCTGCTCTCTTCATACAGGCGCTGTGCTTTGCACTCTTCATGTGGCTTTTCAGTGCGGACTCGCCCATAGTAACCAGGTCGAAGCACTTCCCGCAAGGCTTGCATTTTGCTCGATGTGGATTCGTAGCATCTGGTGCCACCCAATCCTTGTAGGCGCTGTTACTGAGCCACGCGCTCTGAAATTTGCACTTTCCGGGCATTTCTGCGGATCGCGGGATTGCTGCAGTCACACGCAGAGAACTGTCTGAACGCACGGCTGCACAGAGTAAACATCGGCGTACGCACGTGCAACGCAAAACCACGAAACGCCGAACCAACGGCCGGTGATGTCGATGGCGATACGGCCGTTCACTTTTGAACGGGCGATCACGCTACCTCAATGTGGCCAGCTGTCTAACGGGCTCCACCAAACTTGTTAAAATTTCAAGAAATTTCGTGTAACGGTCAGTAGAAAACTATGCTCTGAGAAAATAATCATTTTCCCACTTTATGCACGGGTTTCGCACCGATTTTTCTTTGTGTATATCGCGATTTCCATCTCGCACAGGAAATTTCAAGGACTTTCAAGGGTTAAAAAAAAATTAAGCACTTTCAAGGGCCTTGAAAACGCAATTTTGAAATTCAAGGGTTTTCAAGGGTTTCAAGGACCTGTGCGCACCCTGCACTGCTCACCATCCCAGTAGCTTCGCACTCACTTGAAAATAACCAAACTACTAACTGTGCACTTTCATCACTGCTGAACACGGGTGATATCTGAATAAAGGTGAAGATTCAATGGCAATGAATGCTACCGGCTACTTGAAACAAAAGAAAACATACAAAACCTAACGAGTCTGAGCTCATATTCAGCTTAAGGGGGGACACTGGTCTTGAAAAGAAAATTTTATTAATTTAGTCATAGTGATTACATTTTCAGGGCACATGTATTTTTGTGCGCTGATTCTAGATATGTCATTTAATTTCATGTCAAACAATTCCTTGAGCACTTATGCACTTTTTATGCAAGTATTTTGCGGAGAGGTTTGAAGAAAATTTGCTGCAGGAAACTCGCTGAAATGTATGCCATTGGGTTCTCTTGACACCAAGGAATGCAATAAGGGTGAAATTATCATCCTGGCTCTCATAGAACTTGAGTAATAGGGTACTGAAGCTGCCACTTCAGAAACAGGAATACACACTTTCCTTCTCATTTCTGAAGCGACAACTTAAAAACTCTATAACTTAAGTTCTATGATAGGCAGGAAGACATTTTCACCCTTATTGTATTCCTTGGTGTCAAGAGAACATAATGGCATACATTTCAGCGAGTTTCCCACAGCAAATTTTCTTCAAAACTCTCCACAAAATACTAGCATAAAAAGTGCATAAGTGCTCAAGGAATTGTTTTACATGAAATTAAATGACATATTTAGAATCAGCACTAAAAAATACATATTCCCTGAAGATTTCATAACTGTGACTTCATTAATAAAAATGTTTTTTTTCAAGACCAGTGTCCCCCCTTAACCCATTAGCGCCGCGTACTTTTAAAAGTACAGTTAATTTTTTTATAATTTCACCACCAAAGACTGGAATTTTCTTTTCAAGTAGGGCATGCTTTTGTCAACAGGGGATTGGCCAACCACCCTTAACTAATTTGGCGCACTTCCTCTGCTCAGTATGTCAGCTTTCCGTGGTGAAACTTCAGGATGTTTGTTTCCCACGAACTGCACCGGTAGTTGCTTGCTTATAATTTTCTCACGGCCGCATTTATGTACATATTACGCTAGTTTCAATTATAGAGCAGCACGAAAGACGAAAGTAAACAACGGATGCTTTGAATGTCCCGCACCTTTGGCGTTTTTTGCTCTGTTATGATTTATATACTGCTGTACTTTCTATAGTACACTGGGTCTTCCTGTGTGCAGAACGGCGCATATTTATTCCAGTTCATAGATCTTATGGTTCCTTCCAATTTTTCGGAAAAAATCACTTTGTCTGCTCAGCAAGGCCTCGGAGGCTGCTGTACTTGCCGCTAGCGGTCTTGAGTATGATGATGGCATGATTTTAATTGGTTGTAATAAAGTTTGGTTATAAGAACTGAAGGTTCTGCAGAGCAGACAGTTACTGTTATGCCATTCACACCGTCTGCAGAAAGTACTTGAGTTCATAAATGAAACTTTTGGAAGCGCGTGTTGTCCTGTCGTCACCTGATTTCAACGCTTAGTGACCATTTCATCTTTTTTTGTAATTTTTTTTACCTCTCAAGACATTCTTGTAGGGCTCCACTGGGAGGAATTTAGGGCTAGAGGAACCGTTCGCCAAAACGAGTTTAGGAAGTGCCCACTCGGGCCAAAGAAAGCGATGAAATAGAAGCAGCCATGAAACATCGATTCTTGCTTCAGTAGTATAGGTTACATGCTTTTATTGAAGTCTACGATCAACAGTATAGTAACTATGGCTTGCAACTATAACAGCAGTGAGCCTACGTGTTTTGTAAAGTGGTGGTTGCCTTTAGCACAAGAAAAACAGATTTTTTTAAAGCCAAAAATCCTTTCCTTTTACAACAGTGGTATGGCAGGTGTTGACCTTTCGCATCAAGCCATCTACTGCCAGTATATCAGCATCAGGGACAAAAAGTGATAGTGGTTTTTGACACCAAAGCTCAACTTTGCAATTGTGAAAGCCTGAACAATCTGCCAAATTGCTAGAGACGAGCCTGCTGACTATTTTTGCTTTGGTAAGAACGTTACTCATTATTATCTACACCTGGACATGCAGTAACCAGCGGTTCGCAGACACTCTGGCTCAATCGTATATGATGCTTCTTTGATGGCTCAATCGTATATGATGCTTCTTTGAAAAGGAGAAAGCTTTCCGTTCAAAGTAGGATAACTGCGGTGCCAGTATAGCCAGAAAATATTCATGAGGGCCTGCAAAAAGTGTTATATTACCCTGCGTAAAAATCGCAGACATAATAACAAAATTCATGCCACCAATAGGAATGCAGTGAAGTAGCCACATGTGCTATGGGGAAGACCCAGTGTACTATAAAAAGTACACCTGTGTAACCTCTGGAAGGAATAAAGCAATCATGACGAAATTTCAGCAATCTCTTTTTCTTTATATGAGAGCATTATGTGCTAAAAATGAAGAAAATCCCTCTGTTAGATTTTTCTTGGTCCCTAATGGGTTAACAGGACACAAAGCATTAACTGATCTGAAGAAATATAATTAATTTATAAAATAAAGGAGTACAAATGGTAGCACTCACATGAGAAACCGTGTACGCTGCCGAGTTCATGAAGGGGCGGAGATCCATGCTGTACTCCCGCTCATGCACCGAGACGTGCACCTGCTGTTAATGAGAGAGCAAGACATGCACGCCACAGAGTTGTGTGAAGGCTGTGTGTGCAACTAGCAAAGGTCATGACTGAGAGTGGATAATCTTCACAGTAAGCACAAATGAAAAATGGGATGATGGAAACACTGATCAGCACCAGCTTGACTGTGCATTTCGTCATCATCATTATCAGACAGAGCATCAGTAATCCACGACGGAGGCCTCTCCCAAAGATCAGCTATCTCTATTCTGCGTCCACTACTCGTCTGTTATCACAACAGGCCATCCGTTAGTGGTCTAATTCATAATTAATGCACCGATTCAGACTCCTCGTGGTCTCTCAGGAAAACCTCCCCACGCAGAGGAGGGAAGTGTAAGACATCAACCACAATGCCTGGGAATCTAGCCTCTAGCTGTCCTTTACAGGCCTTGCTACTGCAGATTTAGCGCCTTCGTTCAAGATTCGATTCTTTGGGGGGACTGCTTACTGGAACTCAAAGCACCCACTGATTGCCTGAGGCAGTAGAAGTATTTGGGGCATTCAGTTGTGATGGACAGTGCAGTGATGCAGTCAT
Source organism: Amblyomma mixtum (assembly GCF_055824585.1). Taxonomy (NCBI): domain Eukaryota; kingdom Metazoa; phylum Arthropoda; class Arachnida; order Ixodida; family Ixodidae; genus Amblyomma; species Amblyomma mixtum. The sequence goes on along the minus strand of NC_143015.1, from coordinate 161,716,776 downwards.
ATCGTCAGCGCCTCTGGGTTTAGAAAGTGCGAATCACGCTGCCGTTGCCTAAACACGCCTTCCAACTAAGAGCACACCACACCCAAGACCCCAAGCACTAAAAAAGACATCATCATTATCATCCTGATAAAATACATTTGTGTCCATTAGAAAAAAGAACCGATGTTTCGTTCGCTCCTTGAACCTCCCTGCCACACAACTGAAGTAACTTTCAGGTTGCTTTGGCACTACAAGCGACTGTTTCTGAACAGACATGCCTCCAAAGCATCAATTACAGCAGACCCGCCGCAGTGTTGGAGCACATAAGCAAACAAGAAGAGTCCCTGAATGGAGCGTGCTTTGGTAGTGGCAAGCATACCCCTATATTGACTGCTGCTCCAATCAGCTTTGGAAAACTAAGCACCCCAGTAGCTTCTGCTGCTTCAGCCAATCTGCGAGTGCTTACCTCGAGGACTAAGTTAGAATATCGGCCCATGATGTCAAACTCCTACATTACGAATACAGTCTAGAGCTAGCCTGTTTGCATGACATGTCCTGATGCTCACCACACCGCAATGTTTACATAAGCACACCTCCGCAATGGACATGAGAGATGAAACAGTCCTGCTTGAACCAGGGCTAAGTGACTGCCTATCCACAGTGGTCACAAGTATCCGTCGTTACCTGAATGGTCGGGTAGCGCGGGTAGGCATCCCGGAAGTTAGAAAGATGAAGCCTCCGGTGGCAGGCTCCGTCGCCTTCATTCTGGAACATCTGGCGGTTGGAAGAGAATCAGAAGAGAAAGGAGTCTCCTTTATGCTGTACTGCCATGTGTATGCTGCAATCTCGAAAGAGTCCTTCTAGCAATCCCCTCGGATACTGCCTCATGTGTTTGCATGATGCAGCATCTAATACAGTTGAACCTTGCTATAACGAACAAAAAGGGGCCTTGTGATTTCTTTGTTACAGCTACTGCTTCATTCAATGGCACACGACCTACGCTGCAGCTTTCACATGTCAACAAGCTTACCTGCTACAGTGCATACTGAGGGTAACATATAGGTGGTGTTTAGTGTGCTGCTAATGTGCACTGCTACAGTTTCAACATGTGAAACAAGTGCCCATCACATAGTTGTATTATTTATGTAGCCTTGAAAATGCATGCCTGCTTCTTCCACACATGAACTTCAATGCCTAGAAGACTGTATCTTCGAGGAATAATATGGTAAAAGGCGGAGAGAGACCTATTTAGAATATTTAGCTCTGTTTTCTAGCAGGCCAAAGGCTGTGAGAATTTGAAAATAAACCGCAGTCTTGAAATTATATTCAGATTTGCAGCTATAAGAATGCTACACAACATCGGTTTTCCTCTTGGTAAGCACTACCAGTTGAGGACACGAGTCTGTCATACATACAGCTGTGTGAGCACAGTCAGCATCTAGCCTGTCAAAACGGGTCTGGCCTGTGGTACTCAGCCTATGACGACAGGCAGAGAGTCCTTGATCATGATTATAGAGAAACTTCACCTGATCCCATTTATAACCCAACTCTGGATAACACAGCTGGATAAAAAAGTTTATCCGGGTTCAAGTAACCACAAGACACGCAGAGCAATAGACACGAGCTGCAGCTTCTGAAACAATCAATGCCTTATGCTTGTGCTCCTTTGGAGTGTCCCACCCACCTTGTACTGGAGGAGGACGATGAGCTGCCACCGGAGGATGATGCCCCGGAAGCGGCCAAAGGAGTGCTCCTCACTGGAATGCTCCTGCAGCAGCAAACGGGACGAGTACTAAACAAATGTCCCCGGCTTCCGACTCTTTCCTTACACGTTCAAGGAGCATAGGCACTTAATTTTGGTGGCATGATTTCTCCGCTACAACGATGCGGAAGACACTACTAAGCATGAATCACCAAATTCTAAGATGTGCTCTCGCCGATCCAACTCGCACAAATGTGATCTGGGCTCCTGGCCACCAGGGTCTACGAGGCAATGAGGCCGCTGATGTGGCCGCCCGAGCGCTCACACACCGGGCTCCTCATCCTAGCTCCCCTGGCTCAGAAGCTCATAAACCGCTTCTGCGGTTCCGCGAAATCCTAATTTATTATTGCGACAGCCATCGTCTCTACCCGGCACCTGCCAAGGGGCTGAGTAAGGCGGAGGAGCGAACTCTGCGGCGCCTGCAGACAGGAACTCTTCTCTGTCCTGCCATAGCAAAACACTTCGATCCGAACACAGATGGGCGCTGCCCGCACTGTGGAGAGATCTGCGATATCTTTCACATGGTGTGGGCATGTACTCAGAATCCTCACCTTCCCCCTTCCCCCACCCCCAACCGAGAGGCATGGGAGACTGCCCTCCTCAACTGCTCCACGCTGGAGTCCCAAAGGGCTCTGGTCAAGCGGGCGCGAGACGGGGCCTCGTCATGCGGTGTCCCGGACTAAGGATACCGACCATGCAGCACGGTTTTTTTTTTACCCTCAGTTTTTCACCACCACCACCATATGGTATTCACCTACAACCGCTAAATAACTTATAATCGCATTTTTCTGTCATGCTGTTTCGTCTTATGTTTCAAAAGCCAAACGGTGGCTGCGACATCAAAAGAGTAGTTTTATGTCAAGTGAGGCATGGAAAAACATCGTTCTAATCGCTGCTTCACTGTTTCAATTCACTAGTGCTGAAACCAGCCTTCCCCAAGAGCCGGAATGACAACAAATGTGGAAACAGCGATTTATATAAGTTTTTTCATGCCTCAAGTGACTTATAACCACACTTTGACGTCGCAGTCCTCATTCGGCCGTTGAAACCGAAACAGCACGGGAAAGAAATTAGATTAGAAATTATTCAGTGGTCGTAGGAGAATACCAGGTGGTAATCCATATTTGGCTGGTTGGTTTATGGGGCTTAACGTCCCAAAGCGACTAAGGCTATGAGAACGCCGTAGTGGAGGGCTCCGGAAATTTCGACCACCTGGGGTTCTTTAACGTGCACTGACATCGCACAGTACACGGGCCTCTAGAATTTCTCCTCCAAAGAAATTCAGCTGCCGCGGCCGGGATAGTAATCCATATTCCATATTTAATAACGCCTTACGCATCATTACAAACAAGAAAACATGCACCCAAAAGTTACGTGTCTACACGTCTTTAAATGACAGCACAAAACCATTTCAAGATTAGCCGTCTTATATTTCCTTAATCCATTTTGAAGTCTCATGTGCCTACTACTTGCACTTTCCTTTCGAACACTCATTGAGAACATGTCAGAGTAAAGTAGTCTGCAAATCCACATTCCACAAGTACTTCCAGTCCCCACTGGCCATTTCATACAGCAGTGGACCCGATTTTTCACACTCCGATAATTTGGAGTCACGCAATATTCCAGACTTAATTTGGGTCTCGTCACGCACCTCTGAAATACATACACATCCGTGACTTCGAGTAGCGCAGTTTTCTGTGAACATTTTCAAGGTGATTTCATCTACATTTAATTCTTACTTTGGTTTCTCTCCTGTGGTGGCTTTTTGACTCTTCTGGTGAAAACTGCATGTAATGAAAACCTGGATGTAACAAAAAATCTCAGATTTTTTTCAACTTCGTTTTAACCAGGTTTAACTGTAGCTGCAGCAGGGCGAAGAGAGAGATTACGAACAAGAACTTAAATCAAAAGACAAACACCAAAGAAAAACTCATACAAAGTTAATAAAAGCTCAGTGCGGAATGCATGGAAAAAAAGATTCAAGGGGGCACTTTGTTGACCTAAAGTGCGGCGAGGCAAAAGCCTTAAGCGCAGTGTTGCTGCTTGTGTCACTGATGTGTGGTTAAGATGTTGAGCTTCACTTCTAAGAGTGGGACGCGACAGCGTTTTGCAACGCTGCCAGGGAGTCCACAGAACGCCATCGCCCCTTCGGCTCTACGCCTTGCTCAATGGTAAATTGGTTTTTGAGGAAAGGAAATGTATGTGTCTGTCATATCTCGGCGGACACCTAAACCTCGCCGGAAGGGAAGGGAGGAGGATGGGAGTGAGCGAAGATACCGTATTCACTAGATGCGCCTTTGTTCATTCCAAACCGTCGAGCTGGCATGGCGGAGTGGATAGCATGCTCGTCTCGCACGCCAAAGACCGGGGTTCGATTCCCGAGCTCGACCAATTTCCTACTCGGTTTTATTGATTTATATGGCCTGACTAGAAAAGTTAATTAGGCTATTTGGGTAATTAAGCAATTAATTAAGCTCGGTCCCACTTACTTGGAGCATCACTATACGATCCCTTCAATTGGTTGCATGGTTACTAGCCAAAGTACAATTGGCTAGAAAAGTTAATTAGGCTATTTGGGTAATTAAGCAATTAACTAAGCTCCGTCCCACTTATTTGGAGCATCACTATACGATCCCTTCAATTGGTTGCATGGTTACTAGCCAAAGTACAATTGGCTAGAAAAGTTAATTAGGCTATTTGGGTAATTAAGCAATTAACTAAGCTCCATCCCACTTACTTGGAGAATCACTATACGATCCCTTCAATTGGTTGCATGGTTACTAGCCAAAGTACAATTGGCCCTGTTTGAAATTCACGCACTGCGACATCACGACCATTTCAACCAATTGAAAAGCGTGACATATCTGTCAACAACTCCTGCTCACAATGATGAGGCATAAAAGGCCTTAAAGAGAAGCCAACCTCAGCTGTGTCCACCACGGGGAACCCATTGTGTGGGCAAGAGGCCAGCACGTCGATGATCCTGCCAATGTTCTCGACCGTGCGGAATGTGACCACGGGGTAGCCCATCACCTCCCTGCAAGGAAGAAGAATGCCGCCACCCTCACCAACACCGCTCCTTACCCTTCAGCGCATCAAGACACCAGGTGGCCTTACTGCTCACAGTTGCACATTAATGCCATTTATGCAAGGTCTGTCCCAAACTGCCACTATGAGCTAAAGACAGAGCATGAAACAAGCTCTTGTTGTACACCTTGAAAATGGCACTGCTCTAGTTTTCTTTGCTAGAGCGGCTGCAATTTAGGTGTTTTTCTGGTTTTTGCTGTCCATTCTGCTCCGAGCACTTCGGAAGTATTCGTGCGAATTTCTCTTATCTCGCTCTTTCTATAGCATAGCTACAGTCGACGACCGAAAATTCGGATGCCTGATTTTTCGGACATGCTTGATTATTCGGACTTTTTCGCGGCACCGCGACATGGCCCATAGAGCCAATGTGTAAGAGCGCTTGAAATTTCGGACGCACCGCAACTGACCACTCGATTTTTCGGACCTCGTTCGCACTCGCCGCCGGTACCCAAGCCGCCATATAATGTGTACAGTGGAACCTCATTAATTCAGACTGCAGGAGATATCGAAAACTTGATCAAACAAAACGAAACTCAAGCCTAAAGGGAGCCTCTTGCGACGCTGAAATTCTGCGCGAGTCAGCACATTGCGCTCGCGTGTTTTCGAATTCGTACTGTCCTTGAATGTCTTCCGCCGCACGAACTTGAACCGTAGTCCGAGTTCACGGAACTCATCTGTGCCGAGTCTTTAGTCCCGAACACGGAACGCGAATACGATCGCGGAGGCTACGCGCACGCCGTGGCCTCCGTGATCGAAGCGCGCTTCGGGCGCGCCGCCGGATCTTATCGCGGCCGCGATCTGCTCCGGCGCTGCGCCGTTCGCGGAGGCCACACGCGCGCACCGGAGCTTCCAAGTGCCGTCTATGGAAGGCGCCGTGATTATTATCATCAACATTTTTCTCGGTCGCGATTTTCCGCTGTTCACATCGGCATCAGTATCGCCAGCTCCAGCCTTTCGTGGCGTGTCAGCATGCGTGTTAGCGCGTTCGCCGTGATAGTGGCTTTCGCGTGCTGCCGCCGAGCTTCACAGTTTTAGCGCGATGGGCAAGCACGGCTGGGAGTTAGCTCTCGAACGCGGTCGGTAAGCGTGCGGCGGGCGGGAAATTCGACGTGGCCGAGAAGTGCGTCCGATGATGGTGCAACCGAAAGAGAAACACAAGCTGCAAAAAGCGCGCTTTCCGAGTCAAGCCGTGCGAGTTTCCCGAACTGGAAGAAGAGCTGCTCCTCTATGTGATGGAATTTCGAAACAACGGCTACGCGTTGACAGCGGACATGCTGTGCGGCTTCTTTTGGCATGAGCGTGCACCAGAGCGCAGCACCAGCTCAGGAGTCTAAATACTTCGCTAGTGACGATTGAACGTAGAATAAATGTCGCTCATTCCCTGGTTGGTGTGTTTTTACTTAAAAAAATTTTTCGCATATCGCGTGTATGGGCCGCACCCCGAAAATTGGCCCCCGAATCTGGAAAAAAAAAAGTGCGGCCCTTATACGCGTTTATACGGTATTTCGCACGGCGAAATATAGTCATGAGGAGCTTTAGAATGTGTGCAATACAATTGGCCGCTTTCTCCGGCATAGTGGTAATAAGTTCATGATTTTTTCGGTGAAATTTGATTTTCCGGACTGCCCGATTTTTCGGTCGTTTTCGCGGCCCCTAGAGAGTCCGAAAAATCGGTCGTCGACTGTATTGCCAGCTCCATGAGAAGTGACACAATGCACCTTTCCATACACTGCACGCAATGCATGTGGCGTGATAATGTATGTTGCAACACCGCGTAAGTTGAAAATGTGGCCCCAGAGTTTTTAAGGGGGGACGAGGGTCTTAAAACTGACCTTTTTATTTGTGGCTAGAATGTGATGAAATTTTACACACAGGTGTGTTTTTCTCTTCTGATTTCAAATATATAGTAATAATTGAGCTGGTGGTCTTAGATCAAAAGTTATCTTAAATTCTATAGAGTAATTAGGTAATTTCTTATGTAGCTTTAACGAACTTTCTCAATGCTTGGTTTGGTTTAGTTTATGGGGTTTAACGTCCCAAAGCGACTGAGGCTATGAGAGACGCCGTAGTGGAGGGCTCTGGAAATTTCGACCACCTGGGGTTCTTTAACGTGCACTGACATCGCACAATACACGGGCCTCTAGAATTTCTCCTCCAAAGAAATTCTTTCTCAATGCATTTTGTTGCTTTTAATTACATGAATTGATAGCCAGCACTCCCATACCTGATGACATTCTTACTTTTTTTGATTAGGCCACATATAAATAGCAATTTACAATTAGCTTACAGAGTTGCAGTGTAAACTACTGCAACCTTTTTACTCTCGACATAGCATATCAGGATGACATGCTTTTAGAGAAAAACAAAGACTGTCATTGGTTATGGGAACTCTCTGGCTATCAATTCATGTAAATAAGAGCAACAAAATGCAATGAGCAAGTTCATTAAAACCGCGTACAAAATAACCTAATTACATTCTAGACTTTGTAAGATTTAAGACAACCAGCTCAATTATAATTACATATTTGGAATCAGAAGAGAAAAACACATCTGTGTGCAAAATTCCATGAGATTCTAGCCATAAATAAAAAGGTTAGTTTTAAGACCCTCGTCCCCCCTTAAGTCACAACACATGAAGCGGATGCACTTTCTGGTGAAGGCAACATATGGCATGCGACATTCACACGACGCTGGGATCTGTCCATGTCAGGTCTCTGTGCAAGCACCTGCTTTTTCTACACCAGCAAGAAAGCTTTTCCACAAGAAAGCGCGCTCGCTCAAGATGGTTTTCCCACAGTTTCGTGTGAAGGCGCACAGAAGCCATCTTGTAGGGGTGCGCTTTCTTGTGCAAAAGCAATTTATATATTTCTCTTTTCTTGACAATGCCATGCAGACACCCTGTGAGTGCCTTTGCGCAGGGTCAGCAGGGCTCTTAGCCGCTGCAAAGTTAGTCTGAACCGAAAGGACTCACAAAACAGTTTGCCTTAAGCATGTCAAGGGATGATTTATTTGCACACATTCAGTCCCTCGCTCCAGAGTCCCCACTTGTTGTCCGCAGTTCGCGTACCGTACACAACTCGCACCGAGCTCACCCTCGGGCCCACTTCGACCACGCCACTCGATCACAACCGCGCACTGTCAGCGCACATGCCCGCCATGCCGGCGTCACGTCCCCTACTCCCAGTGTTGCCAGCCATTCCCCTGTGTCCCCTGATGGTGCCACCAACACTGGCCCTTACAAGCGGATTTTTTTTACACTGAGTCCTATGGGAAACCAACCAAATACTGGTCTCGCAATGTTCATCTTATCCAATAATTCATCTTAACAGAAGTCTAGTGTGCTTGCATGATATTTCAAAAGTGGAATCATAATAAAAGCATGATACAAAAGAGTGGAAGTTCACTGTAAACACTGCATGGTTTCTCAGCAAGTTTTCACTTAAGACTTTTGTGCCATATCTCTTCTTGTTATGTACTACTCTATGCAATAAAAATCAAGGAAAACAAGAAATATTTTATAAAGCCAAGAATTCCTTCCCATTCTGTCATGGTTTTTTCATTCTGAGATTGCTTGCCTCAAAACTAAGGAAACGCATGAAAATAAGATGCATTCGATCCAGGAAGGAATAGTTCTTAGGACGCCCTGAAGTTAGATGAAGGCAGCTCACCTGGCGGAAATGTTGGCCGATCGTGAAGGGGCCTCCCAGCCCAAGAACGGAACGCCAGCTAGCTGAAGGTGGATGTCGTAGAGACCCTGCAAACAAGCGGGCCAATCAAATCGGGACAACAAGATAGGCATCGATGGTTCACTGGAATCATGGAGAACTCGAATGCAAATTTCCATTACCCTACAGGTATTCGTGCAAATTCAGTAGCAAAATGCAACTAACGTAAACAGCACAGCAAACCATTCCTTCAAAAACAGCCCACAACCAATGACTGCAACATCACGCTACGAATGAAAATGTAAAAATGGAGTGGCCTTTATCTGAAGCCACGTAAGATTAAAGGAAGTAGAGGGCAAAGCATCAAAATGTTCTGTACACAGCCAAAATTTGATAGAAGTAAGAAAAGCCAGACATGATGATGATGATGCTAAATTCTAATGTCACAAAGGCAGCTTTGGCCAAAGAGTGCCCTGACGCCAGGTATTTTGCTTTACTCAAGGTAAGGTCAGAGGCACATTTTCCCAGCATTTCACCACCTGAAAAGCCGAGCACCAGACCAGGGGGAAGCTTGTAACCAATGTATCACCAGAGGGTACCCTACCCATGGCACTGGGGATTGAGCTACGCACTTCCTGCACGCGAGGCGGATGCTCAGACCACTAGGCCATCGCTGCGGTATATAATTGCTCGAAAATTACAAACCTTTGGAGCTTAACATTGCAGTTTGTTATGACTGACACTTTCATCATTCCCCACAAAAAGAAAGTAATTGCGCTTCGGTGACAGAACTTCAACATTTCTGCAATGATGCCCCAATATATATTTAAGACTGCCTTCCCCAAATAACCTCCACTTTGTATAAGCACTGTTAACTGCGCAGTTAGGTGGATCTCATGCGCAGTACTTTGTATTACTTTAATTGTACTGTACTCAGTGCCTCTTGCTAACTATTGTATAACGTTGCTCTTCAGTCGTTTTTTTTTTCTGCTCTGTTCTCTAACTTCTATGTACTGCCCCACTCACACAATGCTCCAATGTAAAGGAGCCTGTGAGTAACTTGAATAAATAAATAGTACGGCGAGAAGTTCACCCACACTTTATTAAGGCGGAAGCCTTTAATGTCTCATCGTTGTAAGCAGGAGGTGTCGACAGAAATGTCATGCTTTTCAATTGGTCGAAACTGTCGTGACATCGCAGTGCGCGAATTTCAAATGGGGCCAATTGTACTTTGGCTACTAACCATGCAACGAATTGAAAGGACCGTATAGTGATGCTCCTAGTAAGTTGGATTGAGTTTAGTTAATTGCTTACTTAACCAATTAGCCTAATTAGCCAGATAAATAAATAAAACCGAGTAGGAAATCCGCCGAGCTTGGGAATCGAACCCCTGTCTCCGGAGTGCGAGTCGAGCACGCTACCACTCCACAATGCCAGCTGGATGGTTTGGAGTGAGCAAGGGTGCCTCTAGTGAATACGTCTTCCTCCCTTCCCATTATGGTGAGGTTTACGTGTCCACCAAGATATGAGAGACAGGTACATTTCCTTTCCTCAAAAACAGAGCAAGGTGTACCACCGATGTATGTGAGACAGTTACTGGGCAATTTCCTTTCCTCAAATACAATTTTAATTTTCTTCATTCCGGCCCCTCTTTCTTCTTTCACTCCCACTTCCTCCCTTCCTCTACGGTGCAGTTCAGGTGTCCACCGAGATGACAGAGAATTACAGCCCCATTAGCTTTCCTCAAAAAGCATTGCCTTCAAAGGGGGCGTTCCTTGGACTCCCTGGCAGCGCTACAACACGCTGTCGCGTTCCACTCCTAAAGGCGAAGCTTGAGCGTCATTAATTGGCAGTTAATTAATGCACCAACAAAATGTGCAGTGAACAATCGCGTAGCAGAATGCACCACTCCGGCTTTCACCTTTCACCACTTTAGCTGCTAAAGTTCCTCGTAATTTTTTTGTACCCAGCACGCAACCATCCCAGAGCTAGTAGTACACATGTTCATGCTGGCCATGCCCATGCCCAAAAAAAGTAGCTTGCCATCAGTGCAATGCAGAAGACTGCAAAGTTCAGTGAATCAGGGAGAACAGTACCTGCCTGAATTCCTCAACAAAACAAGTATACTATCCTACACTGTTGATAACGTGCAAAGTGTACCCTTTCGTTTAATGACTTGCCCAGCTTTACTGCAACAACAGTTAAGTTGTTCATGCGGCGACAGCGTTGACAAGAACATAAAGGTGAAGTGTGAGGAGGAAAGATGAGCGGCACTTGCATTGCACACTGCTTCACAGATCTGTGGTGCCGTCACTGCGCAGCAACACAAACTAGTGCTTATGTCGAGCACTGCTTCACGGATTTGTGGTGCCCCCTGTGCACAGCGGGACCAAGTAATGTTTGCACTGTTTTTACCACCGCAAAACTGCTGTCTCAGAATGTCACGCTGCACAGGTGTGCTAATGCTGGAGAGTTTTTTTGGTTTTTTTTTGACCCGTCACGCATCACACCAAGGTGCAGGGATAATGTACTTCGAGGAGTGATCTGCCTTTGTGTGGTCACTAATTGCAGCACATCAGCCGCATTGCACGCAGGAAGTGAAGAACGAGAGTGTCCCGACACTCACCTCGGAGAAGAAGTCCCCGACCCACTTGGCCACCGTCAGAGCAATCATGATGGGCAGGGCAAAGGTGATGTTGCGTGTGGCCTCAATCAAGATGACACTCAAGCTGAGCGTCATGCGGACCACGCCTCCCAACGTGGCCGCCGCTCCAATCAGGGCAAACTTGCCAGGGTTCACCCACGTCTGGTATCAGTACGAGGCAGAAAAGAGACATCAGGAATCAACCAACAGCACACATATGCGAGCAGCAGGCAAGAAAGCCGCTGGCACAAACAGTTAGAGACGAAACCAGCTCCCAACTCCAATGTCATGTAATTACAAGGGTCCGGGACTTCAGGTGTTTGTCTACAAGAGCCTATAAACACCCAATTGGAGCATTCCAAAACTTGCCTGCCTTTCAATTTCAATTTATTTCCCATGTACACATGGTGAGGGCCGAGGGAAAAAAGCCAGAAATTGTGGCTTGACGTGCCCCTCGGCCCCTACATTGCAGGGCAGCAGGTAACATATAAATGTCTTACACAAGTAGCATCTCAAAATGCAAACAATAGTTATCAAAAATGGTTTTGCATATTATTAGAAAAACAACAAGGGATGAAGTGTACAACAAAAAATGGTAACAAAAAAAAAGGAAACAGAAAAATACACGTCATCGAACAACAGGAATTCGGTTACTCAAATCAGGTCAACACTATACAAAAACGAAAGAGATAAAGAAGCAATGAATCTATAAAGTAGCACATACATCGTGTGTAACTTAGCGGCATGCACGTGAAAGATCAACTTTTGCAGTTTGAAACTTATTTAAAAGACGGGGCAACGTGTTTGCTAGACTATGTGTACCATATACTGTGCGGCAGGTTGGAATATACCACAGTTCGCTGTGTCTGCTAGGATAACTTGTACATTTAGTGAAAGGTGTTATTACACAATTTTACACAAAATACACTCATTTTTATCAAAAACTCGCATCTCTCACACTGCACAGGAGGTAGAGCTAATTACCGCCACATAAGGGTCTGCGTTTCCTTCAATGATTCAAATGCAGTGAAAATCAACATTACGGGTGTTCTTTGCACCTCGGAAACATTCAAAATGCCCGTAAAGCAATGCCAGACAATTATGTGCTTTTGCTGCTACATCTACAGTAAACAGGCATTGTGCACACTAATGTCCCTCAATGTGCTTTTTTTAAAGAGAGAGAGAGGCAATTACTGCCATACTGTAAAAAAAAAAAAAAAAACTAGAGGAAAACAAATGGTGCCTAGACAGATATTGCAAGCAGGTAATACCAAACTAACTCGGACAGAGGCTCTAGTTACAGCCGGTCAGGAGGATAAACAGATTGGACAAAAATAAGTGGGAAACGCACGCTGGTGGGGAACATATTGCGGACTCCGATGCCCAGCAGGCGGCCCCAGACGGCCCCCACGAGAAGCGTCGGGATGAACACCCCGCTGGAGACGCTCAGGCCGTACGTCCAGCAGCTCAGCAGGAAGTAGACCACAAAAAAGGCCAACAGGGTCAGGGCCGTCCACGTGCCTGGCAGTGCAGCAAGCACGGCAACAGAGAGAAGGCACAAGGTTTGACCTCAAAGCAAACTTGGAAATGTAGCTCTAGAGTTTTGTCAGTAATACACCACGGCGCATTGGCCAGACAGTAAGAAGGAAGGAAGTTGTTTGTTCCAAGCATGTGTACATACTTGAGGTGGAGGGCAAAAGGCGTACTAAGCCTGACGAGGCCCATCCCCCCTGGTGCACCTGACAAAGCAACACAGCGTAAATTGTGTAACAGTAATTAAACATGTAAATTAGCACACACGAATTACAATGGCAAATTACCATAAGCACGTCAAGGTGTGAAACAAAATCTACTCCACCTTGGGGTATTCCCCTAAGCATTTGACCAAAATAAAAAGACATTTACATCATTGATTAGGAACATTTTCACCCGAGTAAGTTTTTGAGGCTTCTACTAAAAGCCTTTCTGTTAACTTTTTTTTTTCCTAAATTATGGATGAGCACTTTTATGTTTGCTAGAATTTGCTGGGTTGGTTGGTTCAGCATCCCATGAAGAACCACAGTGGTGAAACGTACACAAGATATCGAGCATGCGCACAGTGCTTACGAGAGAATGAGGCAATTAAATTTATTTTTGTTATTTATCCATGAAATGCAACCAAATTTGCTACATACTGGGTGTTTCACCTAAGATGTTCTGAAATATAAAAAAAAACAGGCTTTTTGAGTTAGATGAGCACTTTTTTTGTTACAGCATTGTCAGCGGTTAGCGCATCAGAATACAGCTAAGATGTGCTAACTACCGTATTTACACGATTGTAAGTCGACCCATTTTTCAAAATTTGAAAATCTGAAGTGGGGGGGTCGACTTACAATCGAAACCAAAGCATCGCACTATAAATAAAGGCGAGACAAGCGTGGTTGCATTTTTTGCTACGCGGCTCCGTCGCATCGTTTTTGCCTTGAGCAGCTATGTCAACGCACAGAACCGGCATCCCCGCCCCGCGCGAGGCGGCCCACTGATGGTGGCTGTCGATAAGCAGCAAACCAGCACCAACCCACTCCCCACACGTGGCCGCAGATTGCGTATGCTGATAAGCGGCGGCGGCCCGATAACGCCTTCGCGTTCTACTCTTGATTTTTTTTGTTTACTTTCAACCGCGCACTCGGCGCCGAAGGGAGCGTCGGTAGTTGATGGAAGGGCTGCTGTTCCAATCGTGGCGGCACCCCCCTCCGAACCGCAGCGGCACCAGGGAGTGTCGGTAGCCGACGGAAGAGCCGACGCCGCTCGCGCGTAATTTCTCTCTGGCTCTGACGCATTCGACTACTGTCAGCCGCGTTTCACAAGTTTTTAATGTAGTGCTTCTCATTTGTGCTCTAGGTCTGATAAGCGACCGGCGCTCGTTCGCGGCTACATTCAAGATGTCTGTCATTCTTTATGCCGAAGAAACGAACTGCGCGCCGGGCCGCAAGTTTGACCTTCGCACTGAGTGATACAGGAGTGGCAGCTACAACGAGGCAACATTTTCAGCTGTTCCTCGCGATGTCATGATGTGGCTTTTTGCGAAGTGCAGGATTTCACTGCATGACGATGTTAGAACGACGAGCTGTGGGACTGCAGCAGCGATGACGACATGACGACGGCAGCGCTAGCGAGGACGATGGCGCAAGTGTCGAGGAGTAGCCCAGTGACTAAGACATTTTTGTTTTGGAATGTGCCCACGGGCACTCCCGCGTGCGGCAGCCGATAGCGGCTGGTGATCAGCGGAGGCCACAGGATAGTACTGTCGCGTTCTAGTTCTACTAATAAAGGCCAAGTTTAAATGACCTCAAGTTTTTTTTTTTTTCACAATTGTGATGTGGGGGGGTCGACTTACATTCGAGTCGACTTACAATCGTGTAAATACGGTACGTTAAACCTGGATGTAACGAACCTCTATGTAACGAATTCCTGGATTTAACGAAAGTTTTGAATTCCCCAACGCTGCCCCCATTGAAGCCCATGTATTTTCGACCTCGATGTAACGAAGACGTTGCGGCAGTTAACCTTGATGTAACGAACTCGCAAAGCTGATCAGTCATTACTTTTCGCACTTTTAAGGAAAATTCGACCAAATAAATGCACTTTTTTAGTGAATATTAATATTGTACGGAGCCAACAGCTACGCGAACGCCTGGGATCACCGCGACTGGCCGCGACCAAGCGAACTTAGCAATGATGATGATAGCGACGGCTAGCGCGCGGCTAGCGCCGCCCCGTGGCTAATGTAGCAGCCTGTTCAGGCTTTGCTTGTGTAGCGTGGCACCAGGTGGCATTTGTAGCGGCGGTTGATTTCTTTTGTTGCATTTTTTATGTATGGATTTGAGGACAAGCACTTTTATTTTGTGATTTCCATTTGTTTCAATGGCTCAGACACAGTTATGTGTAAGAATTCACTTTAAAAGCAACGCTGATGGCCGGTTCTTTCATTACCAGGGCCACGGCCGGTCTCGAGGGGGGCGCGCGCTCTTTAAAGAGCGAGCGCGCCCCCCTTGAGACCGGCCGTGCCAGGGCAAAGGAAGGAGAGGGGGAAAGGAGAAGGAGAGGGGGAAAGGAGGACGAGACCGACGAGACGACGCGTTGCGTTCGCCATTTTGTGTTTGTCCTGCGTCTGCGCTTGTCAGCTGTGCTCTCGTGCTGGTTCGTTGACTTGTTTTGGAGGTGCTAGGCCTGCCGTCGGCGTGTAGTCGTGCGTCTCTGCTTGTAACTGCGTCGTCGGTTGGTCATGATGAGTTCTGCTGCCAGAAAACGAAAAGTTTTGTCTTTCGAAGACAAACTTGCAATTTTAAATGCAGTCGCCGCGGGCGAGAAGAAGAAGGACATTGCCGCCCGTTTCAGCATTCCAGCGAGCACCCTATCAACGATTTTGAGTGCGGAACACAGCATCAGAAACGCAGTGGAGTCGGGAACAAGCTCGAAGAAAAAAAGACTGAAGACGTCGACATATGCTGATGTGGACAAGGCAGTGTTCACGTGGTTTTTGGACACGCGAGCCAGAAATGTGCCCATTAGTGGCGCGATTTTGCAACAGAAGGCAAAGGACTTTGCGTGTATCTTGGGCCATGACGATTTCAAGGCAAGCAACGGGTGACTGCAGGGTTTCAAGAGCCGACACGGTGTCGTCGGGAGAGTAATCAGCGGCGAATCTTCCTCCGCAGACAGCGATGCTGCTGCTTCATGGGTGGCTGACAAGCTGCCTGGAATACTTAGTCGCTTCGAGGCGGCCGAGGTCTACAATGCCGACGGACAGCCCTATTTTATCAAATGCTTCCGGGCCGCACGCTAGCACTAAAAGGCGATGACTGCCGCAGCGGAAAGCAGAGCAAGCTCCGCATAACGATTCTGCTGTGCGCCAACCTCGACGGCACAGACAAGCGAGTCCCGCTAGTTGTCGGCAAAAGTGCCCGTCCCAGGTGTTTTAAGGGAACGAAGCGTATGCCCGTCAAGTATGTGGCGAACTCCAAGGCGTGGATGACTCGGCCAATATTTTCAGAGTGGTTAAAGGAATTTAACCAGGACGTCAAGCGGCAAGGCCGTCAAGTTTGCCTACTGCTGGATAATTGCTCGGCGCACCACGTCGAAGGCCTGCAGCTCTCGAACATCGAACTGCACTACTTCCCGGCCAACTGCACGTCCCTAATACAACCCCTTGACAAAGGGGTCATTAACAGTTTTAAATGCTGTTACCGACGCCGACTAATCCAGAAGATTCTTCTCGACATCCGGCTGGAACGGGAGATGAAGATTGATATTTATCAAGCAGTCGAGATGCTTGCTGCCTCCTGGCAAGAGGTGAGGGCAGAGGTTATTAGGAATTGCTTTTTAAAGGCCGGAATAGCAAAAAACACACAGGCTGGTGCCGATGACGAGGAAGACGTTTCTACTCCG
Source organism: Amblyomma mixtum (assembly GCF_055824585.1). Taxonomy (NCBI): domain Eukaryota; kingdom Metazoa; phylum Arthropoda; class Arachnida; order Ixodida; family Ixodidae; genus Amblyomma; species Amblyomma mixtum. Next base: position 161,700,212 of record NC_143015.1, on the reverse strand, counting down.
TCCGATGTGGCCGAAGCGTGGAACGAGCTACGCACTAACGGTGGTGTACCCGACGACGTTGAACTGGATGACTTTTTGTTTGGCGACAACGCCGCCGTGGCTACAGAGGAAATGACTGATGCAGCACTAGCTGAAAGCGTGCAAGATGATGGTGGTGATGGTGCTTGCGATGCAGATCCGTGTGACGTGCCTACTGCAAAGGAGGTGATGAACGCAATGGACGTTATGCGCCGTTTCGTCGGCTCGCGCGACGATGAAGGAGCTCTACACGATTTAGCTTCTTTGGAGCAGCGTGTTCTGCCTGCACTTGTGCCGAAGAAGCAGGCAGCAATTACGCAATTTTTCAGTGTAAAAAATATTTGAAGGGTGCCTTCACCGGCCGATCCCGGGCCGGCGTTGCATACGTCTCCTCGCCCAACGCCGCCTCTCCTCCTCCCGTTCTCTCAAAGCTGCTTTGGCAGCTTTTTTTTTTCAACGGTCCCTCTCGGGGCCACCAATCGCGCTTTGGCAGAGCATGCGGGCGCGATGCTTCCCGCTGCGTCTGACTCGAGTTCCTCTCTCTACACCAAGTCGCCTGTGCGCAGACACATGGTGCAGTCGTTTCGCGCCACGCACTTTCACGTGCGCGGCGATGTAAGAACAGTCGTGTCACGTCATAAAAACAATTGTGATAATGAGGTATAAACAGTGTTGTAGGCATAGTGTTGTGGGCTATTTGATTTCGTTTCTGCATCATTCGTACGAGCCTTCACGCGAAACCTGCATGTAACGAAAACCTGCATGTAACGAAAAATCGGGAGCTTTTTTCAACTTCGTTATATCCAGGTTTAACTGTAGTAGGCTGGTTAACTAATATTAAGTGGTTATGTTTTCTATTACTATTAGACTTCTTATTTATTGAGAGGTGTGTAGCCCACCGCAAGTACTACCGTATTTACTCGCATAATAGGCGCACTTTTTTTCCAGAAAATCCGGCTCAAAGTTCGGGGTGCGCCTATTACACGGGGTAAAATTTCCGGAAATTTTTCGACTCGCAAAATTGAACACACCGCGTAAACGCACTCGTGTACGGGCCGCACCCCGATTTCGCGAAGAAAATGTTAAAAAATAAAGGTCCGTGTAAGGGCCGCACCGAAACTTTCGCCTCCGCGATCGGCTCCGGCTGCGCGCAACGGGCGCTTGATCGCGGAGGCCACACACGCGCACAGGAGCTTCCAGACACCGCCCACAGAGGGCGCCCAAGGCCAAGCTCATCTAGCTCATCATCATCGTTTTCCTCCGCCGCGAGCTTTCGCTATCTATATCGCCATCAGCATCTCCAGCTCTTTTTTTTTGTTGTTGTTGTTGCTGTCAAGTGCCGGGATTTGCGGTAGCGCGATAGTTATCGTGGTTTGTGGCTTTGCAGCGGAGCGTTGCTGTTTTAGCTCGACGGGCAAGCACCTTAACAGCTACACGGCTGGGAGTTTGCTCTCGAACGCGGCAAGCGTGCGGCAGGTCGGAAAATACGACGTGGCCGAGAAGTGCCGCAGTTGCGACTGCGGCGTCCCTAAATTTTCGTACGCGACTCCAAGCGCCGAGGTTTTCGCGGGCCTAAGTCGGGAACGTTTCCAGCTGGAGATGAAGCTTTCCAAACAGACGTTTAAAGTGAGCATCCCTGAAAACTGTGTGCGGCTGTTCTACGCGATGTCGCTGTACGTGCTGTGGGTCCGCAGCAGCTGCGACGGCAGCAGCACTAGTAGGGACTAGTAGTCAGTTCAGCAAAAACTTTGTTAAAATAAAGATTGGGAAGCGGGGGGTGGCGAGGCGTCGGCTTGCAATCGTGTAAATACAGTATTGATCACAGTGCCAAGTTCGGGGTGCGCCTATTATGCGCGGAAATAAAAAAATCTGATTTTTCGCGCCCTAACTAGGGGTGCGCCTATTATGCGAGTGCGCCTATTATGCGAGTGCGCCTATTATGCGAGTAAATACGGTAATATCCATATCAGATTTTGAGAATTTAGAAAACAAATTTACCCTCAGCGTTGTGGCCCAACAAATTTTGGATATTTCAACGAGTTACGTGCACTGGATAGTTGCCTTGCCTGCAAGCCTTTCAAAAGCACATGTACTCTGGCCTCATGGAGGCAGAATTGTAGAAAAGGAAAAGGCCATTTAAATTTCTACTGTACATTTCACCAAAATATTCTGTGAAGAGATCAATGAAGGCCCAATGATCACGATAAAAAATTTTTAAAAAGTTTTGATCAAACAGACCATTTCATTTGCCCCATCCCCCCTGGACTCAAACCTGGGTTGTGCAAATTGTTTTCTCTCTCTCTCTCTTTAGCCAGTTGCAGTTGTGTTGCCTGGTTAGCTGTTGTGTTGAGTCAACAGAACAGTCCAGCAGATGAAGAAACTGCAACTGGAAAAAGAGCTCTATGAATGCGCTCGTAATCTGATCCATCTTACTGCTGTGGTCCTTCACAGGATGCTGAACGACCGTCTGGTCGACGCTGCTGTGATATTAACAAAAAATTAGCACTGTTTAAAATAAGGTAGAAACCACTGTGTCCTAGCTTCAGTTTCAAATTGTGGTTTGAATTCGGATTATCCCAGCTGTGCCTACGTATTCTTCATATTGTCTTATTCTGATTAGCCCATGTGTGCCATGCGATCCTATTCTGCATTAAAAAAACCCTAATTCAGTGCCTGTTAACTTTGAAATCAGGATAGTGATCAATGCCAGCATGGTTCAAGCCCATGTAAGTAATAGTACAAATAAGAGCTCCACCACTGAATAAACGTTTTCTGTCTACGTCAACACTATTGGAGCCTAGGCATCTTCAGCCAACAGGGTGGGCTGCTATTTATAGGGAGAAATCACATGACACACACAGGCAAACAGACTGAAACAATACCAAGAATACACATAGGTAACAAGGGGATCAGAGTCCCAAGTACAACAGAAGCTAGAACACAACAGGAAGCAGCACCAAAAACTGATTCCACAGCGAAGATCTCACATTCACATTAGACGGGCAAAATTCCACAACACCCAAGCTCGACCATCAGAACATACATTTCTATCACAGAGCACGACAGATTCTGAGGACTACAGCACAGTAGCAACATGAACGAGACAAGCAAACACAGGCGCTGACTAAAAACTACCGTATTTTCTGGTGTATAAGACGCACCCTTGTATAAGATGCACCCCAATTTACCCGGTTAGGCTAGTGAGGCTTAATTAAACACACGCGGCCATCGCGAAATGCACCGTACCTGTGATAAGTTCTTAAGCAACGCTAAATAATCGAAAAAAGCAACACTCACGCCATAGCCGCCATAGCCATTTGTGATCCCGGAAGTCGTCATCCCTGCCGTTTCATGATAAAGTTTATCTAAAAAAAGTTGCGCACTGTGGTCCCCCGTATTGAAGTATTGACCATGTTATTGGCAGTATTTTTTTGATGAAAAAAGCTTGAACATGAACCTAAGTAACCTCTGAACACGCAAAAAAAAAAAAAAAATTGCACATAAGACGCACCCTTGTATAGGACGCACCAGCAAGATTTTTGTAAAAAAGCAGTCTTATACACCAATAAATACAGTATGTTAACTGCCTTGACCTGGCTTATACAGGCGCCAGTTTCATGACGACATAAGGAAAAAAAAACAACTCGCACATCTGTGACAAGATTATCTCAGCCTTCTCCCTCATCCATTCAATCACTCACGTTGTCATTGTTATTCAGAAATAGCAGCTTTTTGATTCCCCCAGCTCAACAAGCTTTTGTATTGTACTAATACAGACAGTTTAGACAGCACCAAACAGTCACATCATTCCCATCCACTACTTTCATCAGCTATCACAGAGCACGCAAACTTGACAAACTGGTATGCAAATACACTATGTGGGCACTTTACAGCACACCGCAACCTCAGCTGGAAAGTAGCCCTCACCTTCAGGACGATGGAAAAGGCTTCGGACACTGGCCTCGGGCGTTTGGAACCAAATCTCACCCAGTGCACTGTACCGGCCATCCGAACAATTAAACTGCAGGAAAAAGAAATAATAAATCATTAATAGATGTCGGGATGCACATAAGTTTAAAAACATCACTAACTAGCCCAGCCCGTGAAAGATTTGTTTTACAAGCAGGTACTATCACAATCAAAATTTTATGAGAGGTGTATTCTCGAAAAAATGTTTATTGTAGCTCTGTGCCATGGCCTAGTCGAGCGGTATCCTTACCATCAGACAAAGCATGCGCATCCCCTAACATCTAGACACATTTCAGGCGACTGAAGTACACGACTGCACCAAATTAAATTTTTCTCCGCACACATGCTTCCCGTAAAATTTTGATCGTGATAATGAACAGTGATCAATGAAGTTCTCAGACAGGTTAAGTTCACAGAAAGGCCGAGAGCTCAGTTTCGGTTTCCTGAACTTGGCATCAGCCCGTGACGATGGCGGCTCTCAGCTGTGAATCAGGCAGTCAAAACAGAGCCCAGCTGGTCACACAATGTCTTGGCGCTCTATCTGCCAAGTTCCTATTCCTGCTGATGTTCGTAACAGCAGCAGTATAGCAAAAAGGTTTCAATATGGCTGCTAACATACAATTCCACGAAAAATGTTCAAATCTTCCATTTTTCACGGAAGTGCGGAAGCTTGGGAAACAAGAGGCCTTAAAAATGACACTCCAGGTTGAAGCTTCGCTTAGCACACAATCGTCAAAATAGTTCCCCTCCATCAGCAAACAATCGCAGGAACAGCTCACCTGCAAAGTGCTATCGTACAAGTCATCCATGTGAGGCCGACAATCGGTCGAGATGTCGATCATGAGGAAGCCAACGGAGGCAGTGACAGCAGCCACTGCAACAGCTTCCATGACCCTGGTCCAACGCCGGTAAAGGTACCTGCAGAGCACCGCATTCGCTTCATGTCTGTCGCTTTTAGTTGTTACTCAGCGTTGGCTATGGTCATCTCGAAAGGGAAACTTGAAGAAGAGTGAATGCTTCCACAGAACGATCACAGCATAACAAGTGGACTCTGTTCACACCAGGAAAGGATCCCAACTCGAAGAGTAGAAGACATCCTAACTCTCTCGAGATTGACAGCAACAACAGGAGCAGCCCAAGCAACAGTACTGCATGTTTCCTACAAGTAATTAATTCAATTTCAGCTTCTGTAGCAGGTGCAAACGAAAAAAAAAACCCTGTCTCATGAACAACTTAGTGAACAACTTTAAGGCAAAATTTTGAAATAACCCATGGTCAGCAAGTTATTGATAATCATAATATCCTCTCAGGACTTACAGTGCAAATTGTGCCACTGATTTCTTTCAAACGTTCAGGATACAGTAATTTACATTTCAGAACACGGTTGAAGTATCTTTTGCTGCATTTCGAATCTTTCATTGTGGCAGAGAAATGTCCAATACGAAGAAAGCCTAAAATTTCTGATGCATAGAAAAAAAGTACACTCCAATGCATGCCTGTGTGTGTTCTATAAAGTGTTTAAAAGTGCTTTAATTCCAGTTGGAATCTAAGTGAATCAGATTTTTTTTTTGGACCCCAGCCATGAAAAGCACTCGCACTGACTCCCACCTAAGATCTCCTGAAGAGGAAGAAAATGATAGGATAGGAGCAAGGCCCTAAACATAGCTGAGAAAGAGTGTTTTACAGAACCAGCAACTCCTTTCATAGATGCCATGCTTGCAATTCCGCAGTCTAATGCATTAGAAAAATTTTCCATTGCAGTCTCGGGAGGATATGGCAGATGCTTACGGTTTGAGTACCTTACCTTGCATAACAGAGACAATTTCGTTCCTAAATTACCTCCAATGGCTTGCTCATTGGTCATGATGATGTTAAAGTATCTAGAATAGTAAACTAACAAAGCGCAGTTTATGTGTACCATGTTATATCTGTAACGTGCAATCAGTGTTGCACTAAATCTGCATTTCAACACTTCGTCAGATAAAACTTTCTCTCTTTTCAAGCCATATATATGACACAAGGAAAGAAAAAAACGATCACACCAGACACAAGCACATACGTACCTTATCCTGAAAACAGTCAGCTTGAAGTTCACCAGATTGAAAATTGCTCCCAAGAGACCACCTGGGTGAAAAAATAGGTGTAGCCCAATTCACCACCACTGAAAACAAAACTGAAACGGCGAAACGGGAAATGCGCCACGCCGTATCTACTTACTAGCTACGGAAAGTGACTGACTGGGAAAACAGAGAGGGAAGCCCAGTTGTAGTTTCAGCTCATAGCATGCAATGAATGCACATAATGAATGCACCCATATTACTGGAGCACACACAAACTAAAGCATGCAATGTGATGTCCTGAGAGTTAATTTTAACTCTTTCCTTACCACGGCACTAGGCGTAGATCGCCGGCGAGCGAAGTTTTTGAGCGCGAATTTTAAAAATGCCACTGCGCCCTGGACTTGTGGCGCCATCTAGGTGATTGTATACAAAGTAGAGTTTCCGTTTCTGCACGGTTCACATTTTTACCGCGTGGCGGCGATTTTTAAAGGGCGCGCAGGTGTGAAGGTTGACGCGCACTTGAGCAGAGTGATGGCGTCGACATCCAAAACCGCGCGCGCTCGAAAGATCGCAGTTTTGCTCGATCCCAACGACCCGGCAAGTGATCTTTTAGACCCATCGAGCACAGATGACTCGGACATCGATGTCGCGTCGTCGGAGTTCAGCTCAGATGAGGAAGACGCAGCCGATCAGCCGGGAACATCAGCTTTCATTAATTATTTGTGATTGCTAATTTCTATAACCCATTTTGTTATTACTGTATTTCTTTCGTAATGTGCATTTGTACTGTGCATTTAACACGCGCGTTTTTAAATTTAAGTAGGACCAATCAAAAACTTGAATATTTCACTATGCGTCTTGTAATTTTTCCTAACTCAAAGAGTACTGAGTGTATGGGCATCATTTTATAAAGAAATGTTGCCTATTGATATACCCACAATTTGTATATTTTGGAATTTCGGTAAAAAATTTTTTGCCAGAGATATTACTCCTTACTCAGAAACTTTTTGCATTTTTTTGTTTTTTTGTTCATGAATATTTTTTTATGTAAATCAATTTTTTTGTATTTCTTAAAAATAAATACTGCTTGAAAGCACGTTCATTTACCTTCAGTTTTATGTACCGCATGCCACTGTACATTTAGTAGCTGTTGCACAAAGAATTCGTAACTAAACCATACAAAAAACAGCCAATTTCCCCGTGGTAAGGAAAGAGTTAATAATCCTAATTCCTGCCCAGCCTGCCCTATGCAAGACATCGTTTCACAAGCTTTACCCCAAAGATGGAAAGGCCCAAAAGCTCACCGCATGCCCCCATGACAATGTAGATGGGCAGTTCGATAATGCTCCATTCAACATCCTAAGAGGGGAAGAAAAAAAAGACAACAAGATGAAGAAGAAGAACTGTGTTTCCTTCCACAAGCAAGGCTTGCATGCAAGCAGAGCATCTACCACACAATATCCAAACCAAAACCAAGAAACTAAAAACCAAATTGTTTTAGTGAAGACAGTTCAAACAACACTGAGACATATCTAATAGGAGTCGAATGTTCTTCGCAGGCTGGCAAATAGTAATGGCATCAGAAACGCTCGACTGCAGACACTGCCAATACCAGCATGTAATCTTGAACAGTGTGTACAACTTTCAAGAAACAGGTTCACTGGTTTCAGACACAAGCTGACCAAGCAATAAGCGTACGCAGGTCACATATTCGCAGGTGTCACATGTCGCATGCAAAGCAATTGCAAAGAGTGTGACAAGAACAATATGCATAATGGAAGTGATGCCGACAAAACTGGCATCGAAATCAAAACTTTGCAAGAACACGGCTAGACTGGGCTCTGTGCCACCACATTTAGTTTGGCTATGGCAAGATTACGTGGCTGTACAATAAGGTAACATTTCAATGATAATGATGTTTTCCTCTTTTAGGCACCAATTTTCTTTTAAAGCACAGTAACAGGGCCTACCAAAAGAAAATGTGGTTTTCCCAAAATTCGGTGCATGTTTAAGAGGCCAGCGTGGTGCACTGTAGGAAGTACGAGAACGATAGAGAAAAATCCACTCGTGACCAACAGACAGCGTGTAACGAGCACACCGGATTACATCCTCTCCAGTTCGTTCAGAAGCAGCGCCGTTTGGCTGGAGAAGAAACTACTCGAGCCTTCCAGAAGAATCTTCCATGCTTGACCAAAGATGTTCTGCCCAGGGAGGAGGCTGAGAGCACAGATGCACCGCAGATGATATATACCGTATTTACTCGCATAATAGGCGCACTTTTTTTCCAGAAAATCCGGCTCAAAGTTCGGGGTGCGCCTATTACGCGGGGTAAAATTTCCGGAAATTTTTCGACTCGCAAAATTGAACACACCGCGTAAACGCACTCGTGTATGGGCCGCACCCCGTTTTCGCGAATAAAATGTTAAAAAAAAAGGTCCGTGTAAGGGCCGCACCGAAACTTTCGGAATGCACGCGCCGAGGCCTCCGCGATCGGCTCCGGCTGCGCGCAACGGGCGCTTGATCGCGGAGGCCACACACGCGCACAGGAGCTTCCAGACGCCGCCCAAGGCCAAGCTCATCATCATCATCATCGTTTTCCTCCACCGCGAGCTTTCGCTATCTATATCACCATCAGCATCTCCAGCTCTTTTTTTTTTGTTGTTGTTGTTGCTGTCAAGTGCCGGGATTTGCGGTAGCGAGATAGTTATCGTGGTTTATGGCTTTGCCGCGGAGCGTTGATGTTTTAGCTCGACGGGCAAGCACCTTAACAGCTACACGGCTGGGAGTTTGCTCTCGAACGCAGCAAGCATGCGGCAGGTCGGAAAATACGACGTGGCCGAGAAGTGCGGCAGTTGCGACTGCGGCGTCCCTAAATTTTCGTACGCGACTCCAAGCGCCGAGGTTTTCGTGGGCCTAAGTCGGGAACGTTTCCGGCTGGAGATGAAGCTTTCCAAACAAACGTTTGAAGTGAGCATCCCTGAAAACTGTGTGCGGCTGTTCTACGCGATGTCGTTGTACGTGCTGTGGGTCCGCAGCAGCTGCGACGGCAGCAGCACTAGTAGGGACTAGTAGTCAGTTCAGCAAAAACTTTGTTAAAATAAAGATTGGGAAGCGGGGGGTGGCGAGGCGTCGGCTTGCAATCGTGTAAATACAGTATTGATCACAGTGGCAAGTTCGGGGTGCGCCTATTATGCGAGTGCGCCTATTATGCGAGTAAATACGGTATTTCTGCACGCCTGCCTTGCTGCGAAGTGACGAAGACGTCAAGCGCCTTGTACATGAAGGACATTTAGTGCCGATGGCCAGCCTATGCCACAGTTAGACTTCAAAGAAGCGCTCCCACACAACTCCCGGTTAAACACCACTGATCAGTTAGCCACAGACATTCAAGAAACTGCGCATCAGTCTTCGGGACGGCCTCATCTTGCCTCTCTGGTCATCAGACTGTTGCAGTGCCCGGTGAACCATTCGCGCTCTTATTTTTGCCCCTCTCGTGCATTAGTGCACTATCGTTGCAAGATCTCTTTTTGTATTACAACGCTTGTTAAGCAGCACTTCACATGCATTGCACTGTCTTGGAGAACTATAACTGCATAGGTTCTCATGAGTAATATGTAATTCCTTTGTATCAATTCTTTACTCTGTACAGCTTGTTGTTTGTGCACCTTTCACTCCTACCCACTCTCCGGCTTATGAACAGCAAAAACTGAGCACCAAACCACCATCTCCCTTTGTTCCCTGGTGGTTCAATTTCCAGGCAAGCTTGTCATGCTAAACCAAGGGCATTTTCTGGCACCTCCCCCCCCCCCCCCCTTTTAGTGTACTGTGCAACATTTCCAACACGAAAATTGCATGCACATGCATGCGCTCACAAAACTGTCAGCTGATGAATGTCAATACACATCAACACAATGAGGCCCACAAAAACAAGTGGGGTAGTCGTTTGGTGCCCAGCTGTCAACAGTTGCAAGCCAGAGAATGAGTCGGAGTCAAAGGTCCACAAACAAAAACAAGCTCTATATAGAGCAAGTGACGATACAGATGAATGACATATTACTCACATGAACACGGGCACAGTGTTCTCCAAACAACGCAACACAAGCAGAGTACTACTTCACAGAGGCTGTAATAAAAGATTCTGCAAACAGTACACCAATGCATGGGAGAGGCAGAAATAGGAAAACAAAATGTTCACTAGGTGCTGTGACAGTCCAACAACTGGACAGTCATGATGACATTGTGCAGAAGACTGGCTTGCGCATCTTCGAAGGTCCATGGCTAGCTGATCAGCGGTGTTTCCCTGGCAGCCCGTGGAGGAGAACTTATCTGAAATTACCTACCACACAGACTGGCCATCGGTGCTAAACGGGCGTTATTTACAGGGCGTGCCATGTCTTTTAGCCACTTTGTGCCAAGGCAGGCACACACACACACACCGCCATCAACCATACGCCGCTCTCTCACCCTCCTGACGGGGAACACGTCACCATAAGTCAGGCAAGGAGACAGGTTCCAAAAAATACAAGTCATTTCTCTCCAACTGGGCACCACCGCTTCCAAGCAAAGTGGACAGGGCATTGGACAACACACACAAGGTGACCTGTTCTCCGTTGGCCATGAGTGGAGTTTTCTCCACCTTCTCATACTTTCTAAGGTATGCACAGGTGAGTTTCATTCACGCTGCACCGGCCTGCGCTGAGTTTTGTGATAGTGGTGGCACATAATTTTTTGCCGCATATAAGTTGCAGCGTTTTATAAGCTGCGCTGATGAAAAATTAAGAAAAAAAAAATGATTTATACACTGGAAAGTATGGTAGACCAGCATGTAGGATGTGGCAGTAATTCATACTGCCATTTTAGCTGAGGTACTCACTGCTTCATCTCTGCTGACGTAAAATATTCAGAATTTTTCTCAAAGAATTTCAATTAGAAGCTGTGACAGTTTCATCAAAGGAACGAATCAGTAAGGCAGGGGCTGACTACAAATCAATAAGTGTCAAATGTATGTACACAATGCGGTAGGAAACTACATAGTCTGTCATATCTTCCTGACAGCATGATGCTGCTGTTATGCTATTACAGCTGACTATCATTATTTCAAATTTGCTCAGCTGGTTCATTGGAACTAACTCTTCAGTGTATGCAACACCAAGTGCGTTAAAAAGTTTCCCTTAAGGGGGGACACTGGTCCTGAAAAAAAAATTTTTATTCATGAAGTCACAGTTACGAAATCTTCAGAGAATATGTATTTTTGTGTGCTGATTCTAAATATGTCATTTAATTTCATGTAAAACAATTCCTTGAGCACTTATGCCCTTTTCATGCTAGTATTTTGCGGAGAGTTTTGAAGAAAATTTGCTGCGGGAAACTCGCTGAAATGTATGCCATTGGGTTCTCTTGACACCAAGGAATACAATAAGGGTGAAATTGTCTTCCTGCCTATCATAGAACTTAAGTTTTAGAGTTTTGAAGTTGCCGCTTCAGAAATGAGAAGAAAAGTGTGTGTTCCTGCTTCTGAAGTGGCAGCTTCAGTACCCTATAACTTAGGTTCTATGATAGGCAGGAAGACAAATTTACCCTTATTGTATTCCTTGGTGTCAAGAGAACCCAATGGCATACATTTCAGTGAGTTTCCTGCAGCAAATTTTCTTCAAAACTCTCCGCAAAATACTTGCATAAAAAGTGCATAAGTGCTCAAGGAATTGTTTTACATGAAATTAAATGACATATCTAGAATCAGCGCACAAAAATACATGTGCCCTGAAAATTTCATAACTATGGCTAAATTAATAAAATTTTCTTTTCAAGACCAGTGTCCCCCCTTAATTCAAACTCCCCATATCTCAAGAAAATTTTCTGTCCCTTTCAACTTCAAACTATCGAGGCTCGACTTAAGTATTCTTCTTCAGCAACACAACAGTGGCTGCCAATGTGAGCCTCAGGCTCCAAGACAGACATAAACCACAGAAAAAGGGCGAAATACTACCGTATTTACTCGCGTAATGAACCCACCTTTTTTCCACATAGATTGACATAAATTTAGGGGGTGGGTTCATTACGCGGGAAAAAATTTTTCGAAATTTTTGAGAAGGTCGAAATTTCATGTCACATTGAGGAAAATCGCGGTCACAACCTTACCTTTATAGTACAAACACGTACGCGATGAATGTGAATAAAAATACATTTTTATTCACAAGCCTCCGGCTACTTAAGACCTCACTCGGTCTCGCTATCTGAGTCACTTCGACTAATGTCGCTTGCCACATCGTCAGCATCGGCGTCGGCCCACAGTGCGTCGTCTTCAGTGCCGTCAAGGCTGTTGGAGATGCCGGTCTTTTTGAAGCTGTGGATGATGACCTCAGTGGATATCATGCTCCACGCTTCTAGGACCCATCGGCACAGCATGTCGATGGTGGGCCTCCTGATCTTGCCTGCGGGAGTCAGGTCGTGGTTCCCCGCGGCCATCCACTCAGCATAGAGCCGCCGCACGTTGTCCTTGAAGGGCTTATTCACTGACACATCAAGGGGCTGCAGCAGTGATGTAAGGCCACCTGGGATGACAGCGAGGTCCGTGCGCAACTCGGTCATTCGGCGGCGGACATTTTTTTCGAGATGACCGCGGAAGCTGTCGAGAACGAGCAGCGATGGCAGAAGAAGTGCTCCGGGCCGCCGTCCCCAGACTGTTTTCAGCCAGTCGGACATAAGATCAGCCGACATCCACCCCTTCTCATGTGCGCGAACGTGGATACCAGCCGGAAGAGCTCCCTTTGGCAGAGTTTTTCTCTTGAAGATAACGAACGGAGGCAGCTTCCTGCCGTCCGCTGTTATCGCCAACATCACTGTACACCGCTGCTTCTCAGCGCCCGTCGTCTTCACCAGCACACTTTTAGAACCTTTGGTATCGACCGTGCTGTTTCTCGGCATGTCGAAGCATATAGGCGTCTGGTCCGCGTTCCCGATCTGCGAGAGCAGAAACTTTTTCTCCTCACGGACACGAATAACAAAGCGGTGGAAATCACGCACTTTGTCGTCGCAATCCGCCGGCAGCCGTTGGCATAACGTTCTGCGCCTTCTGAGGCACAGCCCGTTCCGTCGCATGAAACGCGTCGTCCAGCCAAAACTGGCCTTAAATTCATTTGCGGGAATGCCATGGCCTCTTGCAGTGGCCCGCGCGTGATTCTGTATGAGCTCATGGGACACGGCACATCCTTCATTGCGGAGCCTCTTGACATAATTCAAGACTTCTTCTTCCACGCGAGGAAACTTGCCCTGCTTCGGCCCTCGAAAGGCGCGGCGATCTTTCTTCGTCGCTCTCAGTTCGTCCTGCTGGTTCCTCCAGTAGCGCACACGCACGGGGTCCACACTGAAATGCCGTCCAGCCGCACGGTTTCCATGCTCTAAGGCATGCTCCACAACCTTGAGTTTGAAAGCTGCCGTGTAACTAGCGTAACGCCCCATCACACAACGCACAGCACGCACGAAATAACGCCAAGGCCGTAGCGCGCACTCAACTCCAACAGCAACAAAGCGAAGTGCTAGCGAAATGGCGACCAGCGCCGTTGAAGTGCGTTTGTCTTTACTTCGCACTGCCGCCGCCGCGCTGGCATGGCGCTATAAGCAGAGGTTTCGTTTTCGATTTCATGGAAGCCACTCGGCAACGTGCACGATCATCATCATCGCTATAAGAAAACGATGAATTAGAAAAGTTTGACAAACTGGGTCTTGAAATACAAAGAAAAAATAATAGCGTAAATAGAATAGCGTAATGGAAGCTGCGTCACCCCATTTCAATGACGATGCTCCAGTAAATCCCTTTTGCGCATCCGCCAACAAAGCACGCAGTCGATGCCCGCGTTGTTCGTGTCGCCGGTGCTCAGCATCATTCGCTTCAAAAGATGCTTATCACGGTGCGATCTGACAATTTTATGGTCGTCGACAGCGCCGGTCATTTCCGCCAAGATAACTCGAAGATGCACACACACGACGCATGGACCCCCAGGGCAGGTGCGCGTTATTTCGGCGACGGAAAAAAAAAAATTCATTTCTCGTCTAAGAAAGTGGGGGGTGGGTTCATTACGCGAGTGGGTTCATTACGCGAGTAAATACGGTAGACAGCACTCACATCGAACTCTCCAAAGTTGACCAGGCCCGAGAACGAGAGCTCCCCAGCGTGACCATGATATGCACTGAGGATTATGCTCAGCGAGAAGGCAGAGATGGTGGAGCAGAAGAACTGTAGGGGAAAGGAAGAGCGTCCTCCTGAGACTTCACACCTTGCTCTCAGACAACACCCCGTCTTTAATACCCCCCCCCCCCCATTATTTATCAAGCCCCTTGCATTGCAAGATATGCCCCAAAGGTAGCAGCACTAGCAAAGCGCACACCTGACAGCAAACATAAGTGAATCCCTCTACCAACCAGTCACAATTACGACCACTACTGCTTTTAGGAAACAATGCAACTGCTCTTTCGTTGCAGCTTTTAACTTTGAACTGCTTCCAGTCTGTTCTGCCTACCGAGTGTGACTGACATACACGGAAACACAAGGACATGTACTACTGTTATGTACAAACAAGAAGTGGTCAACACTTAACAATTCCATTTCACATTCAGCCACATCTGTGGCTGCTGGCACCAAGTGCTATCTGTGAACTTTTTGCGGGTCTAACTTCCAAGCAGACTAGATAAGGGACAAACCCACTGATATATTGTCCAGTTCACGCTTTTATCAACACTGTTTGCTCTTGAAAAGCAAACACTGGCAGGCCGCAGCATGAGCATGGGTGCAGCTTTTAAAGTTGCTGCAGCAGAATCTCACGTTTGACACGAATCTGAAAAATTTCCCGGCAAGGCTGCACTGAGTACAATGTGCAGGAATTTGTGTGTCCCGAACACACTCCCACGCCGCTATGGATAACACAAACATGCAGGCCATGGCCGCACCCTCGAGCCCTGCCTGCACATCGCTGAAGTCACGATCGTCAGTTGCAATGGTTAACACCAAGAGTAGCAAACAATAGAGTGCAGCCGTCAATAAATTCGATCACCCACAAACAGAGCTCCGTGAATGTATTTCCCGTGCTTTTTGCACATGGATTTTGTTCATTTTGGATGATACGAATTTCGGGTGACCCTAACATTTTTTGCAACCCCTTGAGATTCGTATCATCAAGACTCTACTACTGTATTACCGTATTTACTCGCATAATAGGCGCACTTTTTTTCCAGAAAATCCGGCTCAAAGTTCGGGGTGCGCCTATTACGCGGGGTAAAATTTCCGGAAATTTTTCGACTCGCAAAATTGAACACACCGCATAAACCCACTCGTGTACGGACCGCACCCCGTTCTCGCGAAGAAAATTTAGAAAAAAAGATCCGTGTAAGGGCCGCACCGAAACTTTCCACCACACACGCGGGAATAGCCTTCGGAATGCACGCGCCGAGGCCTCCGCGATCGGCTCCGGCTGCGCGCAACGGGCACTTGATCGCGGTGGCCACGCACGTGCACAGGAGCTTCCAGACGCCGCCCACGGAGGGCGCCCAAGGCCATGCTCATCATCATCATCATCGTTTTCCTCCGCCGCGAGCTTTCGCTATCTATATCGCCATCAGCATCTCCAGCTCGTTCTTTTTGGTTGTTGTTGCTGTCAAGTGCCGGGATTAGCGATAGCGCGATAGTTCATCGTGGTTTATGGCTTTGCCGCGGAGCGTTGCTGTTTTAGCTCCACGGGCAAGCACCTTAACAGCTACACGGCTGGGAGTTTGCTCTCGAACACGGCAAGCGTGCGGCAGGTCGGAAAATACGACGTGGCCGAGAAGTGCGGCAGGTGCGACTGTGGCATCCCTAAATTTTCGTACGCGACTCCAAGCGCCGAAGTTTTTGTGGGCCTAAGTCGGGAACGCTTCCGGCTGGAGATGAAGCTTTCCAAACAGACGTTTAAAGTGAGCATCCCTGAAAACTGTGTGCGGCTGTTCTACGCGATGTCGTTGTACGTGCTGTGGGTCCGCAGCAGCTGCGACGGCAGCAGCACTAGTAGGGACTAGTAGTCAGTTCAGCAAAAACTTTGTTAAAATAAAGATTGGGAAGCGGGGGGGTGGCGAGGCGTCGTCTTGCAATCGTGTAAATACAGTACTGATCACAGTGCCAAGTTTGGGGTGCGCCTATTATGCGCAGAAATAAAAAAATCTGATTTTTCGCACCCTAACTAGGGGTGCGCCTATTATGCGAGTGCGCCTATTACGCGAGTAAATACGGTAAGCTGTATCTGACTAACATTTACGAAGAGCAGCAATATCAAGGTGCCTAGTAACAGCCATCTTAGAAGCAACTTGAAAGGGGCACTGCCATCTCTTCGTTACAACTTCATCACACCAGGCCCCAAATTTCAACAGGGCATACTGGTACAGTCGGGGACAAAAGTCTCCGGACCACGTGTTCCTCTAACGAAGCCGATAGCTCTGCTATTAGTCGGCGGCTGGAGACCACACTGGTGGAGGTAAAAGTTAAATTTTTGTTCTTTCACCTCCATAAGTGTGGTCTCCAGCCGCTGTCTGATAGTAGAGTTATAAGCTTCGTCTGAGGAACACGTGGTCCGGAGACTTTTGTCCCCGACTGTACATGCTGTTCCAATTGGGGCCTGCAATGGTTCAGTTAAAAAAATATACAGAAAAGGAATGCTACTAAGTCCTTTTACTGCAAACCCCACCTGCTCAAAGGTATCTATTTACTTTTGCACAGCCTTCAGCATGAATAATGGTTTTGCTTCAGCAGAAAAAACAAAAAAAAAAAGGAAGAAAGAAGCCAACACATACAATCCTCCAAGTCAGAGACTGGTTCCAGAAGCTGGCCCCTTCTTCCAAGCTGAACAGCACACCACCTGGGAAGTGCAACAAGCGTGAGAAACAGAGGCACGGTGCCACACTCCAATGTGCAGCGAACCCTTAGCCAACTTTTGCACTACGCTGAACATAGCCACATACGCACTGCATAACTACCGAGCTTTAAAACACTAAGAAAACATAACTTTCATACAGTTCAATACAGTGAATCAAAACACAAGCAAGTGCTTTGCACACTTCGAATATGCAAATGCAGCCCTGATAACTAAGAAGCACCCCGATGGGATTGAACAAAGCAAGGTAGTACATAAAATCTCACTAATTTAGACTTCAATGGATCGGAAAAGATGTCCGAATTAATGAATGCCCCCCCCCCCCCCCCCCCACAAAACTGCCAAAAACCAATCGCCCTCTACACCTTACTTAGTCAGGCATCCTTGCGGCTGTTGCTTTTCAACCCTTTAGGATAGCATTACACTTATCTTTAGCATCCAACGGCCCCTCGTGACTTCCAAAAGAAACAGCTGAGTAGATTTTCACACAACACTTGCTGCCTTGCCCTTGTTTTCTTTTCCCTTTACTGCCCTTCCCACCCAGCTCTTCTCACCCAAGATAGGAGTTCAAGTTCCATCCTATTTCTGTTATTAGTGAGAACAGATCTTCTCACTCTTTTTGGCTACACTGACATTTGTCTGGCAGCAAAAGACGCATTTGCTGCCAAAAAAATTGACTTAAAAATTAATTTTTTGTTCCCTACCACTAAAATCAGACTCCTTACTTCATTTCAATGCAGAAAAGAACCCTGTGATCACCAGTTCGAAGTGAATGGCGATGCAGCCTGGCCTCAGAGACGTGCGTGTGCGACAGAGAGAGATAGTAGATTGCTCATAAAAAAGCCAGGGGCCCGACTCCTGTATTTCAGTTCTTTTAACGTTTCTGGCTAATAAGAACTTCGTTTTCAGCTAAAACAACCTATTCGTCGTCGGGAGTGTGGCGATCGATCGGTGCAGACCAACTTCAATGTGCCCTCTCAGTGACTCTTTGAGGGGGAAAATGACCCCGGCTACAAACGAGCATAGACTTCATGCTTCATGATGCAAAATCGCCAGCGAACGTGCAGTGAATCGTTCACACAAGAGGAGCCACTCACCCACGGGAGCCCCAAAGGCAGCCGCAACACCCGCAGCTGCACCGGCAGAGACGAAATCCCGCTTTTCGTGGTCCTCGCGAAACTCCTGGAAAACCTGTGCAAAGGAACAGAGGGCCAGGTTCCAGTCAAGCACTTAGACACCATACAAAAGCAAAAAAAAACCTTCCTTCCTCACGTACTACATCTCATAGCACAAGGACAGAGGAAACAAAATTCAAGAACAAAATCGACTGTGCAGCCCTTCCGACACAGTCAGCAACACAGCTTTTGACGATCGACGTGCACACCCTCGAGCCAGCTGTATAAGCAGAGCCTCCTTGAAATAAAGTTTGAATGAACGTAACCTTCCCACTTAATAGCCTGAAGGTCCAACAAATGAGAACAAAAGAAAAGCGAAGGCACATGAGCATTCTCTCACAACTGCTACTATGCTACAAAGAAAACAAAAACTGCATATATAGCTCCAGAAGACATGACAAACCTGGACATAGAACAGCATGAAAAACATTCAGAGTTAGAACAATTAAAATTAATAAAAGCTAAATGATAAAAGCATTCAGGGAAAGTAGACTATCTGACTACAATCGCAAGCAAAGCAAGCTCCTTTTTTTTAGTCAAAGGCTCAACACTATCTTGATGTCACGCATGTGTTCTTTACCCCGGTTATCACGTCTTCTGAAGCTACATACCTAGTTTTTTTTATAATAAAAAAGTAAAAACCACTCTCTTGTTTTCACCATCTTTCATCCTCCCCTGTTCACAATTCAGGCTAATAAAGAAAAAATTCCGGCTCCACCAGTTCAACACGCTCTTATACTCTAATGTTGCTCGCTTAGGCTAAACTTAGTGCAACCTTTCCACGCACACTTGAAATATACAAGATAATTTTGTGAAGCTTGTGGAAAAGTTCCCGAAGCAATCACTTTTGTCACATTACACATCATAGTGTTGTGTTAGTTTAAATATTGCCCTGATTCATACTTACTCTTCAGATACACGAAAACGGACAGCAAAAAATTATTAATAACAGCCTGTGAAACTGTCAGCCCAACTATTTCTAAGCTCCTATATGAGCATTAAGTACACGCACTCATCGCCAGTGGACAGCAGGGTAAAATCAGCCAAGCGTGACTGCAGCTGTAAATAGCTAGATGCAAGTCCCCAATCGAACGACACCATTTCCCGACACAGTTACAGTTCCCTAACACACAGATCTACATCAACGGAACAGAAAAAGCGCCGCAAGTTTCCTCATCAGCTGGTCATCATTCACAGTAAAATATGTAGCTAAGCATAAAAAGTACAGAACGATGCCCCAGGTGAAACTCGCACAGATCATTTTTCATTTCATTCTTTCCACAAACAATGGAAGGTAGGTGCCAGCTCCAACACAATGCGGTCACCTTATCTTTCCCAGAATCTTATCTGCCACGGAAGCTGTACATGCAAAAGCCCATTCTTTACTTTCTCTTCCAATCTTTCTGGCATTTGATGACCGCGTCACGTTCATTCTCTATCTCTGCAGCTTCCTCATACTATCTCCTTCCTGTTCAACGTAAAATGCTTCCTTTTCCCTGCACCTTCTCAACACTGTGCTAACCACTGCTTGTTGGATACTCACCTTAAGATCTCTCCGGAAAGTGGTGCTCTTGCCTTGCGAGACGCCAGCCGCTATCACCGACCCACAGTGGATCATTGGACCCTCCTGTAAGAATTAATGCACAAGAATGCACAAAACCCGCGAAAAAAAAAAACGAAAAATCCACCTCCATGCCAACAGTGGGATCACGTGTGAAATGCCCAAGCCTGTAGTGACCTACACTGCCAGGGCATTAATGTGCGGGCTGGCAATTTCATTACGAAATTACGCTCACTCTTCTGAATACTCTGCAGTCATCATCACCATCATATTGCCGCAAAGTGCCCAGGGTTTTCTTATCTGTTTCTTGCTTATATATCCATGTTGTTTAGCCCCGTCGACATACAGCTTAATCACTTGGTTCACTAGGCAAAAAACAACCAGAGAGCTCTGGAAAAGCAATGATCATGCATAGCTGTTTCCGTGGTGTTCTAAATGCTTAATGTGCGTTTTATCTCTAAAATTTGATGCTGTTTTTTAATCAAACATGGCCAAGAACGAGCAGCCTACCGATCTTTAACGACCACTGAGCATGCTTACTGCTATCCCTGCCCCTGAGTTGTTGAGTTGTTTCTGCTTGCAGGCACAAGTTAGCTCAATGAACTCTCCGAGGTTCCCGGCAATGTCGCTACCACTAAAGTATGCGGCCATGCTGTCACCCCAGCCAGGCAACATATTCCCATCACATCTTTTCCAAACAACGCAGCACACAAAAATTGGTCAATGATTACGCTTCTCTGTAGTGTGATTTTTTAGTGCAGCTGCGGTGGTATTTAAATTGTACGCGACCGCATGTAAAAAATGCAGGTCCAAACGGAGGCAGCTCTGGGTTTGGGCAAAACAGCAAAAAACAGCAAGTGCAAAAACAAGCACGAAATTTCTGGAAGCGAGTGGCAGCGCCGAGAAAGACAGTAGGCACCACAGCTTGCATCAAGCTGAGTTTCTCTGCCCCCAACTTCTTGAAAAGGCTCAAACCATCTCAAATCATAAATCCATGCATATCTTTTTCCCAAGGCCGCAAGGAGAGAAGGACCAGGGCCATGAGCATGCTCCAGAACAATCTTTTCCCTTCTTTTTGCCATGGGTCCCTGCCGCGCAACCTGCCTTCATGCTACCACTTTCCTGCTCATGCTCTGTTTACTACCGCTGCCTTTAATCCTCTGCTGCACTCTGCGTTCGGTCTCATCTTCCGATGCGCTTGTTCGCTCGGTTACGCCGAGGCACACCGCTCAACGCAGGAACGGGCACCTAAAAGCTGCACTCTAAAAGTAGAAATTCACAAAGACATTCTACACGAGGGGCTGCAAGTTAGGTAAACACTCGACAAAGAGCCTAGGCAACAGAGGGACGCCAACACTGCATCTCACTCACCTTGCCTACAGCCAGGCCACCAACCACGGAAAGGATCACGCCGGCCGCCTTGATGACTAGCGTCTTGAACCGAACCACCTGGGGCACCTTGACACCGTTCAGGTAGCACTTGATGACTGGGATGCCACTCGCCGCTGCCACCGGCTGAAAAGACGCCAAGGCAAACATGGGTCAACATAAGGAGAAGGCAGTGAGAAAAGCTTCCATGAAGTGTACAAAGCTCCATTCACAAACTGTTGGGACAGCGATGCCAGCTAACTGACACTGAACCTTAAAGGGGCCCAGAAACACAATCTTAGTTAACTGTTTTGCCTGTTAATTGCATACAGTGAGTTATAATGGTGCTATTAGCGTCGGTAATACCGCGTATATTCCGTTTTTTAATATTTTAATGTCCTCCCAAAAGCAACTTCATGGCTCTGATGGTGTCGCCACACAGTGGCGGGTTTTTAGCAGCGGATGTGACATCACCTGGCGCGAGCTTGATGATCGGACAAACAGTAAATATACTGCAAATTGTGTGAATAAATAGACACATTTTGCACCTGCCTGCGTTTTATATTAAACCAACAAAAACAACTTGCTCGTCTAAGATAAAAGCCATGCAAAGCCAGTAAAATAAAAATACACCACCAGGGGCGCTCTGGCATGGAAACGACGCTGCCAGTCTCAGCAAGAACGAGTTGCAGAGAGCAGGCAACCATGGAGTACAAACTTCCGCGACGTGCTCTGGCTGGCTGTTTTGATTGGTTGCGCCAAGTGCCGTCATTGGGAGAGCGAAATAGGAGTGGGAAGCCCCGCCAAAATCGAGTTGAGGGCAGCGTTTTGTTTGCTTGTATTTTGAAATTTCTCCACTGAATAACTCCCGTTCCTATGCATCGATTACTGTAATTCTTTTTAAGTCATCATCTGTGTGACATAAAGAACCCACCTGAAGTATAGCCGGTATCCCCCCAAGCAGTGTTTCGCAGTCCCTTTAACCTAACCTAACCTAACCTAAACCTTAACCTAAGATGCTTCCAGCTGCATCCATAGCCAAAAGCAGAGCACTATGGACACAACTGAAAATGGGAAGGGGGCAGCAGTATACAGTCTACTGTACACTCCTGGCTGAAAATACACACTCCTACAGCCTCAGCATTAGGTGCAGCCAATAGCGCACAACGATATCACACTAGCCCAAACGCCACGCCTCAAAGTAGCCATTGCCAAATGTGGCTTCCACTTCTCTGTAAAGCACTGTTCGCGTGCTTCGGACAAAACCCCAGCATCGTCCATGCAGTGCAGCTCAGCGTTACCTGGAACACCTCACTGGCCCTCAACAACAATCTGTCACCAAGCTGTTGCTCATTTAGTATCCATGCAGAAAAAAAAAATACAGACATATATGCTTGTTCACAGTTACACATCCTGCCATTCGAAACTGCTGCATGCATCCGAAGTTCGTATCAAACTGTAACATTCAAGTGTTCGTGAAATAGTTTTCCTCCAGGAAATTACGCCTCTGCCATTTTCTTCAGCCTTGGCACAAAAGTTAGAAACACATTGATTCACAGGTTCTTCTGAGAAGATGTTAACCACCATTGCAGACCATATGGCAATGACAATACGCTTGGCTAGCAAAGCCTCACTCACAGCGATGTAGGCCACCAAGATTGCACCAACTAGTACGGCTGCCGCATTCATGCCGACCCAGCTCAGGTAAGGCAGGATGATGCAGTCCTCGTGGATGCACTTGTTGATCCCTTGATGGTGAACCCAAGCTAAGGAAGAGCACTGATCACTCTGCAAAGCATCTGGATCAAGAAACTTCTGCTACACAAAAGCCAGACTTGCCAAACTGTTGGCATGCAAGCAATTTAATTGCTGTCATTCTCACGTGAGTTGTGCCTCATTGAGCAATACTTTTATCAAAAAGGCACACATCCCAAACTAATGTGCAATTCCTAGATGATAGCAATGACAAAGGGACGAATGTGCTGAACGATAAAATACAAAAGTTTTTGCTGTATTCCGTGAACGTTCTGAATTTTTTTTTTAATTTCAAGAGATTTTTGCATAGCCTTTAGAAAATCATAGCCGATGCAAGTAAGAAGCAAATAAAAATTCTGGACATCTAAAATAATACTATATTAATCCAAAGAATATGTTAAAAATTACTGCTAAAAGAGCAGTTACGCAATAAAGTAGATATTTCACAACCAGAATGCTTGCAATATAGACACATATTTTCAGTCATCTAATAGTTGGACACCCATACCAAACCCCCCAATTCTGCGAAAGCCAGAACGCACGGACTGAAGATTACACGGGGAGAGCTTTGTTCTGGAAAATTTCAAACCCATTCTTTCGACCCCCTTTACCTCTGTACAGATGCCTGGCCCATGTACTGTTACAGGACATTAGTGTCGAACCCCGCAGCTCCCTGCTGAGTCACTGGCCATGGTTTTCGGGGGTGAACCGTCACCAAGAGTACTGGGACTGTTTGATGGTTTCTGTTCCAGCTTCCTCACTGCTTCTTGCATTTTTCCCCTTCCCTTCAAGGCCTAACTACGACATCTCTGGTCAAACGTTTAGGGGAATCCCCCAAGGTGGAGTAAATTTGTAATAAGGGAGTAATTACTCATTCGCATCCACCCGAGCGCAGCCATACGGCTACAAAGGAAAGCTATACAGCTTTCTCAGAAACTTCGTAGTTAAAGAAAAATTCGTCCTGGTCCGGGGTTCGAACCCTGAGAAAGCTGTTTAGCTTTCCTTTGTAGCCGTATGGCTGCGCTTGGGTGGATGCCAATGAGTAATTACTCCCTTATTACAAATTTACTCCACCTTGGGGGATTCCCCTAAACATTTGACCAACACAATTCCCACTTCGAGTTATTGATCAATTCGCTCTCGCCCTACCATAAGGTTGCCGTCCCGGTTAGCTCAGTTGGTAGAACTGCTCCGGTGAAGCGGTGGCCCCGGGTTCGAACCCCGGACCAGGACGAATTTTTCTATAAGTACAAAGTTTCTGAGAAAGCTGTTTAGCTTTCCTTTGTAGCCGTATGGCTGCGCTTGGGTGGATGCCAATGAGTAATTACTCCCTTATTACAAATTTACTCCACCTTGGGGGATTCCCCTAAGCATTTGACCAACACTGTTCCCACTTCGAGTTATTGATCAATTCGCTCTCGCCCTACCATAAGCTTGCCGTCCCGGTTAGCTCAGTTGGTAGAACGACTGCTCCGGTGAAGCCGTGGTCCCGGGTTCGAACCCCGGACCAGGACGAATTTTTCTTTAACTATGAAGTTTCTGAGAAAGCTGTTTAGCTTTCCTTTGTAGCCGTATGGCTGCGCTTGGGTGGATGCCAATGAGTAATTACTCCCTTATTACGACATTTCTGCGCTATTTCTTTAGGTCTGTTTCTTTACAGCACAGGTGTGGTAGCGAAGAAAGTGGAAAATCTAACTTCCCGACAGTAAAAACTACTTCGACTTTCCCAGGAACCTTCGCCTAAAGATCTAGCGCTCTAAAAGAACAAATGTTAGATGCCCGAAGTAAATTAAAAAAAAGACGCAGGCTAGCATTCTGCTAAAGAAGGATACATTTCTTCAGCAGCTGGAACTTGAGCTCTGATATGACTTCGATGCAAATGTCAATGGTGCAGGCAGTCAGCGCTGTCAGGATGCCTATGATCAGGATGACAAGCCATCGCTTCCAATTCGTGTTCCGTATTGCCTGCACAAGGACAAGAGTACTGAACATGTGGGCTCTTGCATGCAAATAAAAGACCATGGAATATGCACAACTACATTTGCTCCAGCTACGAAGTTAACACAACACGCATTGCACACATATTAATTGATTAGCTGCAATGCCCAGCTTCATTAGAATTTCTAGTTCAGTAAAAAAACACCACCGACGTTCATTATGCAGGCAATTCACACAAAAGTCCATCAGATGAAGAAAAAATGAAGTAGTGTTCAAATGCTTTCAACCTGAATATTCACTCAGTACATCTCACGACAAGGCCTGCGACCAGACTGGAATACCACAATCTCTGAAACCAACATTGCCGTGCCTAAAATGACAAGGGTATCAGTTTAACGTAAACTTACATGTGTGGCTTTGCCTTTGTTAGGACAATGACAGAAAGATTGTGACTCATCAAAATGCGATTAAATGACTCCCTTTGATCTACTGGTTTTCCCTGTATGCAAGCATATGTGCTTCTATGTTTAGCAAATGTGAAATAGGGCCCCAGTCCAAAGGACAGCCACGAAATTTTCAGCAAAAGCATTGAAGTTGGCAGTACTCACCGTGAAAGTAGTTGTCAGTTGCTCCTCAACATAAAGGCTGTTTTCGCACGTGTCATAGTCAAGGCTCTGAGTGAAGGAATAATACGCAGATTAAAATGACATTGGTACATGATTTTCCGAGTGCAAATGCCTTTAGCACCGAACTGCACAAAACATCAATAAGCGAAGACAGGCAACAAAACATGAGAGCCGCCATTTTTAGCCAAGCATCAGGTGATTTCAAAACTGCTCTGTCAGATCATGTTCTTTAAGCACAAAAGAACGTATGCATATCTACCCAGGAAACGAATAATGTCCGTATGAAATAAATAATAATCATAATCATCTTTCTTTGCACCAATGTTGTTACTACACGTAACTGACGGGCTTTGTCCTTAGACTGCAGCTACCCTAGGCAGGAGAAACACAAGACAAATTCAGACAGATGCACGTATACCAGGAGATGGAGCACTCTCAGATGGGGTCACAATGGCAATATCACACAGAGGCTTTTTTCTTGAACTGATAGCATTTCAGAATACTGTTTACAATGTAACCGTATGGACAAAATATATTAAAAAAATAGATATTTGAAAAAGATGTGACAAAACATTCAATATGCTGAGGGTTAGTGACTAGCTCAAGCTTTATGAAATATTTGTTAAGAGGAAGTTTGAATGTTGCAATACCACGAACAATATTAGAGCTAGTTGGTTAACCGTAAACATGACTGGAAACAACACGTAGAAACAGCGCACGAAAGATGACGTACATGTATGTCCTCCCTTTCTTGTTCTGTTTCTACACGCTGTTTCCCAGCATGTTTAATATTACAGACAATTCATTTTTACGTGTTCATGCAAGAGTATGATTCTGTACGGCTATTGTTGAGATGCCGGCTCCTGAGGGACAACATTTCTTTGTTTTTAATTCGGTCATTTTATAAGTATTGTATAGGATTCAGCAAGTTGTTCAGGTAAAAGACGAGGTCCAAACTGCAAGTGGCAATAAGGTAGACGTTCGATACAATGGTCTAGCTTTCTCCAACTCACTCATCCGACGTACCTCATACTTTTGTGAAAGGAGATTAAGGGAACCAAGTTCATGAAGGTGCTTGCTGTCCGTCGTCCGACCGCTTGCGACGCTGTTGATCGACTGTAAACACGAGAGAAACAATTGTTTTTCCTTCTTCGTCACGCCAAAACAAACAGTACACTGAACACGTGCGCGCAAGTATAAGAAAAAAGAAAACGTAGTTCGAAACACCGCGGACTGCCTGTAAACCGCTCGACGGAAACGAAGACATCAAAATACAAAAATAATGCATTGCAAACGAGAAAAAACGTCGTTCAGCGGCGCTTAGTCATCAGCAAGCGTGCATCTCCATTATTTTTGTTTCCTTTCTTCGCAACGCAAGATTATGACAGCTCATGCCGGTCGTACGGCCTGCCAAGCCTCGTGAAATGACGCATTTGGATGCTATCACTGATCTCGATAAATCTTTATTCAGTTGCCTGATACCACAAGCTTTAGAAGGGGCCTCCGAAGAGCCTAGACCACTAAACCAATAAACAACGGGATCTGTGGCACTATCACTCCACCTTTGAGCTGCGCTCACACAGTGGATTTTCCACGCTTAGCAAATTCATGTTAAGAATCAGAGAACGCTGAGATGATCCATCCTAAACTTTGAATGACAGGTGCGATGACGGAAGCACAACACTGGGGTGATTCAGACCCAGAAATACAGCCGCTAGAAAGATTGGAATATGAGCCTTGGCGGCGAACAAGAAATGAACTTACGCCAGACGTTGATGGTCCGTGGTCAGACTCGAAAAGGGGCGTTCGCTCGTCATCACTGCTTCGCGCTGACGACTCAACCTTTCGCCGAGACCGTGGCATCTCACTGCATCACGTTACAATCAATCAACTAATAAAAACAGAAGTGAAGGCGAAGCGAGCGAAGCACGTGACTTGTCAAGGCTCGAAACTGCTACGCTACGTAGTGCCGTATTTTAAAGACCGATAATATAAATGACAAAAAACTATTATATATTAATATTATTTACAACATTAAATTCACTAATTAATACTGAAGTAACTACTTTTAAATGCGCGATTTATTTAGCTACGATGCTTCGGTCATCGTGTGTGCTGCCGACTTCAGCCTCTTTTTCGTACGGAGCTGCCATTGCTCGGACAGGTAATGGACCTTTCATAAAAATCGTGTTTGATCGGTTGGATTTGGTACGCTTACTGGTGTATACGCTGCGAAATAATGAGTCATATTTTTCAGAGCCGCTACTAAACGCAATTTTTCTTTTCTTTTCAGGCTGCTCGTTGAGTAATTCACGATGGTAAGTACTGGTTCTCAACATAGCTTCGCCGTGGTTTCTCATAAGAAGCGTATTGTCTGTGTTCGATGTTACTGCAACATATTTGTGTGCTAACGTTTTTATAGAATTGATAGCGCCGTACTTTTTGTGTGTTTAGCGTTCGTCATAGCTTTCACTCTTGCTTCGGGCACCTTACGGCTGCCGAGACGTTGAAAGCGGCGGGTAGTGTGCGAAATGCTGTTGGCATCGTTCAGGCCGTTCATTCTTGTAAGCGTTTAAACACCTCATTTGTTTTCTTTGTTTTCCTGACCCCGTAGCCGAAGCAGCTGAAGGAGATCAAGGAATTCCTCCTGACAGCGAGGCGGAAAGACGCCAAGTGTGAGTTCTCTTTGTGCACACTCGGTCATGATCGTCTCGAAGCGTGCGTACTGATGCCGGCTTGTATGCGTGCGCTGTGCAGCGGTCAAGATCAAGAAGAACCCTGACAACGTGACCAAGTTCAAGGTTCGATGCAGCAAGTACCTGTACACGATTGTCGTCACCGAGAAGGAGAAGGCTGAGAAGCTCAAGCAGTCCCTGCCCCCAGGTGTGTGCAGAGTTGTGTGACTGTCGTCGCATTAGAAAGATTGCCGGCGATAACTTGATTGTCCTGTAATGCTTTGTTTACTTCCTGATTGTCGTCCTGACGCTTCGCCTGCCGGCGATTTTAATCGGATATATGTGTGCAAGTGATCTGAGATGACCGACGTAGTGTGGGAAAAGTATATCTGATTGTGGATTTGAGTAACGTCTATAGAGTGCTTTGCCTATGCATAGAAAGACTAAGTAAAAAGTTCAGGGCCTACGTATGATCTGTGTGCCATGCTTTCCTACAGCAAATTCGTGCTAGCACAGAACTATTTGTGAAGTAGATTGCCTTGTTGGACCGCACATGGCTAGTTGTTTAAACTAGTAAGTCAGGAAAACGCGAACACAGTGGACGCATTATTGCATGCCGATATTCTCCAGGGTGCATATTGTAGATGGCATAGCATGAGGCCTTGTTGCTCGCACTTGCCCGATACGACTGTGTCGGTGCATTATATGTTCTGTAGATGAGTGAAGGCATCCTCTCACTATAGTATTACGTACGGCTGGATATCATTGCAGTTTTGAATTGGTGGTCTTGCTTTTGACAGCCATTTTTGTGATGCTTCAGCCTTAATGTATCAATTTATTCATCTCGGCATCTCCAGGCAGGGTGCTATATCAATGGAAAGCAATCCACTATCTGCTTCAGCTAGAACTTCCAAGAAATTCAAATAAATACATATGTCTATTCACATGTTTGTTCAAGCTAGAGAGATATGGCTTGCAAAAGATAGACAAATGCTGCATAAAAACTGTCATGGCTGGTGCAGCAGCTCAGTATTGGCCAGCCTAGAATCTTTCTCAAGTGCCTTATTTGTTGTGTATGTGTGTGTGCGCGCACGTGTGCATGTCCATGTGCAGCTGTGTGGGATCTGTCATGCGGGTAGTAAGCGACAGCTTGTCACATTTGGATGACAGGTGTCGGGAGATAGTGCAATGAGCTTATGAACAGCAAACTTTTGTTGAAAGTTAGTTTCTTTGGTTATAGATAGTATCACAGAGATATCAATCCTGTCGTGGTGTAGTGAAGTAAAAACTCAGCCTTCCTGAATCTGCTGAAGACGGCATCCTTGTGTTCACACATCTGTGCTCTGAAGAAAGTTTCTAAATTCTGTTTTAGTGTTAACATTGGAGAAAAAAAGTTTTCAGCAGCCTAGCTTTTTTGCTAGCGTGGCTTTTTGGGCTTGTTGGTACATAGTTCCAATACACTGTAGCACAGCAAAAGACAAGGACACAAGAGACGAGAGACGAACACCACGAGCGTAGCGCTACAGTGTATTGGACCTATTAGCTTTTTTAATTGACTGGGAATGTTTAGGAGCTCTGCCACATTCCTAGTGTACAAGGATTCACTGGATGGCTAAAGTCGGTAGCGTAACTTCAGGAGCAATGAGTTTCTTAATTTCAAGAGCTCATTCTTATAATTATAGACTGGAGCATAGGCCCTAGTTTCGTGGTGAACTTCCTTTTATGGATTTGCTGCTAATGTAAAGAATGTCAAACACCAGGAGAGTGGTAGTTTGAGCATGCTGGCATGACATAATAGTAGTGGACTTTTGCTGCCCTTGTGTATGCTTTTGTCCATGTTGCACTATTGCTATTACGGTCGTGCCAAATACCATAGGTTGGCAACTTTCCACTGTGTACTTGCGGTGGTTGCTTTTTAATAGCTGTATGTGAATAGCAGCTGTGAGACATGCCGAGCATTAGTGCATATTAACAAGTGAACAGTGCATTTAACACAAACTTTGGCGGAAACCATTCGTTGAAACGCTAACTGGGCATTCCTTATCATATTGGACCTGAGTGTACAGTGTGGTCTATTTCTGAAGATAACGTAGAGCACATACTTCGCACATCGCCAGCTTTTTGGCCTTGTGGAAGCACTTTCAGTGTACTCCACAGCTGTGAAGAGAGTGCATGTTCAGCTCACATTAAAATGAGATTTACTTGCTCACCTGTCACTGTGGCTTGGAGGTTGTGCTGCTTCTTTCTTTTCTGCTGCCTAGTGAGCGTGAGGCACAGATGCTTTCTACAGCAACAGCTGTGTCTCTGCGCGTGCGTGCGTGTGCGAAATTGAGAAGCGCTTTATTTAGGTGAACAACGTTCAGCGAGTCGACGTTTCGGGCAGAGCCTGTCCTTTTTCAAGACTGACACACACGCACGCACATACACACACAAACAGAACGTGAAAAGAGGGATGCACTGATGTCTCAAGACCCACGTGCAGCTTTGGCACTCATCAGTGGCGCCTTACCTTGCTGGAAGTGAACTTCACTCGGTGGCAGATCGAGCAGTGCCTAGCTTCAGCATTGGTAATGCGCTGGAAGCAGGACAAATGTGTTCACGTGTTCTCTTCATTTGTCCACCCATTGCATTGCACACTGTGTTCGTAGTTTGTGCAACATAATCTGAAGTGTTAGCGTGGCCGTGATGTTTTAGGCAAGGAGTGGGGGGAACCAATATCGACAAATTTTCTTTTTTTATTGTGCATGTGGTACTGCTGTGTCTAATTTGTGTTATTCACTGTTCTTCCAGGTCTCCAGGTGAAAGAACTCAAGTGAATAAATGGGTTGCTAAAAAACTGTGGTTCTGTTTTTGTGTCATATTTCTCGCAATATAGTGCAAGCACGTAGTGATATTGTACTTCTAGAACAGCATACAGCTGCCTTGTGCTTCTAAGCATATGTCTGGCTTGATCCACACCTGCTCAGATAAAGCATGTATCACCGGTCGTTTTAAAACCAAACCTTTGGAAGCCTCCCATTAATTAGTTCGACATATTCTAATGCGGCGTTAAGATGCGAAAGCATTGCATGGTGCAGAACATCTCGTGACGGGCGCTGTCTCGTCAATTTTACTTTGCTATTGTGGTTCAGCTGAGATGACTCGCAGCTTCAGAAAGCCTTGAAAAAGAAACAGAAGTGGAGAGGTGAGCATTAATGAAGTCGTTCACATCCGTGGGTGGTCTGATGCATTGATATCGGTGGTGCAGAAAAGCCATTTCTTGTTACAGCAATATAATGGAAGCTGAACTTATGCCTGCCAGCGCAAAGCTAGGTATTCAGTTGATTCTGCAGTCTTCTGCTATGCTATGAAAGCTCTGGTGTATAGCCACCAGTTGGACCCTGCACGGTAAGAAAACAGTCTTGCTTTAAGTATGTTTCAGACACTACTTAACCCTTACTTGGTCATTCCTGCGTCTTGCGTGCAGTACGCCTTGAGCCAACTGTGGAAGAAGCCAGTCATAAAATCTGTTCAGAGCACTTTTCTTGTAGTCTCTTTCGCCTTGTTTCACACACTGTTCTCCGGTTATGTTGTAATTGTTTCCCCTGCTCGTTGCCTTGGGCCAGTTGCAATTAATGGTGTTAATATGTGTGATGTGATGCGGGTTCGATCCCGGCCGCGGCGGCTGGAATTTCTTTTGGAGGAGAAATTCTAGAGGCCCGTGTACTGTGCGATGTCAGTGCACGTTAAGGAACCCCAGGTGGTCGAAATTTCCGGAGCCCTCCACTACGGTGTCTCTAATAGCCTGAGTCGCTTTGGGACATTAAACCCCATAAACCAAACTAAACTATTAGAACTGGGTTTGCTTTCTGCACTACTCTTGCAGCAAAGAAAGGTTTTGAAGCTGTTTTGCTGTGATAATGAGATGGGCTGCATCCTGTGCCTGAGGTGTGTGCGTGCGTTGATAATGGAGGTGTGAGAGGGAAAGGAAATTTTTATGAGAAAAAGGTGGAGAGGTCGGCCGGTGGCAACATGGCCCTGGCCTGCTACTCGAGCATCAAGCATTCTGTTACCAGTAGCTGTAATAAAAGTAACTTCATGCCTTATTCTGAATGGCACACTTGCTTCTTTACGTGTTGATGTACGCATGCCCCAAAGCACATGGATCGCCACAGAAAGCACGACCATATCAAATTATATTGTAACTGAAAAGTATGGGTTAGGTGAATTTGCGCCCATTTTTGCTTGCCACATTGTTGCAAACTCAACACGGCACTGAGTGTAAAGCAAGCAAGAAAAGCTCTTGGATTTGCCCATTTTATTTATGCTTGTGGGTTTATGCATGCCCCAAAGCACACGCAACACCAAAGCAAGGAACATCAAATCTCACCGAGGTCTTGCCTGCTTTATGTGATTTAATTTCATTTTGATACCTTAAAGACCCACTGACGGTGTTACATAAGGGATGGGTAAAAACATCAAGTTGAACAAGTGTTAAGAAGTGGTCAGTAACAGGTTCGGCGAGTGTGGATGTGCACATGATGGTAGTGATGTCGTTGGAGAGGTCACGGTGAAAAAAGAAGTGGTACAGGTAACAGTACAGGAACATGGGTGGAACATTTGGAAAGGATGATGAATGTGGTGAGATATGTTGGCTGGCAGGGAATGTAGGGTGCACAGCACTGTGAACTATGGAAAAATGAATAGAATAAGCAGAGGCTAGAAACAGAACGACAAGGTGACAGGGGCGCTAAACTGGATTCTACTTTTAAAGATGTTGTATGAATAGGAGGAATGAATGAATCTGGCTGCCCTGTTTTGAAGTGACTCGAGCGCATTTATAAGGTAAAGTTGATGAGGGTTCCAAATGGGTGTTGCATATTCTAACTTTGATCTGACAAGAGATTTATATGCTAGCAATTTTACCTTTTGTGGTGTGTGACAAAGATGGCATGAGCGCCTTGTTAGCAGAGGAAATGATGTTAGTAACGTGTGTGGCCCTTGATAAGTTGTTACACAATGTGACGCCTTAGTATTTTTTTTTCCCCTGGTGAAATAACTGTTTATTGGTCCCAAAAAATATACGAAAGATCATAAGTGTACAGACGAGGGTCCCAAAGTCAAAGACTGTATCGGGACTCTCGATAAATCAATAATACAAGAAATGATTACAGCATAGTTGGCGGATAGTTATAAAATATAGAAAATAGCAAATCAATACTTCACCACAAAAACGGGCAGAAACCACTATAACGCAGGTAATATACATAAAAAGAGGATAAAATGTCAGCATTCTAACAAAAATACCTTGAGCTTATTCTTGAATGCAGGCAAGAAAACTGATGCTTTTAGAGTTGGTGGCAATGCATTCCAAAATGAAATTGCTTGAAAAGACGTCATTTTACCATAACTGCTATGGACTTTGGGAAGCAGAAAATTGTTTCTAGCTGCAAATCTGGTAGGTTTATGAGTGATCAGCAGGATGTGGTCTATGAGCTGAAAATGTAGGGTGCCATGTAGTAACTTGAACATGATTCCCAGGTGATACTGGAAAAGCTGGTGGACTGGTAAAATATTGCGCTCATGCAATAAGGAACGAGCATTAGTAGAGAGAGGGCTACGGGTAATAAGATGCGGATGGCCTGGTTTTGTAAGTGTTGCAGAGACAATAAATGGCAATGATAAGTACTTCCCCATGCAATAATCCCATAAGTGATGTGACTATGTATGAAGGCATAATACAAAGATAGGAGTAGGTTGCATGGAAAATATGAACGCGCCTTAACGCTCTGATGCCAAACATAGATCTTTTTTTTTTTTGATGAGCGATATGGAAAGAAAATTTAAGAGCTGAATCAAGAATAATGCCGAGAAAGTTGGTGTTATCAGAAGCAGGAAAATTACAAAACAAAGGGTTAATGTTGGAGGAGGACACGAAAGAATTTTCTAGGTACTTTTGAATTTCATTTTAGCGGGATTAGTCACTAATTGATTATCAGTACACCATTTGGCTACATTACTTGGAACATCATTCAGTTCAAGAGTCAGATCATCTATG
The DNA here is from genome assembly GCF_055824585.1 of Amblyomma mixtum. Taxonomy (NCBI): domain Eukaryota; kingdom Metazoa; phylum Arthropoda; class Arachnida; order Ixodida; family Ixodidae; genus Amblyomma; species Amblyomma mixtum. Next base: position 161,666,138 of record NC_143015.1, on the reverse strand, counting down.
GACGTACTAGATAACGACACGGTAGTGTCATCAGCATATAAGACACAGTGAGTTGGACTCATAGAATTAGGAAGGTCATTAATATATAGTATGAATAGTAAGGGTCCTAAATTAGAGCCCTGAGGAACACCTTGGATAATAGTTTTAGCTTGGAAGAATCTTCCACCAATATTGATTATTTGTTGACAATCCTGCAAATAGCTTTTCAGCAGTCGTGACACGGGACTTGTAATTCCATGAAATTCGAGTTTTTTAAGCAATATGGAGCGATTAATCATATCAAAAGCTTGTGTGAAATCTAAAATATAAAATTTTTGTGAAATGCAGTATGATGATCACCATACTGCATTTCACGAAACAGACTGCAAAGGTACGGTGGTGGTGGAAGGACAAACGTTTACATTTATGAGGGTTAAGTTCCATAAGCCAGCGGTCACACCATTCCTGTATGTGATTTAGGTCATAAGGTATGTTTGGGCGGAGGCGTTAGTAACTGTGCGATAAACAATGCAGTCATCAGTGAACATGCAAATATTAGAACACACATTGGTCACTAAGTCATGAATATGAATTGGGAATAGAAGCGGGCCGAGTGCAGAACCTTGAGAGACATCTGATCTTACTGGTAGCGGATTAACTCTCGCTCAGTGGCAGTATATGTTACCCCCACAATTTCCGGACTTTTTCTTAAAAAAAAAAAAACAATGTAGTTGAGCTGGTTATTTAATTGAAACAGCCAAACAAGCAATGTGATACTGGATGTGAGGCACTGTGGGTAGCTGTGCATGCCTTTTATGTGCTAATACGCTACAAGAAGCGAATTCTCTAAGCCAGGCTACAAGTTATGCTCTATGTTAAAAAAAAAAAAAGATGTACATAAAAAGAACGTCGCACTAAGCCGAACAGAACGTAGAGAGGCAGTGGTCTCGATTACTCGCGCCAGTGGTTTCCCATTATCGACTCCGTTGAAATAGATGCAAACAAAATTCAGAAGCAAAAAGAGGTCTCACCGAGATTTGAACTCGGATCGCTGGATTCAAAGTCCAGAGTGCTAACCATTACACCATGAGACCACACAATTCCGACGCCGGGAATCGAACCCGGGCCTTCTGGGTGAAAGCCAGATATCCTAGCCACTAGACCACGCCGGAGATGCTCACGGTAGACTTACTGTCGTTATATGAATGGTGACTGTTGTAAATTGGCTTTTGTAATTCGTTTACTTTTTTATATCAGCTACCGCTCGAAGTGAAGAGTATTCGTTTTCCCAGTGTACTAAAACTTACGGATTGAAGCGATGGGAACCTGTAGGCTTCGCTGCCACCGGAAACACATACCGCTGCGCATTGCGCTGCCTTCGTCCCTTCCTTCGAAAGTCGGTCGCGATCATGGTCGTTTGTTGCATCTGGTTGAGTTGCGTGGAGAGAATTTTCACAGCAGCAGTACCATGTATTGTCAGCAGTTGCTGCTGCTGTTCGAAACTCGAACAAAGTCACGCGTGCGCTTTATTTCTTCGTCGTCGCCTCTTCGGCGAGAACGCGTAAACACGAATTTTCTGCTCATTCAGTCAACGCGCCCATGTTGTTATCAAAATATTTCAGTACGAACAATATTTACTCATGTGCACCATTAACGTTTTAATAGCGAAGCATGGCAATAAAAAGTAACATTAAGTGCAACATTTTTTTTTTTCATATTCTCGTCACTGAATTCACCGCCGGGAGCACTGCAGTAGTTTACGAGCAGACGACTTTCGGTTGACCCAGCTTTTGACGGAGTATGTCATCGTGTTTGCGCAGCATAGAACGGCTAACGTGAAAGTTGTAATACACATAACTCCTTGATTGGTTTGGTTTATGAGGTTTAACGTCCCAAAGCGACTAAGGCTATGAGAGACGCCGTAGTGGAGGGCTCCGGAAATGTCGACCACCTGGGGATCTTTAACGTGCACTGACATCGCACAGTACACGGGCCTCTAGAATTTCTCCTCCAAAGAAATTCTAGCCGCCGCGGCCGGTATCGAACCCGCGTCTTGCGGGTCAGCAGCCGAGCACCATAACCGCTGAGCCACCGCGGCGGCACATAACTCCTTGAGTTGAAGATAAATCCCTCGCATGTCCACTTCAGCTTTTGATTGAATTTTTACATCAGCGTACATGTTGATTCCTGTATAATCGTGACGCCGATTCCTGTTTCATACTGGACAGAGGGCCGCTTCGCTTTCGTTGTGACGAAACTTTGTTTTCTCGGATGGATGCTGTTTTAGTGGTGCTGTTCTTAGACAATGTCTATAGCAGTTTATTTGCGTGTCTTTCTCTAGCCTTCTCAGCTCGTCGTTTAGATGCAACCGCAGGTTGTTCGTGATGGACCTAGTGTATGTGACTGAAATCTGGACACCTCCCAGGGTTGATAGGCTTCTTATAAACAGATAAGCGAGGCGCTTACGCGTGTTTTACGTAAGCATATCCCAACGAACAAACACCGTCCTTGTAAATGTGATGGACAGGCTCTCTTGTGTCAAGTTTTGCATATGCCGTCGTATAATTGCTCGCGCCAGTTATACAGTATGACGATTTGAAGGTGATAACTCCAGTCTAAAATTAATCCCTGGTCTCAGTTATTGATTCAGGCAGTGCCTTACACCTTAGGATCGATGACACCTTTCACTAAAAACGTTAATAAGTGTTGCAAAATCCGGATGTGTCCATCCAGACGTCGGTCGCTCATTGTGAACAAAAAAGCCGTAGCGCTCTTGAAACGTCAGATGTGAAATTGCATGATCAGTAACTGGCCAACTTCATCTACTGTGCCTGTCTTCTGTATGCTTAGACAAAAAAAATTCGGTCTAAATAGGCATTTCAATTGTGTCCAATTGGAAGCAATTAAGTGGGCTCAATAGCTAGGACAGCGAATTAAACTCATGAATCTGAGTAGCTCAATTGATTTCCCTAATTCTAGTCGGGCAGTTCAGTTGATTCCGCCATTAAGTGGATCATTCAATAGGGAGGTCACATTTCAGTTGGAGCTTCCAACTTGGTTCCAGAAGCACAGTGGTAAATTTTCGAACTGAAAAAGCAAATTGGAAACAGTGATTTCCTTGAGTGGGATCTCCGCAAACATGAAACAGGAAACTAATTGGGTTATCATAAAAAAAACATACCAGCAGCTTAATCTGGATTTTTTTCAACATTCCCATCTTCACCGATCGATAAGCGTCACTGGCTTTTTAGGCTGGCCATTCATTCGATGGCCAGCCTAAAAATAACCATTGCGTTGGGCTTTCCAAATAGAACCAACTGGACTCAATAGGACAGCCAATTGAATTTTGGGCAGTCCAGTTGAGTCGCCTTGACTCCAGCTGGAGAGTCCAATTGGTTTTTATACTTCTAATTGGATGATCCAGTTGGTTTCCCTTCCGACTGGGCAGCCTAATTAGTTTCCCTACTTCCTGTTGGACAGTCCAATCTGGTCAACCAACTGCTTCCTGAATTTCCAACTGGAACCCCAGTTGGATCGTATAACTGTTTCTTTGTTGGTTTAAGCCGATTAGTCTGTTCCGTTTGTGTTAAAAACGCGTCAACCGAGGCAACAAACCATTGGGACCAATTGGGCATACATACTAATTGGATCCAGTTGGAATAAAATGGACTCAAAAGGTCAGCTGCAGTTGTACTCAAGAATCCAGTTGAGTTCCTCAATTGGTTTCAATTGGGTTATTCAATTGGGAGGGGCGATTGCAGCGCACCATTGGACATTCTAATTGGAGCTTCCAATTTGAAGCCAATGATTTGAAGCCAATTGCTGAGCACAAGCACAGAACAGCGAAATAATGAGTTTCTTGGCAAAGAGACATATATAGCAGCTTAATCTGCTGAATTGTTTTCACCATTTCCATCAACTCTGCCACTGGTGCTGTGAGCCAACAGTATAATAAGTGTTTAAACTGAAAACCCCATCCGGAGCGTCCAAATGGAATACCCTATGCATTCCAATTGCAGCTTTCAATCTGTTTCAAATGCACAAGTGTACTTTTTCCAGTTGGAAAGTGCAATTGGAGGCCAATGGTTTTTTTTTTTTTTTGATTGGGTATCGATTGCATTCAGAATTATCCCGTTTCAAATCAAAGCCAATAGGACCCAGTGTTTCTTTTTTTGTTTTTGCCTAGGTGCCGTAAAACTATTGACTACAACAGAGGTTATGATCCTGAGAAGAGTACACTGCGAAAAACAGAACGCGCGCGTCCGCTTTAAAAAATTCAGAAAGCAACACGCCCCCCCCCCCCCCCCCCCCCATTCTATTGTGCATGAAAAGTCATTATTTCATCTTTTGTTCTGTCATTGGCCAACTTGTTATCGACTGTACTATCGAGCCGCTTTACCTCTCGTCTTGTTTCACACTCTTTGCAGCCCATGCATATTTTAGCACACTCCAAAACAACAGCCGCTTTAACGCAGCGATCGCTCTCGATCGAAGGTGTACACGTACCAGCTCGAAACATCGAATATCGGCCGCTGTAAGCGCGATATGACCGCTTTTCTCGCGTGCGGAGCGCTTATTCCACGGAAGCATATTAAGAAAGGGAAGCGGCGGACAGGAAACTAATGATTCCGGAGGAAATACGCGAAAGGGCCCCGGAGAACGATTCAAAGCATGTCCTTGGACTTGGTGCATTCGGGTCAGCAAGAGAAAGCTTCTCACACGCACTAGGTACAAAACTCCCCATAATACTCAAACATCAACATGCAGCAAATTGATTATTTATTTACAGATTGTAGCGCCATCTGCAGGTACTTGTGTAATACATTTTCAACTTATTTGCATGTTGCAATATGGTAAAATAAGTAGTAATATTGTTAAAAAGTGGCGCTGTTAACGCTTAAAGCTAAAAATTGGCTGTAAAATGTGTTAGTTTTTGAACCGCAGTTTTGCTGCTCTGTTATTGATTAACTGTAGGAGTGGTGCGACAGCGGCGCGGTTTTGTTTAACGCGCTCGTCGCTAGGGGCACAAGAGACGCTGCGTGTCTCGTCCGACGCAGCTTTCGCTTCTTGTTTGCTTGGGACGAGAAGTTGCTCGCGCCCGCGTCTCTGCGGCAAATGCGGCTTGGAAAGATCATTTCCTTGCACAAGACGGTCCTGATGTGCGCCATGAGGTGAGAAGTCTCTGCTCGCTATTCTTCCCGTTTGATCGCTCGCAAATCTCCGCAGCCGCAGTGCTCTGTACGTGAGACTGCTCACCGCTGTCTTGACACGCGTCCCGTTTTTCCCGATACGGGACGTTCTGTAGCAGCCTCTCCCTCGACGTCACTGGGACAGACATGTTCGCCGGCTGTTTGTGCGTCGTGTGTAGCCCTAAGATATGCTGACATGAATCGCTCCTTGTCTTGTCCTCGATGGGGATTTATGATCCGCATTGTTGATCTGTATAGCAGGAGAGGTGTTTTCTGTCTGCTTTTAAATTTCCTTTCTTTTTTCTTGTGTCATGTCTCTTGGTGTAGGTAGTCTTGTACGCGGCTCATAGTACGCAACTTAAGTTTTCAAAACGTAACATGTCTTCTTCTAATATGACTCGCCACTACTCAAGACTTCGTGGTGTGTGGAGCCAGTCGTGGTGGGGTTAAGGTCCCAAACCTGCACATATGCTTCGGGAGACGCCGTAGTGGAGGGCCCTGGATTGATTTTAACCGCCTGGGGTTCTTTAAAGTTCAGTGTCATCGTACAGCAGATGGTCGTTTCTGTACTTCGCCGACATCGAAATGTGGCTGCCGGCTCCGGTATTCGTTCCTACTACCTTAGGCACGCAATACGTTATTTATTTATTTATTTATTTATTTATTTATTTATTTATTTATTTATTTATTTATTTATTTATTTATTTATTTATTTATTAGAGATACTATCAGTCCGGTCAGGACCAAGATAGGAGTGATACAAGGTACAGATTACAAAGGCGGAACACGACAAACAAAACACCAGCACCATCCAGTCGGTGCCAAGTTTTAACATATAAAAAATGGAACTGACCTCTAAGCAACAAATAAAAATGCGCAAAAATATCGCTGCAACGAAACAGTAAACAATGTGAAAACACCATGCCCAACACAAATGCAAGGCGCTTTATATCAGGCACTATACCAACCAATCACGGACTCCAGCAGAGAACACATCCACACCCGATGCGAGCACCACATTCTCAGGCAGTCTGTTCCATTCTCTCGCTGTGGACAGGAAGAAGGAATGCTTGTAGCAGTGCTTAGAAAACTTTTGTTCTTTTACGTGTCTGCAATGTTTACCCCGAGTGATACGTGAAGTAGTTTCGCTTATGTATTGCTGCTTATCGATATGTACCATGTTGTTCATAATCTTATAGAAAAGAATGAGTCTCTTTTGTTTCCGGCGACATTGAAGAGGGCGCAAGTTCGCTAAAGTGTAAAGTGGGGTTACCTGATCTTGTCTTCGGAAGCGAGAATAGATAAAGCGAAGTGCACGTCGCTGCACTCGCTCCAGTTCAGCTGCAAGTGTTTGAGTGTAGGGATCCCACACCTCACACGCATATTCCATTATCGGGCGTACGAGCATCTTATAAGCCGTAAGTTTAGTATCCTTATGCTGCTGATATTTGACTATATTAACTAGATGCGGTGTCAGGGGCACACCTGCACCGCTTACCATCTAATATGACTGGCGAGAAACGGATTAGCTTTGGGGTTACCCTTTTGCTGTTGTCGCACTCAGTCCACTCTCTAGCCCACACTCTATGTCAGCACTCGACCTGTGTATACCTATAGGCGCTTCGTTATCGAGTAACTCTCGATTTTGCCAGACCCTTGAACCGCGAACAGACTTTTAAAATTCGGTTCAAACCGTGATCTTCACCCGCAAAAATGCGCCTTCTAGAGAAAGTAGTTCTGCAGCGCACAAAGCTGCAGACAGCTCAAGATAATCAGCGGATATTTTACGCTTATTCCAGAGGGATACTTACAGTCATAACTGATTATCACTAAACCTCTTCGAACTCTTTATATTTAAAACTGATCTTCTTTTGACGACGAGCTAGCAAAGTGTGTTTTAGAAGCGAGAGGCAAAAACACGGATGCCGAGCAGACGTCTCATTGGCATCAATGTATCAAGCGCTGCATATACACTTACGATATCTTCTTCGAAGGCTGTGATGCGTATATAAAGTGTCCCTCTGATGCAGATATGCTTTCGCCGTGATGATCTTGCATGGACTTCGAAGTGCTGCACTCAAGGTACTCAAACACCCGGCCAAGTTATTGCAATAGGTGCGAAAAAAGAGGAAATATATCTGGTTCAGTAAAATTTTTCTAGTACTTACAATTTTCATATACATAATGAGCAAATATAGACTATGTTTTGCAGTAAGGAAAAAAAGGAACAAGCGCTTATTGTATAATGTCTTGCTGCAGAATACATCCGAAAAAACCCCCGACTTATTGAACTAATTGCTTAATAACTGTATTTGCTCCCAATTTCGAGCCCAGAAATAACGCCCGACTTTCACTCCCCGGATTCCCGAAAAAATAAGACCCGAAAACTAAGGGTCGTATTTATACCTTGTCGTATTTAACACCTTCACTAATTCCTACAGAAATTACTCCAAGGGCCTCTGCTGCAAGCCTCACTCCCCGGCACATTTTTATTTGGTGCAGAAAATAACACCAAATTGATTAGCGGTTGTAGCTGCAGTGTAGTAGTAGCGGTGGCTACGCATACAGGCGCGTGGTCGCAGTCGCGGTTAGCTCTGACCACCTCACCGAAAGGTCATACTCTCGGGAACATGGTGCTAACGATCAGAGGATTGCAAAAGTGCTCAAATGGCAACTACGCAGAAAGACGAACGCACAAGCTTGCACTGCGTGTCCGTCTTTCTGCGTCGTTGTCTTCTGAGCGCATTTGCAATCCTTAGCGAGACCGACAAGCCCTAAACTCTGTCGCTGCAAATGCTACAGTTTTTGCCCACGTGTTCACAGCTTCTTCAGTTCGACTATTATACGCACGGCTTCAGTCAAAGCGACAAATCCGTTTATTGTAGAAAGCGAGACTAAGGAAAACTCTCGTGTCACTGTTTGATTCGCCACTTTCCACTGTAGCTTTGGCTCAGTAGTGACTATACCAGTTGAATGTTGCAGCAGGACATGCTGCTTTCATTTTCATAAAAGTTGATAAAATAAGGAAAAAAGGGGTAGGGATTTTAACGTAGTTAAACCGAGTAGACGTGCGGAAGAATGTGTTTGTTCTTCGCCTCTTCTTTCTGTCTGTGCGTGGAAAAAATGAGTATAAAAGAACAAATGTTTCTAGCTCTGTATGATATCAGTGATTTCGCGTGACGATGTCTAGTTAGTCGCATTGTGATGGGTTTGATAAACGGATTAGGGCTCATGAAGAGATTGCTATTTTTTAGGAAGTAGAGGTACCTTAATCTTGAAATTTTCTTCGTGCTTGCGGTGTCTATAGACTATACTTTGTTAAAGACCAATCGAACAGGTTTTCTCTGGATCATTTCCAACGGCTAGATGTTATGTTTCCTGCAAGGGTCCGAGACGGTGCATGCGTATTCGAGTTTAGGTCTGATTATAGATGTGCAGGCTTTGCCCTATCAGGGGCAGCCTAAGGAAGCAAAGGTTTCGAAAAGATAGCAGGAAAGAAGATGTTTTTCCATTATCCAGCCAACTTTAACAACTACGTGCGATATTCTTCAGAACAGCAGTTCACGGACTGTGGCCCTGTAAGAGAGGATTTGGGTCACAAACGAGAAACAATAAAAAAAAATTACAGGACGACCAGACATCATAAGCGACAATTCGGAAAAAAAAAAGAAAACAGTTGGATTTATCCACAATGATTGGTTTGATCCTTTTGCTGTAATGAATGCTTCCACTCAAAGCCGAGGCTTCGCACACGCGACAGAATTTGCCTGGAGGGTGAAGGTGGACAGCCCCCTAGCTAGAAGAGTGGTGTGGGGAAGTGGCTGCATGATGAGTGGTACCTTTCAAGGGCAGTGGCTTTCCCTCTGCGATTGTCAATTGGACTCCGCCGTAGCTTTCTCGCGGTAGTTCCGCATGGGCTTCTATTGGGTTGGACCTTGTGGAGGGTGGTGGGTAGTTTTATTGATGATTGGTAGGCGTGTTGGGGATGGGTAGCTCTTCTGGAGGGTATGCAGTTGGGTGAGCGTGCGCTAGATAGCTGAGCATTTGAAGGAGTCACGTCTGGCGAGGGAGGTACATAACAGCTAGTAAACAAACGCTTGCCAGATTAAGAAAAACGAAAAAGAATTGACGTTTAGGGGACCGTATTAGTTCTTTATTCACATTAGAGAGTTCTAGCTCTGCTGTACGGTACGCACGGTTACTATACGGCATGTGCGTCTGTACTGCAAATCTGGCCTGGGCAAAGCTGGAAACGGTAAAGACGGCAACGCGTTATACCGTATTTGCCGTTTGGCTGTCCGCCAGTGCTGAAGCTAGACAGTTTTACTCAATACTCACGGTTACTGTAAACCTGCCGATAGCTTGGCGACTGCGGTTCACAGACGACATACCGACACCGACGACCGCAAGAACTATAATTCGAAGGTAAAAGGGTCGACGGTCCCAAGCTATAGAACGTTGTAGGCGTGGAATGATATTAGTGGAGCCCGACATCGGTTGTGCTGGCAGGGTCTAAGTCACCTGCTTTCTGTGTGATCTCACATTAAATAATGTTGTCCTGTCCAGGAGAGAGCACGAAAACAGCAATGGCACAAAACAAAGAGATTGTACGACAGGCGACACTACTTATCAGGCGCCGTTGTTCTGCGCAGTTTACAGTATTCAGTGGAGATACGGCATAGATATGCCGCCTGTTGTCGCCAAAAGAAACTGGGGAGTGGTCTCGTGTGGAGCGCGACTGTCTGGGCTAATGCCATTACCGCGCCCCACATTTACTGGCGGTTCCGATTCAAAGGCAGCGCATTGGCGTGTTATTCGCACGGCTCTGATCTGTTGACCAAGCGTCCTTCCTCTCCTTTTTCTTCATTTTACAGCGAGAACTGTTAAGATCATGTTTCCCGTTTCAGCGGTGTCGGTGTCGGCGTAACGCGTAAGCCGAACGCATCGCGCTGACTGGTCAGAATGGAGTGACGTCACACATGGTGCAATGACAACGCGCCGTGCAGGTTGGCCAGAATCCGAATAACTGGTTGATCCGTAGACGCAGGAGCAGCAAAAGGCACGCCTACCCGGAATTACTAAATGGTGTGACTGACATGGGTATTGCGCACCACCGCACCTGTCATTCAAATTCGATCATCGCAAGTGTAAACGTCTGGTAATTTTTTTTTTCAAATTTCATAAAAAAAATATTGTGGTTCTTACCGCATTCGCTATAAACATCCACGAAACTCCCTGACTCCTAATCTCCTTTATACTGTCCTTCCATCTCTTACCTTCGCGTTTGATTCCTCGCTTCTACTCACTCTGTCTCCCCTCGTCGTGGCCGACTGCACCAACGCTCACATTAATGGGTCGACACTACTCTCATTCTCATTTTTTCTGCCCTCTTTCACCCGCGGTGCCTTCGTAGGTACGGAGGTCACCATCTTGGCCACAGTTAAAAAAGAAAGAGGCGCATCATGCGTGAGGTCGAATTTTATTAGTTGATTACTGTAACCTCACCCCCCCCCCCCCCACACACACACTCACACACACACACGCTTCAAGACTATTAACGCCACAGACTTTGCTTTTCAGCCGTGTAGTGGAGCACTCAAGGCACCCGTCAAGCTAAGAACTTCTGAGAGACGAAAAGAACCATTTTTTCCATACTTTCAAGGGCTTTTGGTCTTTAAAGAGAAAGTCTACAGAAGTTTATGGACCATGCTTTCTTTGCTGTTGTCGATAGCTGTAACCAAGACTACACATTTCGCGGGACCGTGAACGCAGGAAGCAGAATGCTGCTATAGCTTTTCACGGCAGCGTAACATCAGAAGCGGAAACATTGCATTCTGTTCGTGTAGGCAGCGTTCGCCTTTCATTCCAGCCTGACGGTAATTCAATAAGGGGGGAACACCTGCCGCCAGCAGCGGCATGCGTGTTGCCCTTTTGCCTCTTGATACCGAGTGAACAATCTGATATACGAGTGCGTGGAGCTCCTGATCAATTTCAATCAGATATGACTCTGTAACGAGCACAACCAGCAACGAAATGCGACTGCCGCAGGCACAGGTCTTGAATGGGTGACTATCCACACACGGCCATGGTGCTAAATCGTGGCCGTGGGGGCCTTGCTGGGTTAGAACCCCCGTCATGGGGTACTAAAAACTTGTCAGGAAATGGCAAAATTCTATAGACTCTTGTTTTCGTCTCCAGTCTCACTCTAGCCCTCAGCGCACAATCGCCGCTTCTAACCCTGTAGGTCGAATACAACTGAAGAACGATGCCGTAGATGTTCATTCAAAAAAGCCAGCTCCAGCCAAAGGTGCCGACCAATTCTCTTGACGCCATGAGTAACCCCTTTCGACTTGATAGAGAGAGATCCCAGGGAGTGGCACATGAAAGCGGGTTTACAAGTTTCAATCGGATTAACCGTGGGGTCATGACAATCGCCAGACGCTATTGGCTCTCGGACTTTCTTTGAAAGTCAGCTGCCGCTTCGTTCTTAGTTATATCCGACTATAGGAGGAAACCCCAATGGTTTTTAATTGCATACGCGTATATACATACTCATTCTATTTAATTTCAAGTTATAGAAGCTTTCAGCGGAGAAGGAAGACAAAAATTTCAGGCCGGCTCTAAGGTCCAGTGAAGCTTGGCTTCACCCGAGTGAAGCCAAGCACTCCGGAAAGGAGCGGGAGGGTAATGAAAATAAGGAGAGGTAATTGCAACGTTAAATGAGTAGAGAATGTGTTATGTTATGTGTCTGCCCTGATCTCTGGACAGTTGGAACAGTGAGCGGTATCACGCCATCTGAAATTACAGAGCATTAGTGTGGTGAAGATGTAAATTGGAACTTTGTGAAGGATGTGTGCTTTTTCAGGGTTGAGAGACGAATGGTGTTGGGAACACAAAGTGAACAAGGAATGGGGAAGATTCAGGGATCTTGCCAATGTTTCCACAAGACGTAGTGTTCAGCTATGTTCTCTTTGTCTGTTGCGGCGCCTTCCGCTGTCGTTGGTTTTGTCCAGGGGATTGAGGGCTCCCGGTTGTTGATTTCGCGGGCACGTTGATGAGGCAACTCATTTTCCTCGATCCCAGCACGACCCGGTATCCATCGCATGGTGATTGTAATGTTCGGATTGCGGTTACAGGATTCTATTTGAAAATCCGATCGGTGAATGTTCACCAGTCGGCGTTGTATATTTCAAATTAATTTGCTGGAGTCGATATGGACTTTGATGTTCGTTGTCTGGCATTTAGTGAGTAGAGACGCTTCCTGTATGGCATATATTATCGCGTTAGTTTGTAGAGGAGGGTTGGATAATGGCCCAGCTGTGTGGGTGATCGGTGTAGTGTACGAGTGCATATATTGCGTACGCGTATGACCCCATGTGGAGCATGTGGTGTCCGTGTATATAGTTAGACATCCCCTGTCTCTCCACTGATGCTTTCCTAGTGCTCGATGTCAACCGTCATATAGGTGCGGCGTCATGTTTTTCCATATGTTTTGAAACGCGATGTTGTGACGTATCACAGGGCCTTGACTAACAGGTGTCAGCTGGATAGGGTGTGATCCCTACTCGTTTCAGGATGTCATTTCCCCGCTCCGTACAAGAAAAGCGCGCTACTTGCCTGTCTCTGCGTTGTTGTGCGAATCAGGCCAATAATTTTTTTTGGAGGGGCTCAAGGCAATTTATTGTACTCCAGAAGAGGGGGGGGGGGGAGGGGGGAAGGGGGGGGGAAGGGGGGGGGGGAAGGGGGCGCGTGCTTGACGAGAAAATTCTTGAGGACTGGTGGAAGGAGGGGTTAAGCTCGAGTTTGGGGAGGGGGGGCGTGGGCCTCCTCGGTCCCCCCTTTCGTTACACACCTGGGTCCCACTATAAATTATTCAAATGTGTCACTTCCTCCAGTACACCTTATCGACTCAGGTGCGTATAGAATTGTAGGCCACGAAGGGGCGCGGACTTCACTGAAGTACAAGGCGGGGAGGGGGGGGGGGGGTGATGGGATGTGTGTGCGTGGTGCTGGCTCAATTCGAATTTTAGTAATGTGGTAATTAGTGGAGTAAACTAGAGACATGTTAATTAGTGAGCGTAAGCTGCAGTGTGGAAGAGTTCAAAGACAAGAATGTGGAAACTGTGCTGTTATAATTGACATGTGTGTGATAATGAACAAAGAACTGCGACTTCGTGTGAAGAGAAACCGGTGAAGGAGCCAACAAGGCTGTCCTCGTAATTTCTACCCTTCTCTATATTCTCTGCAAAATATCTCTGTTGTTCCTAAACCCCAAGACCCTTGTCTTGTTCAGTTCTAACGGGGCTGAGGGATATGCTCCATGATTAAAAGGTCTCGCATGCAGCAGCGCCAATCCGTCCACGTTGTCAAATTTGATATACGAATCACCTGTAGGGACCAAACTCGGCACTTTTCTTGTGTCCAGTGCAGCCACGATGGAATGGTGTTCTCTATACACTCTAAGCAGAAAAGAGTTAAAAGGAAGCAAGGTATCCCCTAGCACAATTCCTTTTAAATAGAGGAGTGTTCTAGAAGACAGCTCATTCCCTTTTTACTCCCATACAGGTGATGTATTCGTGTTTAGAGTGTAGGTAGGACTGGAAGACGGAGAATGGGATGGCAGCCTCTGTAGAATAGCTGTATTTCTTTGCGAACGCCTCCGTTTTCGTACACATGTACAGTCTTTGTCAAAAGTGTACGGCCCTGCTTCTGGGCCCTGCAGCGCGGCTCCTCTTGCGTACACTCAGGGACTCTAATGTCGCGAAGGCGGGAGGGATTTCAGTCCTCAAACCTGAAATGCTTAGGACTGTCAAATGTGCTTAAGAGCCCCGTTACACGGTTTGGAAGCAAAGCCTTTGGGCCTTATATTTTTGACAAAGACTGTACATTCTCGTGTTTCTTCAGGGCGGTTCTATATTCTACCCTAATTCCCACCCTTAAAGTCTCCTTCAAAGGTACGCCTCCCTTGAGGCTGACAAAACATTATTGCATTATTGAGCATAACCGTAGGGACTGAGGAAAGTTAGCTAGCGTGCCGCAGGCCGTGGAGACCTTTGGCGACGCCGGCCCATTCAACGGCCTTTGACTGAACGTCGGGGTCATCGCTGGACCTTAGCTTATTCCAAACTTCTTTAGAGGGATCAGGCAACAGTTCAGAGGGAGGCTTACGGACTCTGCGCGCCCAGATCATATGGTCGAAGTTATCTTCCTCATCACAAAAGCGTCAGGAGGGATTGATATCCTTATTTAGTAATTTAAGTTTGCAGTTTGGGTTGGGGAGGATCCCTGTCTGTAGTTGTCTACACGTGACGAGTTGTCGTCTGGTCAGTGTTTTATATGTTCAGTCTTTGTCAAAAATATACAGTCCAAGGGGTTTGCTTCCAAGCCGTGTAGTGGTGCTCTTAAGTATATCTGACAATCCTGAGGTTCGTAGGGTTGAGGTTTTAAGTTCCTCCTGCCTTCGGGAGATTAGGTTCGTTGAATATGCAAAAGGAGCCACTCTGCAGCGCTCAGATGCAGACCCCTTGGGCTGTATACTTTTGACAAAGACTGTACATTACAAAGCACGCCTCTTCTACAGGAAGCATTTAGAACGCTTTCAGGGAACGCGAAAGAGAGCGGCAGTTTTTTTGTGGTTAAAAGTTGAGCGAGATGCATCTGTCCCTATAGCTTGTAAACTAGATCGCGAGCTGGCTGCTGCAACACTGGCAGTAAAATAGGACATCCTCCCTGGGTGACGGCCGGCCCACTGCACCGCGAAGGTCGTGGCCAGTTCGTTGGGGGAGAGAGGGGGAGCACTAGCGAGCGTGGCACCGTCGGCCAATCGATAAGACACGCGTGCGCCCGTGCGCAGGGTTTTGTGGTGACGGCGGCGGCGTGGACGGGCGTGATTGCACAAACGCGGCCGTTCTTCCCCCCTTCCCCCGAAGACACTCCTTTCTTTTTTGTCTTCTCTGTGCGCAGCTGACCCCTGCTATTCCTGTAATCAGTGTGACCGACCTCCGACTGCCACTTCGCTTCGACGGAGACACGGCTCAGGCTGAGGCCATTTTAGTTCTCAGTTGGAAAGACTCACTATGGTATAGGCTTGCAGCCAGTTGGTTCGACGTGACTGCATAGTGAGCAGCGCAACAGAGACAGGGAAAGACACGGCACAGGATACATGCCGATGACTTCCAACTTTAACCTGGAGGTCAGTGGGTGGAACAACATTTTTACCGCCGCCCCCTCTGCCCCGACGTTGTTTTTGCCAAATGTTATCAATGCGAAAGCCTTTAATGGCTCATACTGTCGTCCGTTAACAAAGCTTGTCACACACGTTTAACTCAGAAACTAAAAAAGATAGAAGAAAAACAATGGTTGATCCAGATAGAAGAGGAAAAAGTGAACCTAGAAACCAAGTTTGATGACTGTAGGTTGATTAGTTAATTAATTACAGGCAAAATGTCGAAATAGCACGGACGTCGATATATCCACGGGAACGGTGTGACGTCACATCCACCGGAAGTCGTCATGGCATAGTGTTCTCAGCTTTCGCCTCTCAACACTTTAGTTGCCAAAGTGTCCACGCAATTTTTTTCCTCATTCCCGTCTCTCGCGTTTCGAGTAGCTGGGCTGACGCGGGTGAATCGATCGCAGTGTTGCACTGTCATCACACGTGACACCTCTCCCATATTATGCAATGAGTGCGCACTGCTTGACCTCTACTTTGTTATATGCGCTGGCAAGTTTCCAAAGAGACAGTGGCTTTCAGCGGCCCTTGTTTGAAGACGTGTGCAGGCCAGCCCAGCCAATTGACGCTAGGAGCGGTGCTACGCCCTTTCGTGCAATGCATCTCATGCATACACCTACTCGCGATGACGAGACAGACTGCACGTTTTTTTTTTAGCTGAATGCGATAGCAAGCATGGAAGTTTACCTCAGAGTGTTCTTAGACTGCACAAACAGACCCCGAACACCATGTCGGACGTGACGTTTGGAAAGGACGTTCGTAGTGTCGACTGTCTAAATTTAGCGATATGCTTCGGTTATCGTACGTGTGACATCAGTGTGACAACAATGTGACAGCAGAGCGCACAGCTGAACGTGTAACGCCTCGCCTGCTGCATTTGTTTCTGTGCAAGATGCAGCAAGGAATCGGGACTTTTTTCCATTGTCAAGGCAATTTGGCGATTAACTCGCGATTAACAATGGAATAACTTACCGAGCCCATGTCTCCCAAATAAATACAGTTTCTTCGAAGTGTATGCGTGCACCTCGAAGTTCAGAGGCGTAGTGCAGGCGTAAACTGCGCCTTCCAGTTTCGAGGTGAGCCCTTAGGCTTCGAAGAACGTGCATTTATTTTCGGAAGATGGGCCCCGTAAGTTATTCAATCGGTGGTGTACACACGGGGATCCATGCAAAATTTCTTATAAAAATGGTCTATAGACATTCTGTAGACTTCTTATAGACTCTATTGCCTTCCTATAGATATTTCTTTTTGTCTATTCATAGTATGTAGACTGTCTATTGAAAGTTTAATGGTTTACGCTTTATGGGGGTTTAACGTCCCAAAGGGACTCAGACTATGAGGGACGCCGTAGTGAAGGGCTCCGGAAATTTCGACCACCTGGGGTTCTTTAATGTGCACTGACATCGCACAGTACACGGGCCTTTACAATTTCAGTCTCCATCGAAACTCGACCGCCGCGGCAGAGATCGAGCCCGCGTCTTTCGGGCCAGCAGCCGAGCACCACAACCACTGAGCCACCGCGGCGGCGTTCTATTGAAAGTGTATGGCCATAAATCTATGGACTGTCTATAGACTGTCCGTAGCATTTGTATTGCCTATAGACTGCTCTCTAGAATTTGTCTATAGAGAGTCTATTAGGGTTTAACGTACCAAAGCGACTCAGGCTGTGAGGGGCGCCGTAGTGAAGGGCTCCGGAAATTTCGACTGCCTGGGGTTCTTTACCTTCCACTGACATCGCACTGTACACGGGCCTCTATAATTCAGCCTCCATCGAAATTCGACCGCCGCGACCATTATCGAACCCGCGTCTTACGGGCCAGCAGCTGAGCGCCACAAACACTGAGCCACCGCGGCGGCGTTCTATTGAAAGTATATGGCCATAAATCTATAGATTGTCCATAGACTGCCTATAACATTTGTCTATTGAGAGTCTATAGAATTTATAGACAGAAGTCTATGGACAGTCTATAGATGGTCTAAAAAATTGTTTGTAAGCAGTAGTGGCACGCTGTTGTTTCCAGGAGGTGACGTCAGCGGGTGGGCGCCATCGGGGCAGCAACCATGGAGCCTCGTGGCAGCATCTCGGCGGGGGGTCCCGGCAACCATCACGTGCCGTCCGGGACCACCACCACCACGCATCACCACCAGCAGCAGCATGGCGGTGGCTGCGACGCCACTTCTTTCTACCTGGGTGCCACCCTGCTGCTTAGCCTGGGATCGGCACTGTGCCTGCTGCTCGCCTTCCTCAGTGACCACTGGGAATTGGTGAGGAGGAAACCTTCTCCTATCCCCCTCTCTGCTCGCTTTCTTCCCTTTTAAGGCGAAAGCCTTTAATGGCTCATACTGTCGTCTGTCCTCAGGTTGTTTTTGTTTTTATGTTTTTAAAGTGACTACCTTATATTGCGCGTGTCAGCAATAAACCTCAGTTGCGAGTTAGCGCTTGTCTGCGTCGTTTGCTTTCCGTCCCTTGTGTTCTTTGTGCGTTATTTTTACATCATGTCGTCCGTCTGTTAACAAAGCGGGTCACACGCGTTTGACTCGGGAACTAAACAAGATAGAGGAAAACCAATGGTTGCTTCAGATAGAGGAGGGAAAAAAATGAACCTAGAAGCCAAGTTTTATGACTGTAGAATAATTAGTTAATTAATTATAGTAAAAACACCGACCAAAAGTTTCCGTAATCGGGGCGGTAGTGGCGCGAAATTTGAATCACAGGAAGTGCAGTGCCATGTGACCGGAAGTGTGGCGCAGTCAACGTGTGGCGCAAAATTCGAATGTTTAGAAGAGTGTGTAGATGGAGTTATGTGGTTCGTGTGGAGTAATTGTGAATTAAATGTAATTAATCGCAATCATTCGCAAAAGCATCATGCCAAAAAGGTTTTCGCCTCTCAACACTTTAGTTGCCAAAGTGTCCTCAAATTTTTTCTGTTCATCACTTCACTTTCCGTCGCGTACAGAAAATTCGTGGGTGAAAACTCCCCGCTGGCGACAGTAAGAACAGCCGAACAGATAACATCATTGTAGTGCTTCGTATGAAATTTTGTACATGCCTGTAAAAGAATTATCCGTTGGCGTTTTGCTTAGGAAAAATAATGAAATGGCTTTTCAGAGACCTATAGATACTCAACTTATCATTAGGAAGGGGTGGTGGGGGGGAGGGGGGGGGGGTTCGTTTTGAATCGAAATAAAGAGAGGCGCCCGAAGGGGTTATACTGCATTGCTGCATGGTGATGCTCGTGCACTGCAACGCTGGAATAGGACTGCGCGAACAGCATAAAGCAGTACAAGCGCTTGTCTTAGTTTTTCGTGTTGTGTATTTTGCGCTGTAGAAATACCTTGAGTCATCCCGTTGTCTAGGCAGTGGAACGACCCTGAGCGACACTAAAGGCTTTGAGCGTCGTGTAGGGGTCGAGAAGTGATCCGCACTTGCTTTTGGCTCGAGAGCGGCACTATACGCACTAAAATCCCGGCTGCCAAGGTATACATCGCGCAGCGTACTGCTGCTATGGAAATCGGAGCCCATAAATGGCCAACAGCGGATGTTGCGATCTAGGGAGTAGAAAGGAAGAGGGGGGGGGGGGGGGGCTCTAGGATAAAAATATGCTGCTACGATCTCTCTCTGGGAATTACGCAAGCAGTGAGTAGACCATCTCATCAATACGCGTGGCTGGAAGCACCGGTGAATTTGCATTAGAAACGAGTGCGCACCACAAAGTTACTAGTGCCTTGGTGTTAGGCAACGAGGAAAGCTTCGTCCCAGTGGACAAACACTGAATTATATATTTTGTGCAGTTACTTCTTTTCGCTATTTATTTTATCAGGTTTGTGCAAAATTGGCACAGGTTCACAGCGAAAGGCCGAGAGAGGGTCTGACGAGGCGGCCATGTGATCCTGACAACATGGGGAGAATTTTGTGCATAGCATAATAGTTACGACACGAGCGGAGCCGATAATTCTCCGAACATTGTAATTCGGCAAAATAGAAACCACCTTTTGTACTTTTAAACCTTAGACTGGAGAAAAATGACTACGTGAGTAACAAACAATAGCCGCCTATCACGACAAAAATATCTACAAACCGAAGACGCATATATTTACATCGAATTAAACGATGCGAAATTACGCACGGCATCAGAACTTGTTTTAAACCTCAGTGCGGAACACCACGTACCCGTCTAAACAATTGTGGGTTTGCTGTCGTATTAGCGTTTGTTTTGAAACCGTGATTTTAATTATCCATGGCGACGAACAACCTAAAATAAATGTGCTTTATAGTTTATCCATTACCGCTAACTACCCTGACAAGATTAGAGGAGATGTTGGCTCCTTAATTTTTTATAATAAATATCTTACGTTGTAGTCGCTTTTACGGACACACTCTCATCAGCGGTGAAGTGGCGCTCTAGCTGTTCTTGAAATGTTATTTCTCTCAGTGCTTTCCTCCTCTCTCTTTTCACAAACTAAATTCAGAACTGCCCCTGTAACAGCTGTGAAAGGGACCCTGACAACCAGTCCATCCAATTTTCGTTCCCGGTAAAAATTGATTCTGTGGTTCTTTCCGGCCGTGTTGGTGTTTGTTCGGCAGCAGGAGACGCAGTTATTACCCACAAAATTGGATTTAAAAATTTATCATTGTTGCTACCCTCCCCCAACTCGATTCAAACTCGTAACGTGAAGGCCGATGGAGAAGGGCTCCGTGGTCCCCGCTCAGAAATAAATGGCAGCGCCGCCTAGCTTCAGGGATCCGCGTGAGAACTGTCTTGGCGCCAGTGCATTTCGAGAGCTGAAATGACCGGTGGCAGCAATGCGGTAAACTCTCATCAATTAGAGCTTCGTTAATTCGGAAAACCGCATAATTCGGATAGCCCGTCCGGTCCTTTCAAAGGGGCATACTGTTCTACGCCGTGAAACTGTCGTCACTTCGGAAGACATTGCCCGCGCTTCGGTTAGTTCGGACGCACGGCGGAGCTCACATGTGCATAGGACGCTAGAGCTAGGGTTGTATCTCTGCTTAGAAAAAAGAAGGACCACCCGAATGGACGGGGAATCAGTAAAAGCGGGGCAGTATAGAGAGATGAGCACGGCCCGAGACGACACTGCTGAGCAGTCGGTCCTCCGACGCCCAAGCTGTTGGAGAGAAGCTGAGCCTCAGCGAATGAACAAGGTCAACTCATCAACCCTTACGTCCCTCCTGACGAAGATACCGGCTCCAATGCAGCTGCAAGTAAGCTCGGGCATCCCAGCCTCCTCATCATGTAGACGATAATATGTAATTATTGAATACATCTGTTCTGTTCAAACTGAGTCTAGCGGTATCTTTATGCCTCTCTGTCCCGTGTGGACCCACGCAGTATGTGGGGTCCTCACACGTAGTGTTAGAAGTGGGGTCTCAAAAACAAATGTCCTCTGAATGCTGCGACATTCATGACTTCAAATTTTTAATGCAAGGAAAATCACTGGGCTGATTGTGGGACTTATATCTGTTTTGTTCCAACTGAGTCTAGCAGTTTCTCTACGCCTGTCCATCCCGGGCGGATCTGCGTGGTATGTTGGGTCGTAACAGCAGCCACGAAAAATTCAGGGGGCACTTTGGCTCTCTAAGGTGCAAGGCGAAAGCCTTTCCTGGCGCAGTGTTTGGCACTGACTGCGAGACTGTTTGTGCTGTACTAGTGCTTTATTTGACTACACATTACAACTACACACTTTGACTGCCGACTTTGACTGCTTCTTTAGCACGACTCTCACTCTGCTTCGATGAGTTCGATTGTATCCATGGTTCTGTTCGCAGTAATGAGGCATGTAATGTGGTCACCCACGGACGCCTTGCGCCCCCTGTCGGAGCGGACGACAACTATTTTATTAGTTGTCGTCTGCTCCTAAAGGAGGCGTTAGGCATCCGTGGGTGACCTCATTACTCCGAATCCGTGCACTCTGACTTCATAGCCATTTCAACCAATCGAAAAGCGTGACACTTCTGCTGACAACCTTCTGTCGACGATGATGAGGCATTAAAAGGCTTTCGCCTTAAAATGACAGGCTCCTGTCACCATCTCCGCACCATGGTGGCGCCGATCCTCGGACGACCAATCCGCGTTCTTCTTCGTGACTCTACAGGTGCTGTACGACGCCGACCACGTGGCCTCTCTCGCCCAGCAGCGCGGCCTGGCGATGACGAGGTCGCGCAACGTGCTCCGCCTGGCGGACGGCGGCGGCAGTAGCAGCAGTGGGCAGCAGGAGAAGGGCTCTTCCTCCCCTGCGCTCTTCCTGGTCAACCTGAACGGAGGGGTGCACCGCATATGCTCCACGCTGGATGGTACGGTACCCCGAGAACAAAGACGCGGGGAAATGCGCCACAATTTCCTCAAGCACCAACTGGCGCTAATGGGACTAACGCAGAAGCTAATGCATGGCAGAGGTTGACTCGAGAGCCCTCGGTCCGTACCGTGTCGACTCAGCACGACACGATAGCACTGTTATGATCGTGTTGACTCGTCCTGATGCGACAAACGGCGACATTATTGGACACCATTAGCATACCGTGTTAGAGTTGCCGGTACCGGTGTACCGGGAGCCCGCGTGCCGTCAATGCGCATGCGCAAATAGCCTTGAGGGCGCCAGAGGGTGCCAGAGGCTGCGCGTGCGCCTGCCGCATCTGGACCAACCAGCTCGTGCGCAGTGGCGGTGGGCGAGCTCCCGGTACTTCGGCAACGGTAACGCGGTACACGGTATTGAACGCCTTTAGAATACCGTATACCGTGTTACCGTTACCAGAATACCGGGAGCCAGCCCACCGCCAGTGCGCACGAGCTGATTGGTCCAGATGCGGCAGGAGCGTGCGCAGCTGCCGTGTATCTGGCGCCCTCTGGCGCCATTAAGGCGATCTACGCATGCGCACTGACGGCGCACTCCAGTAACGGTAACAGCAGCACGGTACACGGTATGCTTAGAATGTCTATTGCTAAAAGTGTCTCTTGTGTCGTGCTCTTGCGAAGGGGCCGAATGCGGAAGCATCAGCGCTACTTGCTCGCGTTTTCATTTTTCTGAGACAAATAAGTCACTGCTTCAGAGAAACCGCGCTGCGGCAACAGCGCATGTAATTTACAATTCCTTTTACAAGCAGAGACAAACGTGTTTTTCCTCCTCCGCTGGCGCAGGGGACGACATTGCTTTCCTGGGCAGCGAGGCCAAGGATGCGCTGACCGGGTGCATCTCGTACTACTCGAGCTCGGACGAGGAGCGCGTCTCCTCCCTCGTCGTCCGATCGCCCTGGCTTGACAGTGATTGCGTCTCGCTATTCATCCACGCATGCGCCCCCGCTAACCGCAGATGACAGTGCTGCAGCTTAATTGTGCTGGTGTCGCAGAAATGCAACCCCGGCATAAACCGAAGACGAGGAAGAGTAGCTAGAAAGAGTTGCGGAACCAGAGTATCGAGTACTTTTGCCACTTTTTAAGCTTGCAATCCTTCTTCTAACTTTCTCTCCCTTTCTAATAATGCCTAATGGCAAACATCTCGAGTGAAAAAAAAAAAGGTTTCCCGTTGTGGACATGTGCCATTCCTTCAGAGGAAGAAAAGGCAAAAACCAAACAACCAGGAAGCCCGGACTTGCTGGATCTCAAGAATTATTGGTGGAATTTGTCTCGCACTGTGCACATCTGTATTCCGCGAGGGAAAGGTGACGATCGGTCAAAAGTTCCCAAGGCCACAGGGTCTGCTTGTGAGCGCTATAGTACGGTAGCTACGACACCCCCGAAACCCAAAACCTCTATAGAGGATGGGAGAAGCATGATTCTCATCTCTGAGAAACTTCATACCTTTGTTGTTATCATAAAGTGGCAGCATATGCCGCTGAAAACCAGACCCTGTGGCCTGGGAACTTTCGACCAACACTGTACATGAAGCAGCTTAGACGCATACATATATAGAAGTGCTGTTCTCATTTTTTTTAATAATTAAAGATGACAAGCAGCGATAGTCAACAGCCTTTAATAATTGCCAGCATTCGTGCTCTTCAGATCGAAAGTAGTCATTGTAGGATAGAAGGAGCTCCAGAACAGGGCATGGTAGACAAGCTTCGTCATTCGTTATTCAGCATGTGACTATGGTCACGTGGTGAGTAACGTCTCGGCGCGCAGAAATGAAGAACCTGGCCATGTCGTGCTCCCTGGTCAGCCTGATCCTGGTCGGGGCCAGCGCCCTGGTCGGGGGCTTCGGCATCTGCAAGCGCCAACTCTCCGCTGTCATGGTCACGGGGGTCATGTTCATACTCGCCGGTGAGCACACATTGCGCGAAGCCTCGCACAGCTTTACACGTTCGTGAGGTGCGAGTGGCAAGACTGCGCGTATGCCTTGCGCAACAGTTCAGTCGGCAGAAATTTAGGCAGGCGGATGAGATTATGAAGTGTGCGGGGTTAAGATGACCGCAGTTGGCATAGGGCAGGGTTAATTGGAGAGACATGGGAGAGGCCTTTGCCCTGCAGTGGGCGTTGTCAGGCTGATGATGATGATGGTCATTTCATGGTTTATTTCAAAGCAGACGATGAGAAGTACAGGCGTGCGTAAAAGTGGAGAGTGCACGCGAGCGGTGGTGGTGCATTTTTTGTGTGCATGCGTGCGTGCGTGCGTGCGTGCGCGCGCGCGCGCGCTCGTGTGTGTGTGTGTGTGTGTGTGTGTGTGTGTGCGTGCGTGCGTGCGTGCGTGCGTGCGTGCGTGTGTGTGTGTGTGTGTGTGTGTGTGTGTGTGTGTGTGTGTGTGTGTGTGTGTGTGTGTGTGTGTGTGTGTGTGTGTGTGTGTGTGTGTGTGTGTGTGAAGGGGAAAATCCGTTTCTGACGCAAATTTTGAGCAGGCCAGTATATTATGAAGGGTGCCCTGTGCTTATCTCGACGACAGGCGCGCTTCGCCAGACAGTCTTGCATGCAGTTCTTCCTTTGGTGCCTTGATGCAACGTTCTGCCTTCATTGACGTGGCCATTCCAGTTTTGCGCTTGTCTGTGCATAAATGCCACTTTCACGCGTAGATTAGGTGACCAGGACTAACCAAAATAAGAGGATAATTGCCATCCTGAATCTCCTAATGAAGCAAAATCAATTGATAAACTTTCGAGCCACTGCAGCTAGCGCGCGTACTTTAATTGGACACTCTGAGACGCTTGTGTTCGTAGGCTACTCCATTTGGTGCAATTCTCGCAATACGCCCGTATTCCGAGAGCTCCAAAATTTCACTTCAGTGAGTGTAATTATGACGCAAGACGGTGACACGCAGCGTGAAACTTCTCTGCGAGGTAGCGGTTGCGTTTGATTATCTTAGCCAGCCGAAGTTGAAACGGAGAAAGTTGTCAGCTTCACCTGTCGCTCTACGAAGATCTAAATGAATATACAAAAAGTTGCGCAGAAATAGGCACACGTTTGGGTTCTTCATGTTGCTTTTGCAGACTTTTCATTACGCTTTTTCCTGTCTTACGTTGAAAGTTAACACGGATGGCAAGGAAACGCTGCTAATTTGAGATGCAGTTAGTCTTTCACGCAAGATTTTTCGTACAGGACACCAAGCGGAGGCCGGAGGAAAAGTCACTCACAGTCTGTTCCGCGCATGCTTTTCCTTGGCGCAGCCGTGTTCGCCGTGTTCACCAGCTGCTTCATGCACTTCAAGCGGACCGTGCCCCAGGGCGTGCTCACGGGCACCGACTTCGACCGGTCCCTGCCCTCCGAGTTCCTGCGCTGCCGACGCTTCGCCCGCGACTGGGCCGCCTCGCTCTCCTGGCTCGGCATCGCTCTCTGCCTCTTCACCAGCGTCTTCTGGCTCATCCTGGCCCGCATCATGCGCTTCTGAGGGCCTCCTCTTCTCCCGAGACGCCCCTATGTGGCGCCGCAGCAGAGACGGTGATGTCTGTGCCCGCAAGAAGAAAGGAGACTGCTGAAGTCCACCCATGGGATTGTTCGGCTGGGTACACGCTCGCTCAGGACGTCGTATGACACAGCATCTTCTGCTTCACTCTGAAGAAAGCTCAAGGAGGCATGCCTCTGCAATGGCGGGATTAGTGAAACGGGTGCAGTGCAGATACCAGGAATAGCGAACGCGATAAAAGCGTTGGTTACATACAGCCTTTGGGGAACATATACAGCTCACCAACTTCGCTACTAAGCCAATGAGGGCGGGGAAGGTTAGGGGGGGGGGGGGGGGGTTCTCGTAGCACCCCTGAAACCCTGAGCCTCGGAGGGGTGAAGTTCTGAGTCCCTCTCATGTGCGAGAGATTTGGAATGCCTGCGAGGCAAAACGAACCGCACCGGCGTAGCTAACGATGGAGACTCAATTTCCGTCCTCCGGTAGAATCTCTGCTATCTGTTCGCGTCGGGGCTCGACTGATGGTGTTCAGATTCCAGGTCCCTACAGACACCACGACAGCTTCCTTATTGACTTCCTAACTAGTCGTCGAGTGATGCCGTCGTTTCGGGTTTCTTCATTCACGGCAACAGAGACGTCGCCGTATTAGCATAGTGAATTCATTATTACAGCGCAAAGACGGCACAGAACAAGAAGGGGACACAACAGCGCTGTTGTGTCCCCTTCTTTTTCTGTGCCGTCTTTGCGCTGTAATAATGAATGTAGGTAACCAACTCGCCCAAAATGTTGTAGCATAGTGAATACTGCTGGTTCTAGCCTACACCGCTATCACCAGCCTACAACAGCACATGAGCAGACGGGCCCGAAGTGCCTGGTGAGGGCTAGGTGGACAGGCACGTGACCTCTCAAGGCCACCGGCGCATGCGCAATGATGGCTGGCAGTTGCGGTATACAGCAGCGCTCTGTTAAAACACTAGTGATGCATGAATAGTTATGGAAAGCTCGATCTATCCTGTCGCTTCATTGACGTGTTTCTGGTTTTAATGCAGGGGCCAACTTTGAAACACTGCTGCTCTCAGCGTGCATTATTGTAGTCGCAAGGCATATTCGGTCAATGCTTGAACCGACGTGATGAGGTCGCGCTCGAAAGCGTCGGCAGCAGTCGACGAGAATTTGTTTATATTCTTTTAAATATGGCTAGTGAATACAAGATGATATCACGTTCCTTTAACATGCTGTACACGTCGATGTTGCTGCCCTGCAACAGGCGACGACAATCCCGCTATAGTCGTGGATGAGTGGAAAACTTGGTACTAAAAGAACAGAGTGGTTGTGAAGCTTATGGTTGTGTTTTCCACTTCACCGTTCTTTTTTGCCGCGCTTTGAGCTTCAAACTCAGCGCCGGTGTCTGCGGCGGGACATCGCAAGAAACTCTTCTGTTGTTTGAAAAAGAAAAAAAAAAGCAGGAAAGAATTTCACGCTAGAACAGGCAGAAAACTTTGGCGCTGCTACTACGGGGACGTGAACGCTGAGAGTGCTCATCAATTTATTCCCTATTATCTTCGCTAGCGGATCACTGAGCCGCGCCATTTTCTATCCGCTTGGGGGGAGTTTTCGAAGCTCTAAAATATACTTCCTGATCGCGGTAGCCGTGACGCCAGTGATATTCTGAAAAACAAGTTTTGAATCACGGGTGATCCTATTGTTGTTGTCAAGCTGATTCCAACGGGATAGGCAGTTCCAACTTTAGATGAAGATTTGCGCCTCTAACACGTGGAACACAAGTCGCACCTCTGAATCTGGGCTCTGCGCGAATGAAGCAGGACCAGCAGTGGCTCTACTAACTGCGTAACACACGGCAGTGTTTTTATACTCGCCTCCAATAACGCAGACTTGAAACACAAAAAATTTTGGCGGGTGAATAACAGGCAGTGGATTGATATGAATGCTGCTAGCTCATTGGCCCTCTGTCGATAAAAGTATGGAAATGAATTCGGCACTTAACGAGGTTGGCATCGCAAGAAAGCGCATTCCTTGGGCACTAATGAAGGTGACAAGTTCCGGAACACCTTTCCAGCTGTATGAACGCTAGCAATGTGGAGACAGAAATGGGCTGCATTGGTGTCGTTCAGGAGAGGCAGACGTCTTCTTTTAAGCACTTTCGCAACACTCTGAGACTCGTGCTTATTGGGAAGCATAATATAACAAACATTTTGCTTTGGATTTATGGGGTTTAACGTCCCAAAGCAACTCAGGCTACGAGGGACGTTGTAGTGAAGGGCTCCGGATATTTCGAGTATCCGGGGTTCTTTGACATGCACTGACATCGCACAGTACACGGGCCTCCAGGATTTCACCTTCATTGAGATTCGGCAGCCGCGGTCGGGATCGAACCCGCGTCTTTTGGGTCA
This sequence comes from Amblyomma mixtum, assembly GCF_055824585.1. Lineage (NCBI taxonomy): Eukaryota > Metazoa > Arthropoda > Arachnida > Ixodida > Ixodidae > Amblyomma > Amblyomma mixtum. The sequence continues at coordinate 161,638,488 of NC_143015.1, read as the reverse complement.
GCATCCGAGCACCATAACCACTGAGCCACCGCGGCGACTCGAGGTGTGATTGGCGGCGGGAATAGCATACTGTCGTGCGGCGGCCAGCGAATTTGATCTGTTCGCGCCGTTGCGCGGGTTCGAATCCCAGTCGCTGAAGTTTTGTTTATATTTTCAAGGTTAAGGCTTCAGCGATGGTCCGGCTTTTACAACTTTGTTCGTGAAATAGAGCCTGTGCTCTAAAAAATTCAGAGCACTGCTTTCGAGCACAAAGATGAATCGTTGAATCCATAATCACGCCCTGCTGTCAAATTAGCCATGAGCCCATCATTTTGTTTATATTTTGTTCCCTTGGCGTTAAGACGACATGTGCATTAGTACCAAGTGTAATTCACTGTCAATGGGAAAGGCTACAACGAGCTGTACACTGTTTTAACTTTGTACTAGCGCACCAAATAATGATACGAGAAACTCCTCGCAATGAATCACTCAGCGACTCCGGCTATGAGGAACGCCGTAGTGGAGGGCTCCGGAAGTTACATCACGCACGTAAACAACGGCTTCCACAGACAAGTTACATCCCATAGCCCGTGTACGAACACATTGTGACAGGTTACATGGAGAGAGAGCATGAACATAACATCCGTAAGTGAAACACTTGTCTTTAAACGACGCGTGAAGAATACCGTGCGGAGTGATGGCCAACTGTTCTGTTTCTTGGGGATATATATATATATATATGGTTTGGTTTATGGGGTTTAACGTCCCAAAGCGACAAAGGCTATGAGGGACGCCGTAGTGGAGGGCTCCGGAAATTTCGACCACCTGGGGTTCTTTAACGTGCACTGACATCGCGCAGTACACGGGCCTCGAATTTCTCCTCCAAAGAAATTCAGCCGCCGCGGCCGGGATCGAACCCACGTCTTTCGGGCCAGCAGCCGAGCACCATAGCCACTGAGCCACCGCGGCGGCGGGGATATATATATATATATATATAATGTCCCCGATTCTTTTTTTTTCTTGGAATATGCGGGCTGTAAGGGGAGGACCTCGAGGCCATCAACGCCCGCATGCTCTCTGAGAAGACACGATGCACTTGGCGGAAAGCGTCATGTGTGTGTCGATGATACAAACAAACAAATTGCAGGCACACACGCGAGGCACGCTGGGCTCAACTGCTGCAGAAATGCGTTCCCACCGAAGCCCCTCGTGTGTTCTATTCGGGCTATTTTTTTCCTCTCTTCCTTGTCTGCTACTTCTTCCAAGCCCATCCGGATAGCGATGGATAGCCTGTCCTCCTGTCTACGCTACCATGCTTGGAGTGTACGCTTACAAAGATGTGCACTCTAAACAGAAAATAGTAAAAAGGGCGTAAGATAGCCTCTATCGGACTCCCTTTTATAATAGAAAGCGTGCTTGACAAAAGTTTATTCTCTTTTTACTCCCCTATATGCGTTTTCATGTTTAGAGTGGGGCCCGGTATTTAACAGTATTCCACCTTGAGCTTAAACCTGGCTTGTCGTCGTCCAAAATAAGCGCTACAGTGCGGGCGAAAAGGAGTTGCGGCCAAGTCCGGACGTATAAGTGGGTGATGTGCAAGCTCTGCAATTTTCTTATTTTTTTTCATTAAAATTACGCTTCGCAGCATACTAAAACGTCAATGATGGCTCATTCACGCAGTGGGCCTCGACAGCGAATGCCTGTCGGATGCTTTTGCTGACGTTTCGCGCTTCTGCTGTTATTTCACGCCCTCACGACAGTAACATCATCTTCCGCCACGCGGTACACTCTCAGTAGGAATACGCCGCCTATATTGGAGTAAAAAAGGGTGTAAAATCTGGGAGTAAAATCTATTCTCTTTTTACTCCTTTTGTGTTTTTATTTTTTATTGTCAATACCTCAAATGCCCCAGGAATGGGGTATCACATGAGGGATGGGCTGAATGTGTCACTAATGAGAGATTGGATGACAGCCTTGAAGTACAGTGGATCGGAGTGGTGCACGGAGTCGATTGGCAGGCCGTTCCAGTCTCGAGCAGTTTGCACGAAGAATGAGCGAAGATGAGCTGTAGTCTGTGCGGGGGGAGGATAGACTGCTTTGGGATGGTTGGTACGGCTTGATAAGCGATGAGCTGGCAAGATAGCTGAAACATCAAGTTGGCTGTGATAAAATTTATGAAAGAGGCAGAGCCTAAAGATGCAACGCCTGGACTCGAGATTAGTAAGATTAGCCTCAGATTTAAGTGCAGTGACGCTGGTGTGATACGAGTAGTCCGAAAAAATAAATCTAGCTGCGCGATTCTGAACTGATTCGAGGGTGTTCGAAAGGTTCGATTGATGAGGGTCCCAGAATGAGTATGCGTACTCCAACATCGGCCGGACAAATGTGAGGAATGTTAATGTTTTAATTGAAGCAGAAGCGAGTCGCAAGTTCCTACGGAGGAAGCCAAGAGTGCGATTGGCTTCGTTTGTTACGTTTGTTATGTGCGCTGACCAATTAAGCGTGTTAGAAAATGTGATGCCGAGATATTTATACGATTGAACAGATGCTATTTCAGATGCACTTATTTCATACTTGAAGGGTTGATAGTTTTGGCGCCGATGGAAAGAAAGCAATGACGTTTTATTAGTGTTTAAGGACATTGACCAAGTGTTGCACCAGGCTTCAACACGTTTAAGGTCGTCTTGAAGTAAGCGAGAAGCACTTAGAGTGCATCGCTTAGAGTGCACTTTAAACACGATTACATATGGGAAAATCAGTGAGTAAAATCTATTCGCTAGCGCACTCCCTTTTTTACTCTCTTTTGCTCCTTTCTGTTTATAGTGTGCACTTTAAACATGATTACACCTATACGAGGGGGTACCCAAAAGAAACCGGACTAAATTTTTTGGTCGGCAAAGCTTCTGTGGTACCGCGTTTTGCCACTAGGAGCGCATAGAACGAATATTCCAGAGTCAGTAAGCCGAGTGCCGTCGTTGTAGGAGGTCAGACTAGTTTAGGCAGAGTTTTAGAGTGACGACTGTTTTATGTGAATGTCGTTTTTGCAATGGCTGATTTTCGTGAACAGCGTGCGCCGGTGAAATTCTGATTTTTCCTCGGAAAAAGTTGAATGGAAACTCTTGAAATATTAAGAAAGACGTACAAGGACGATGCTATGGGAACAACTCAAGTGTTCCTGAACCGAATCCTGAATCAAAGCAACAATCATGCCAATGGAAAACTTCAAATTCACCTCGCCTCAAGAAAGCTCGTCAGGTGAAACCAAACCTCAAAACAATTCTGATTTGTTTTTTCGACGTGAGAGGAGTCGTCCATTGAGAATTTGTTCCGCAGGGTCAGTTAGTTAGCCAGGCATTCTACTTGGATGTTTTGAAAAGATTGGGCAACAGTGTGCGGTGGAAGCGGCCAGATTTGTGGCGGTCGGGTGACTGGGTTTTCCATCATGGCAATGCCCCTGCTCACACAGCCCTGTCTCTACGACAATTTTGGGCCAAAAATGGCATGACCCCTATTCCTCAACCCTCATACTCTCCCGACCTTGCCCCGTGCTACTTTCTTTGTTTCCTAGAATGAAAAAATAGGTGAATGGAAAGCGTTTCGCTGATGTTACTGAGGTGAAGAAAAAAACGACGGAGGCACTGTCAAGCATCACAAAAGACGAATTTAAACAATGTTTTGAAAAATAGAATGAAAGATTCGACAAGCGTATCTTTGCAAGTGGGGAATACTTTGAAGGAGATTGAAGGTCTGTGCTTAAAATGTGAACAAATAAGTTCAAACAAAAATAAGTCCGGTTTCTTTTGGGTACCCCCTCGTATGGGAAAGGAAGTGCTTTAGAGGACAGCTTACTCCCTTGTTTCTTTTTTCTATTTAGATTGTGCACTTTAAACACAATTACACCTTTATGGGAATAAAAAGAGAGTAGCTGTCATCTAGCGCACTCCCTTCAACAAAAGGAAGTGCGCTAAAAGAGAGCTTATTCCTTTTTTACTCCGTCCTGTTTGGAGTGTCGGAAAATGTTTTTACTGACGCGCTCCTGTGCAAGCCCTCTTCCAGTACCGCCTCGACCGAGGAGTCAGCGCTTGAAAGCATTTGTAGAGAACACTGGAAGAAATGTGTACGAAAGCTCAGACAGCAGCGGAGACGCGTACTTACGTGTGCGCTGCAGTGCTCAACACGTGACTCGAAGCCCATGCACACAACGATCACATGACTGGTGCAGTGTAGGCGCAACTTCTCCTTCGCACTTTCTTGTGATACACGCCCGCCTGCTCATCATGCAATAGTGCCTGCCCGCTTTGCCGCATGTAATAATAAAATAAATACAACGCACAGTGCGACGCTTTATCTACTTGTTGTGCATTTGAAGGAATAAAAATCTGGCAGCTGTTTTCTTGAATTGTGGTTTGGTTTAGTTTATGTGGTTTAACGTCCCAAATCGACTCAGGCTATGAGGGACGCCGTAGTGAAGGGCTCCGGAAATTTCGACCACCTGGGGTTCTTTAACGTGCACTGACATCGCACAGTACACGGGTCTCTAGAATTTCTCCTCCAAAGAAATTCAACCGCCGCGGCAGGGATCGCACCCGCATCTTTCGGGTCAGCAGCCGAGCACCATAACCACTGAGCCACCGCGGCGGCCAATCTTGAATTGTGGTTTATTAAGTAAATATACGATAAAAAAGGATCAGAACGCAACACTGTTTTCGTTATCGTCACGTCAGGTATTAAAGGTTGAGACACTCGTAGAAGACAAACATTTACTTAAAAGAGGAAATAGTTACTACTAACGCCCTCCTCAGCGTAGTCACTCGAGATGAAAACCACGTGACTTCATTCCAGGAAAAGTCTCCAAAGCTGAACAAAAAGGAGTCATCTATCGGGACGGCGCATGAGACCATCGCTTTCATGCATTCTAAAGAAAACATTAGATAGAGGTCTATCTGGCTGGGGAAAGAAATTTAAGTCAGAAAATAACGTCAAACACAAACTGCAAAAAAACGCGACGTTTCAGAACCTACTCGGTTGCTTCATCAGGTGTGACTGCGGGCGAGGTGCAGCTTGCATTTTTAAGCCCTCGTTTAGACAGCCGTTGGTCCACTGTACGTAGACCACGGATGCAAGAGGGGGAAGGATTCTTAGGGAGTGGTTAACATTGCCACCGCTGCCTAAAAATTCCTCTCACGTCTTGCGTCCACGGTCTACGGCCACTGACCCGACGGCTGAGTAAACGAGGGCTTAAAAATGCATGCTGCAACTCGTCCGCAGTCACACCTGATGAAGGAACCGAGTAGGTTCTGAGACGCCATGCTCTTTCATTTTTTGGCTGGCGTTCTTTTCTGACTAAAATTAAACATCCGTGTATTAGTTAATTCAGAGTTGAGCCTACGAAGAGACCGTTCGTGCTAGTGGCTCATCACTAGCCGCCATACATGCGAAGGCAAGTCACGGCAGTCGAAGATACGGGAGAGAGCCGAGGTGCCCACTAGGGATTGCTTTCGAAGTATAATCGACGCACTCAAGCTCTCACGAGCTACGCGGTATTTTGCGTGCAGTCCCCGGTAGTCTTGGACCTGTGTCCCGGAGGTTAAAACAATGTGACAAAATCTGGCGCTCTGATTGGACTGAAACGCGGCCACCAGATTCACGTCTACTGCGGCGTTTAGACTAATTGCTTAAATATGCTTAAGACGGAGGTATATAAGGGTCATTCCGAAAGCAATGCCTCTTTTTAGAGCGCAGCTCTTATGCGCCTATTCGCGGATGCCGCGACGAAGTCGTCGGCGTTTTCGGCGTGACCCGCCACCTGACAACCGTGGCAGATAGTTGCAGAGTGCAACGCCACCTACCACAGTGAGACCGGAGGAATGGACTACCGGAAAGTGGCTGCCACTGGAACATCACGGAGGGTGGCTATCAGCGCAAAACGCCACCTGCCAGCGTTGACAGGTGGTGTATGAAGAGTTGCGCTCAAATTTCGTGTTACCGATTGTTGTAATGTCTGTCAATTTTGTGTGCGTGTGTGTGAGTGTGTGTGCCTGCGCGTGCGTGTGTGTGTTGACCTGTAGCATACGAGCTGTATATTAGTGCCGTTAAAGTAGAGGTTCAATCTTCCTTCCTGCTAGTGTCGTCCGGATCTTTTTGTCCGCCGAGCGACAGCAGCAGAACAGCACTCCACCAAAATGGCGCCTGACACAGAAATGCGTATGAAAAAGAACCGCGTTGTCTAATTCTTCACTCCTGAACAAATTTCGCTCATTTTCAAACATTTTTTCCCTTTTTCTCCGCATTGTTTCCTACCATGAGATTGTTGGTCTTCACCTCAGCGGTGGCCTAGTCGTCTGAGCATCCGTCTCACATGGCGGGAGGTGCAGGGTTCGATCCCCAGCGCCGCTTCGTACCCACCGGTCATACAATGAGTGCAAGCTTTCCCCTGGACTGATGCTCGGCTTCTTTAGGGTGAAAACTTTGGGAAATGAGTCTTTGTCCCCACCTTGAGTTTGTGCCATGGCGCTCTTTTGCCACAGATACCCTTGCACCATAAGAATCCATCATCATCATCGTCTTCTTCATGAGATTATTGGTGTCCACAGTTGTACGCCTGTTTACAACAGGAACATTTGACATGTATGAATGAGCACATTAGATTAGTCCGTCTAAGTTGAGTGGAAGTAATTATTCAATACCGGCCTCCGGACCTTGGTCCTTGGACCTCTCTCTCTATCTCCTACACGAGTGAATTCAGGCCAAACTGCATGATTCAGGAAAGGGGAGATGCGATGCGGGTTCCGTGGCTGCAACACAGAACCAGACACGTTCGTGAGGAATGTCTATAGCTGAGCGCAGAAAGTTCTTTTGTGCTTCTGAAAATATGGGGTACGCGGCGGCCGCGTTTCGATGGAGGCGAAAAGCAAGAGGCGCCCGTGTACTGTGCGATGTCAGTGCGCGTTAAAGATCCCCAGGTGGTCGAAACTATTCCAGTACGGCACCTCTTTCTGTCTCTCTTCTTTCACTTCCACCTTCCTCCCTTTCCTTGCGACGTGGTTCAGGTGTCCGCCGAGATATATGAGACAGATACTGCGCCATTTCTTTTCCTCGAAAGCCAATTTACCAATTAACCATTTTAACCCTCTTTTCACTTCGATCACAATCTCGATGATCGCTGCCGTTTTGCGATGTTAGGCGCCTGTGCAGCCTTATGTCCAAGGCATCTTGTAATGGTTTTCTGTTCAGACGGGCCGGGAGGGTAACGTTGTACGGCGCACTATCCTGCAGAAAGCCTGCATTCTATTACTGTAGCTTCCGCGCCACCTGAAGAGAGAGGAAGTGCTGGGCCGGTTTCTCAGGCTTCGTCATACTGATACGATGCAACTGTCACGTCGGCCCGACGCCGTTAAGAGAATTCTCCGATGCGGAACACGCTTTCAACACGAAAAGATTTTTCGCTGACCATTTTAGCCGAATTTCTGCGCTGGCTGGTGATTTTCAATAGAATTTCATTTTTGAATGAAGCCACTTGGCGTTGTATGTTTACGCTAACAATAATGTCCAGAACCTTCCCAGCGGTAGCTGCCCAAAGAAAACTACATCGGACCAAGCAGGCTTTCACTTGTACGCGCTCTTAGTCTAGGGAGATAGTTCCTCCCTCTGGGAAACTACGTCATGCCATGCAGAACTGCTCTGTCGCAAAGAGCACAATGACACCAGTGCGCTTTTCGCTAGAGCGGCATTGTCATGACGCCACATGTCTCGTTCCCGAAATCCCCCGTCTTAAAGGCAGTTGGTGTCTTCCGGGGGCTGAAGACCAGCGAAGCTTCCATCCCCTTATGTAATGCCACATTGGGGCCTTTAAGAGAAAATAACTGATGATGATGACTGTTTCCAGCTATGCACGTTGTCACAGTAGGAAGCAGAGCGTTCCATTGGGTATTTGGAATGCGACAGCATTCCAAGCTGTTGATACCTCCGCAGGAAGTGACTGATGAGGCTTGTGAGGCCTAGGTTGTCTCTCCTGAGCAATACTCTTCCGGTAAACCACCTGCCATGGTTGTCAGGTAGAGCCTTCACACAGACGAGCCTGGTCCGGTGTCGTCACTTCCAGTCTGGTGACATCACTTTCCTCCAGCCAATGGGCATTCTCGGTTATGATGACGTCACTTCCTGGATGGTGACGCCTCGTCCCTGCAGCCAACGGGATTTCTCAAATATGGTGACGTCAGTGATCTCGGCATTGCCCGTCAGCCAATCAGGATGTTTCTGGACAACGCCGGACAGTCGCCGCCGGCTTTTTGCTTCGGTGAGGCTTCTATGCTATCGGATGAAAGCGTCCGGCGCCGTCCGACGGCGTAGTGTCATGTATACTTCCCATCTGCCACCATCTGCCATGACTGGTACACGGATGATCTACCTTTCACCTGCCACTTTGGCAGGTAGCAAAGTAGGGAGAGAAAAATCCCCCTCTCCATTTGTAGTAGAGAGGAGGGAGTGGCCGGAAAGTGGCTATCTAGGGAACAGAAAAAAATGTAAAATTGATAAGGACTAATAACGACTTTGAAAGACTCAGGAAAAATGAAAATGACTAAGAATGACTAATAAAAATGTAAATGACTATTATAACAGCAACAATTAACATAACTACGAATGACTCCTCAAAGAGCATAGCAAAGTAGCTATGGTCGCCTGCGAGTTGTTCAGTTCTTTGGAGCAAGAGTAAAGCCAGTAAAGAGTTGGAGCGCCACGTCAGCCAGGCGTTTCGTCAACGGCACTGTCCGGGGCTATCGTCATACCACCTGCAACGATATTTCACGATTACACAATCTTCGAAAGCTGCAGCTGCGAGGGAAAGTCCACCGTGGCTATCAAAGAGCACGAGAGAAATAAACTGTAAATTACAAACTGGGCTATGAGGACCACCTAGTGGAGAGCTGCTCCGGATTAGTTTGGGCCACGTGGGGTTGTTTATCGTGAGCTGACATCTCACTGCACACAGTCGGCCGTTTTCAGTGCGAAAGCGCTGCGTCACGTGGTCTAACCGGCTTATCTAGTGTATGTGAAGCTTAACCTTGAAAGTGACCTTAACCAAACCATAAATAAATAAGATAAATATTGCCGCGACTGCGATTCGAACCCACGACGGCGCGAACAGATCAGCTTCACTGACAACTGCACGAGGACACTATGCTATCGCCGCAGCCGATCACACCTCGTGTTAAACTGCGACACGCTCTCTTACCGTGCACTACACATCGTCATCTTAATGAACTAATACTACTATCGAACTTTCCATCATTTCAAAGGATAACAACAACAACATACTCTCGTGCTGTGCCTTACACATCGTCGTCCTCGTCAACTAATATTGCTATCTAACTAATATCGTCGCCGGACATGCCGACGACCCGGCAAATCAAAACCATAAGCGAACCAGACTAAACAAAAGCTTTCGCACGTCTCCTCGGTTTAGTTACGTTAAAACCCTAACACTTTTTTTATTGCATTTCGCGTCCATCGAAGCCGCCGCGACCGAGATTGCACCCACGATATTTAGGTGTCAGCAGCCAAACGCCACAGCCACTGGACCTCTGCGGCGTGTTACAAGAGGAGTTTTCTGGGAGTATGTTACCACGTGTATGTGTATCAGAAAAGATGTGTCCGAAGAAGGTCTTGTATTCCGTTGAGGCTATTTCCTCCTTCTTCGGATTGTTTCTCCAGAACGTTTTCTTCGAAAACATCACCGAACAAGAGAGAAAGCGCCAAACATTCGTCCTGCAAATGCTTCGCATTTTAAAGCAGTCTAACGTAGTGCTAGCGAGAGCGTAGCGCCATTCAAAGTAAGGTAACCTCGGTGTCGTGTGAGGTAACGGTAACCCGAAGAAGGCCTTGTATTCTATTGAGGATATATCTTCCAGCATCTTCTTGTCCCTCCACTGCATTTTCTTTCAAAACATCACCTATAGAACACGATAAAAGTGTCAAACAATCGTCCTACAAATGTCTCGAATTTAAAAGCAGTCTAACGTTTTTCTAGCGAGATTGTAGCACCATGCAAAGTAAGGTAAGCTAAGTAAGATGTGAGGTATCGGTAACGTAAAGTGAACTAAAATATCTCGCTGAATTTCTCGCGCAATGCGGGACAGCAGCTGACAGCGGCGATAAAACGGAGAAAACTTGGCGCGGGCCGGAAAGTTGTGGCTGCGCGAAGGAAACCCACCGCGGACATCGAGCGGCCGAACGTTTCCACTTATCAGCGCCCAAGAAGACGTCGGCAACGCCAGCCATCACCACAATCGATGCCACCCTTAATGATTCCGCTTAGAGCGCCGTGTTCTCCGCTCGAAACATCCAGCAAGGCACGGGGCAGAGCTCGCTACGGGTCCGCGATAAGGACGTCCCCGAAACAGAACCCCCCCCCCCCCCCCCCCCCCTCCCTCCGCTCCTTCCTCGACGTCTCTTCTATCGCTTTCCTGTTTCTTCCTCTGTCAAAGCTGGCGATTCTTTGAGCAAGGCGAGCAGTTTCGTCAGAAGACACTCAGCGTGGTTGTGTGACCTCTCTGTCATTGTCGAAAGGTCCAGGCCCGAATTGGCATACATTAATAAAATTGCTATAAAGTTATATCACGTCTCATTTGCGATACACACATCCCTGTTCGCATCAGAATCTATCGTAAAATAATAAAAGTTACTGCATTATCTACTTCCAAGGATGCATAATGCCCTTATACATGAGGTGGGATCCGGGCTATGGGATCCAGGCTAACGCCAATTGTAGGCTTGTTAACCGACAGTGGAACCGATATAGGTCTCGCTATGGGTTGGAAAGATCACGGCTTTCCCAAGTTAGCCTTGTTATACTCGGTAAGTGGTCCTTTCTGCATTTTGCTTGCACCAAATTGCAACCACGAGATCCTGATACTGTGTGCTTGGCAGCACGTTATCATGCGGAGAAGATGATATCCATAAAAAAGTCGCGTAATACCCTTTCGCTACATCGCTTCATAATGTACGTGAACTTAAAATGAGCAAGCGCAAAAGGTAGGAGGCCAAAGAGTTTAAGCTCAGAACGAACACAGTACGTGAGCTACGTGAGTACGTCAGTACGTCAGTACGTGAGAGAAACATAGTACGTTCCTAAAGCGCGCACTAACTACGGTCAACAAATCTTGCGCCATGCACTGCCATCTTTGTTAAACTCATTAGAAACTCAATAACAACCTATCTCTCTTTTTGATGGCCTCAGTGTGGATTCCTTTTTTATTTTGTTTGCTTTGTTGTAGTATACTCTCACGCCATGAATGCCTAACCAATTTTCTTTGCTTGTAACTTATTATTTATACAAGTGAATTTCAAAGCTGTTTTATTCGTATCATTTTATACTATACGCTTTCTGTAATTTAATTCCTTGTAGCCTTCTATCATTGATTTTTTACCCGTATGTATTTCTGTTATAGAATGTTCACCAATGTTTTTTTTTCGTTTATCCATTATTGTATCTTTGTGTTCTCTTTATTGTGCATAGTGTCATTTCTGTAGGGGGTACAAACCCCGTCAAGCCGAATTCATGTGGCTTTTTGTCTGCCCTCCCGTCATCTGTACATGTGTCGATGCGAATAAACTTGAATTGAATATAGCTTGCCGGCAAAAAAAAAAAAAAAAGAGCGTGGGCGAACAGCAAGCCCAACAAAATATGCGCGGGTAGCTCTGCAATTATAGTTTCACCTAAACAACGACAAATAGGAGCGTATTATTCTGCAGCCGCTTGATTTCTTCTAGACGCTTACTTTTGCCAGAGCCACTGATTCACGCTGAACACTCACCAAGCACGCTGAAGCGGCTGTTGTCCCTTCCTGTCCTCATTTGCTGCTGCATGCCGATGAGATGAAAGCTATGCATATTTATTTGTTAATTTCTTGTCTGTGATTGCCACGTTGCATTTGGATAATCACTCTCTCTGAGAGCCCGTGCAAGTAAAAGTGTATCAAGTTACACCCTCATGTTCTCAACACAAAGGAGCCAGAAACCGGAAGAGAGAAAATGAAGGATGAGAGACACGAGGCGCACTAAAAATTTACCGTTTATTTCTTTCTTCGCGCTTTTTTGTTTTTGTTTCATTTCCCTTGTGCCAAAGCAGGCGTACCAAACTAGGCTTGACGGGTTGCTTCATGATCCCAAACTTTTGGTTCCCTTTCCAGCTACTGTATTATCAGCGTTTCACTGACGCGCGCTTTCATGCTGTATGCTTGACCGTATTTTTATTGCGAAAGCAATACTACTTGCACTTTCACGCCTTTGCCGTGCCGCGGCCGGTGACCACCATCGTGCCGCGGCGGTGACTACCATTGACCTTCATTTGACCTTGATTGCATTAGATTGGATTAGATTAGATTGCATTGGACTGGATTGGAATGGACTGGATTGAATTGGATTAGATTAGATTACATTAGATCAGATTAGATTAGAGTGCAGTGGATTGGATTGGAGTGGATTGGAATGGATTGCAATGGGTTGGATTGGATTGCATGTGATTGGAGTGGATTGGTTTGGATTAGATTGGATTGCATTGGATTATATAACCGATGCATCACCACAAGTCTAACCACAAGCACCACCACCAGCTACACTACCAGCTGTACCATTGCGTACGTATACGGATATTGCTTCAGCAATTACCGGGCTTAACCAAGCTAAGCCACAGCGAATTTTTTTTATCATTGTTTTTACCTTCGACCAACTTTATTCCTTTGTGGCACGGCGTGGATGATTGTGCACGTGACTTTTCAATATTCTTCTTCGAAGCGTCTAACGCTGTTTTCGTGAAGTCAGGAATGAAAGCGGGCTGAGTTTCGAATTCCCGTTGAAAGGAATGGCAGGGACCATTTGTGTCCCGAAAAAAAGAATCACTTTTCCGAAACAAGGAATAAAGGTGGACGCCTTGATGTTTTACGGCGCGCCTAAGAAGTACTGGCTAGTGCTGTCAATCCTTTTTTTCTCTGACGTAGTGGAATAGAGAGAGAGAGAAAAAAAAAGGACGGAAAGGCAGGGAGGTTAACTAGGCGATGCCCAGTTGGCTACCCTACACTTGGGGAGGGGTACAAAGGGGAAAAAAAGGAAAAAGAGCGGCAAGGAAATGAGTCTTCTAAGTGTAGTGGAATGCTTTATTAAAAAGACTGTATCCGCGTTGTCTTTCCGAGAACAGCTCAGGATAATTAGAACATAACTAATTGGGGATTAATGGGTTTGAATCAAGAATAATGCTGCTATTCCTCGAGCGTGGAAGTGAGCGGCTTGTACCAGTGTTCAGTTTTAGACCCATTCATGTTATTTTTTGTTAAATAAAAGGATCCGAATATAAACATAAACATTTTTCAGATTCTTCCATGGTAAGAGAACATAATACGTGCTCTAAACGGTCTGAAACAGCTTTTATCCTTATTACTACCGCAGCAAGGATATGGAAGAAAAGTATCAGCAGAACGATGAACAAGGCAGGCTGCTGGCTATTTCCCTGATGATTACGGGACGAGGGCAGCAGGAAAGAATTCTTGATTCTCCTCGTTCAGTGAAACAACGACGATCGCTCTGCACGATTGTGTTACCAAAAAGGACAGAACCGCACTACTTGTACAAAAAAGTTCTTTTTTATTGCAAAAGCAACACTCCGACAGCCAAATCAAGACCTCGGGTGGCCGCTGTAGCTGCGCTGACCTTGTTTCAATTGGTCGAAATGGTCGTGACTTCACAGTGCGCGAACTTCAAACGGAGCCAATTGTACTTTGGCTAGTAACCATGCAACCAATTAAAGGGATCGTATAGTGATGCTCCCAAGTAAGCGGGACTGAGTTTAGTTAATTGCTTAATTAACCAGTTAGCCTAATTAACCTTTCTAGTCAGACCACATAAATAAATAAAACCGAGTAGGAAATTGGTCGAGTGGGGAATCGAAGCAGGGTCTCCAGAGTGCGAGACGAGCACGCTAACCACTTCCTGTTAGGGCGAGGTTCAGGTGTCCACCCAGATATGCGAGACAGATATATTTCCTTTACTCAAAAACCACTTTATCGACGAGCAAGGCGTAGAGCCGAACAGGCGATGGCGTTCTGTGGACTCCCTGGCAGCGTTGGAAGACGCTGTCGGGTTCCACTTTTAGTGGCGAAGCTTAACATCTTAACCACACATCAGTGACACAAGCAGCAACACCGCGCTTAAGGCTTTCGCCTCATCGCACTTTAGGTAACAAAGTGCCCCCTGAATTTTTTCTTCATGCGCTGAAGGTAAGAGTGACCGTCGTGGCTAATCCCTCAAATCACTGCAGGTGGCACGCGTAGTAGTCCCTTCGGTTTCCAGCCTATCCTGCACCTTTCAGTGTGAAAGCACTGTTTTCATAGCAAACCTGATAAAGACGAGGTTTTTCTGAAGCCTATCAGGTACGTTCAGAAATAAAATGGATATTGCCGCGACTGGATTTTGAACCCGTGGCGGCACGAACATACCAGCTGTGCTGGCCACTGCACGAAAGCACTATGCTATTGCCGCAACAGATGACGCCTCGTGTTTAACAGCCGCACTTCCACGCTGTACATTGCACATCGTAATCTTCACCAACTTCCATCTGTGAACAAATGTCACGACAGGAAAGTAAACGCGCTTAACTGGCTCCCTGAGTCAGTGGACACCTCAATCGCGCTTCCAAGTGCATAACGGTGGTGTGAACCTGCAAACACCTGCTTTCACACAATATTTCATGCTTAGCAATGCTAAACCACCAGACGTTTTTTTTCCCTCGATGTTCTTTACGCCTTTATTTCACAAATTTAAGTTGTTTGTTATTAATTACTGCTGCTTTCTTTTCATTCGTTTTTGCGCGGGAGGGGAAAAGAAAAAATGAGAAAATGTCGTTCAGAAATTCAGCGCTTAAGCTTCTTTATTCTACGGATCCTCCGCTATTCAAATAAGGTGAAAGTGTGGAAAAAAGAATTGAAAGTTCATAGTAAATGACAAGAATAGGCTTTAGCTAAGCGACCACACCTTTTCACCTGATTTTACGAAGAAGCAACTACAATAGCTGCATTACTCTCGCATCACTCACTCACTCTCGGGGGGGGGGGGGGGGGGGGGCAAACACCGAGCAGCAGACCTGCTGCATTACTCTCGCATCACTCACTCACTCTCGGGGGGGGGGGGGGGCAAACACCGAGCAGCAGACCTGCTTTAAGGTTTTGTGCTTCTTAGGAGCTTTCACGGAGGCACACCTGCTGCTGAAATAGCCGTAGCCAACCCTTCGGCGTGCATGGTTATTGTGATGCGCGTAATTTTTTTCCTTTGGTATCCATCTCAACGCCACTCTGTCTGCACGCTGTCGGGAGAGTGTCACAGTCGCTGTTTTTGGTGCCTAAGCTGAAATGTCACCTACTCACAGAAGTGTAATTGTCCCCTTGGAACCAGTCGACAGGCCCTTGCACTGCATCTTCATTCATCCTCCTTGCACAGCAGCAACAGTGTGACAAGTTAAATTCAAGGTATTTTATTGAGACAACAATTAAGTACTCGTAAACAGCTTACCGCCGGGCTTGTGCGTCGCGTGAGTTCCCGGAATTTTCATTAACGCAGCACCTGTAGAAGCTTTCTTTTTGTACGTAAGGAAACGTAGAGCCGATTCATTTTTCCGGTCCGCTGAAAAAATTAAAAACTTGTCTCTCCTTGCAAACCGTGAACTCCTGCCACGCGCACTAGATCAATAAGTTGTGCCTGGAAATTTGAAATTTGCTTCTCCTCAAGATGAGTATTTTAGCAGCGAAGCACGCTTTACAGGTTAGTGGGCATGTTCTAAGTTTCAAGTGCCCGGTTTGTATGAGACGTGACTTCGCGGAACTTGCAAGGACACTGTATTTCAGAAATATCCTTTCTCCAACGCTGAAATTGTACTATTATATGCAGGAAAACATACAGCCTACGCATTTTGCTACTTTTTATTTAACCACTCCAAATATTGCACTAGTTGCAACCGGTGTGCATCTACCACGCGCACCACGGAGCATGTCGTGTATGCTCGTTAAAGGGCAGTTGAAACACTTTTTTGAGAATTCGAGATTATTCAAGAATTCGAATCTGTCAAGCTTCTAGATAAACCATGCAAAGTATTTTTGCACTAGCATTTAAAATGGCGGCATAATCGTCGATTAAAACCGCGACGATGTTCAGGCTTCTCCTGACTACGCTGGAGGAGTGCGAGGAAACTCGGCAGTGACGTCATTATCGCCGAAACTTCAGATGCCCGCTGCTTACGCGTGCATGCTCCTGTGCGTCGTCAGAAGGCGCCAAACAATGCATCGTGAGCTTCACCTTCGATGGCGTCGGTTTTCTTCCATGAAATAACCCTTTCTTCGCTGGAAACGTTGTACCGTCATACGTGACGTCATTATCGGGGCCTCTGCTCGTCGCTGTGCACTTCAGAGAAGCCTGAACGCCGATGACGACTTTATTCGGCGATTACGCCACCATTTCAAATGCTAGAGCAAAACAATTTCGCAGGCTTTACCAGCACATTTCGCACATTCAGCAACCTTAAACTCATGGAATTCTAAAACCGCTTCAGTTGCCCTTTAACCAGAACAGATAGTTTCACTGCATGTCGGTTTTCGATAGCTTAGTCAATGCTTTTGAACTTCAAGGCTCGTTCCACGCGGACACGGCTGCTCCACATGCACACCGGCGGGCGAGGGCAGCCGTGTCGCCCACCCTCCCGAGGTATTGAGCCGTGCGCGGCTTGATGGACGAAGAGCAGCAGCAGCAGGAACGCGCCCGTGTCGGAAAAAGGGGTCACGTGGTTCCGCCAGCGGCGGTGGAGGTGCACTCCATTTCGTACTCTGTGTGCAGCGGTGCCAAAGGTAGCGCGCCTCTTCACTCTGTCCACGTTCGCGACCTTCGAATAGTGCGCCACCTGTTCACCGATGAGAACCCAATATGGTATCGAACCGGAGCAACCAGTGCAGGAAGGTGTTGAGTTGCTGATGAAGCAAGCATTTGTTGCTGCTAGAGCAGCCAGCTGACCGCATGTGTATGTGTTTCGTTTCTTGTTGTATATCCTACCACGGCACCTCGAACCTTCCCCTGAGGCCTGGCGGAGTAGGAAGCATGCTCGGCGGAGTGACAAGTCGTTCGGGGCGCACTACTTGCGCAGCATCCACTGCGCTGCATACTTGGAGCAAGGCGCGGTGGTGGCGCTGGCGTCGCCAGAGAGCGCCTCTCCTCCGCGGCGGTGTCAGCGCGGCCGGCGGGAGCGGCAGCGGCAGCAGCAGCAGCAGCAGCTCGGGGCGTCGCAGGACGCGGCGGTGGCGGCGCGGGGACGGACTGCGCTGCTGCGGCGGTGGATGTTCGGCGCTGTAGCCTCGCGGCGGCGGCGGCCGTCGCTCCGCCCGCCCGGGGCCGCTGGCGCCGAGGCAGCTCAACGGGTAGCGTGCTCGCCGAGCCGCTCGCCGGCGGCTGGCCGCTGCCCCTGCATGGCGCGGGTGGAGGCGCGGCGCCCCCGTCGGCCGCCATGTCTCGGCTCAGCGTGCGCGCGCTGCGGGTGCTGACGCCCGCCTCGGCCCTGGCCTCGCTCGTGGCGAACGCCATCGCCCTGTGCTCCAACAGCTGGCTGCACAGCACCGAGCTCATGCCGAACCCCAGCTACAACGGCTCAGGGGACCGCGAGCAGCTCGCCAAAAACACCGTGTCCGGCCTCTGGAAGATGTGCTTCAACGAACGTGAGCAGCGCCGCCGCTTTCTCTCTCTCTCTTTCTCTCTCCCATTCTTTCCCCCCGTTCCCTTTTTTTGCAACCCGAAAACCGGGTCAAGCTCTGCTAGGTGCCATGCGACTGTAGATTCTCCTTTCTCCAACTTTCCCCGCCGCCGGTGAGCTAGGAGCTCTGTCTGTACAGGTTACGCCCTCTGTAGGCTACCCGTCGTGCCTCAGTGAAACCCCTCTTCACCTGCCCACTCTCTTTCCCCCCGCCCCACCGAAAAGTGGTCGCCACGGAAGGTTACACAGTCTAATCGCCTGCGGCACCTGCGCCGAAAGCCAGTTTAATCAAATCTCGTGCGTTTCGCGGCATCCGATGTGCACTATGCTAGTCCTCGCTTTTTAGCGCGCTCGAGTGCCATGCACTGGGAGAGATGCCGTGATGAGTCATTTGCTAATAACCCGCTTCTATTTTTACTTGCTTTCATGGGAGCCACTGCTGTACTGTCGCTTTTCTCTTTAGTGGCTCCCAACGCGCAAAGAAAGAGGCAGTTAGGATGCTCGTTTCTGGGCTTTGAGTCGTCCTCCCCTTACTACCACTTCAACGTGGTCACTGGCTGAGCTTTGATAACGCCGATGTCTCGCATCTATCGTTTTAAACGACTCAACAAGTTGAATGGCATTTCTCCCGTGACACCAAAGTTCTCGGATGTACAGTTGACCCTCCTCAACTTCGTGGCTGCATGGTTTTTCGCGTTATTTCCCTTCGTTCTGTTCTGTACTCTTAAAGAACGATAGTGACACTGGAGGGGCACACTAACCTTTAGAAGACAACGCAGCGTCATGTACTAGTTTTTTTATTTATGAATTTTTTACTGTGAAATAGATGATACGTACCTTACGAAATAGATTTCGGGAACCGCGTATTTTGTCTCCTCACATGACTTTCACGGTCTACAAGTCGCTTGGCATTCATGGTCCGGTGTAGACTGCACCCTTTCACTCCGCTAGCCCTTCCGGATAGTCCTCCTTACCGGCGTTAATGTTTCGTTAGTAAACTTACACCGTTCGAATTCCTCCGGCTTGTTTTGGTGAAATCGCAAACGAACCACGAGTGCCCGCTAAATGTGAAGACCAGGTCCAATCATTGTCGTTAGTGTGATTGTCGCAACGTTTCTGTTTTAAAGGCAAAAGTGCATTGTAGCGTTTTCGCGCGAGGTTTTTCAACTTTTTTCGCAACTACTCTGTATAGATTAATTACATACTGCAGCTCCAAATCTACCTGGCTTACTGTTAAAGATACCAGTGTATTCAGAGGCATACACCGGATACGTGGGCAGGTGTAGCGTACACTGCTTACACGACCACGTGGGTATGGGGACACAGGTCATCCGTGTTATCCAGGTAAGCCTTGATGAATGAGAAGAATAACACGAAGAAAAAGAAGGCAGCCCTGAAAGCGTGCATGGGTGCAATCTGTGTGCACTCGGTGTGCTATCGATGGGAATAAATTTTTGCAGCAGTTGCACACATAGTAGCGCATGTATAACAGGAAATTTTTGCCATTGGTTCAGTTTTAAGGTTTCCGCCTCAGAGATGCCTAGGAACCCATAAACGGTCGCTTTAAGTGACCGCTGGAATGATTTGCAACAATCTTATGCCTCTGAACAACAGTCCTGGCTTGTAGGTTTATGCCCTCGAGGTGTTGATGAGAAAATTGTACCATTGGTATTTTCTAAGAAAAAGATCATAGGAACTTAAAAATAAACCTTTAGGAGAAAATCGAAAAATCACGCTTTCTAACGTTAAGCTCTACGCATAATTGTTACGGGATTT
The DNA here is from genome assembly GCF_055824585.1 of Amblyomma mixtum. Taxonomy (NCBI): domain Eukaryota; kingdom Metazoa; phylum Arthropoda; class Arachnida; order Ixodida; family Ixodidae; genus Amblyomma; species Amblyomma mixtum. The sequence continues at coordinate 161,618,960 of NC_143015.1, read as the reverse complement.
AAGACAACTTTTAAATGTTTCCATATTGAAAAGCGTAGTGTGGCAGACATTAGTGCGTGAAAGATGCCATTTCAAATCACTTAGCTTGTTCTTTCTTCTCCAAACGAAGCAACAAGCATCAACATTTTTCAATGCATCGCTTTCAGTTCAGCGTTTTCAGAAAAAAAAAAGTTGCGGTATTGAATGCTTGAGTTGTAATACTTCTGCTTGCAGCAAATTGACTTCGTTATTTTTTTTTAATTACTTTTCTTGTTTTCTGATTGCTTAATGTGAGCGTTCATGCGTTTCCTACCTGAACAGGTAACGTAATCATGCAAGCTTGGTTCTTTCTCATAACAAATAGATAAGCAGCCGATTATTTATAGCACTAGTAAGGTGAATGCACATACTGATACATAAATGTACGAATATAGTATTAGCGCAATTAGACATCCGTCCTGCAGTTTTAAACATAAAGTAATTCTCACTACAGGCTTCGCCTGATCGACGTTGCCCAGTACTAAGAAACAAGCACACTCTAAAGCGACGGCGTCCCCAAAAATATTTTATACGCCTCATGAGTGTTTCTAAAAACGCGCTCTAGCAAACATTACAAAAACATTTAACTGCATGTTCCTAGCTAAAAACCTCATTGTCTTAAATTATTTTTTAACTTCCGAAGTTTCCCCGTGTGTTTGAGTAAAGGTTTTGCTTAGTACCCAACAATTTGATCTATTTGTAGAACGCGAAAAATATGCTGAGAACAAAAAAAAAACTGATTTTTCAGTGTCTTTAAGGTCGTTTAAAAGGATCTGCACTATTTATCGTCACCTTTCCTTTCTAATTCCCAACAAAGGAATAACAACACCTCTTTAGGAAAAAGCTGAAAAGCCGAAGAACGCTTCACATTAAATGAACGAAACGCTTGGCTTTGCAGAAGGTTGCTACGAAGCTACCAATGACGCAACAAAGTCACCTACCCAAACAACACAGGTAATCGGTCCAATATAGCAAATGGATGGTTTCACCCTAGTCCTATGTAGCACTGGCGTTTGCCAATACATTTCCCATATTGGGACGATTACATGTGCTGCTCGGGATACTGTCCATCCGTTTTCTTTCGTACTACTAAATCGCTGTTACGCTCATCGGAACCCCAACTTTAGGCTAACTGAAAAAAAAAAAAGAATCCATTGCAAAAAACACTCCGCTACAAAACTCTGCACGGTGCTAATTGAATCCGCACGTAAAACAAAAACGAGACAAGGACTTATGTAAATGAGACGCTCCTTTCTTCAGGTCAGATTGTGCCAAGTAGTCCGACGAGAATTCTTTACGCCTCGCCGAGGGCCAAATTGATGCAATGCCGCCGTGCCAATTGCCCGCTCCGTCCCTGGCAGCACCCGAGTTTTGAGCCGAGGAGGAAAAAAGAATAATTCTCTGCGAGGAAGACGACGATCTACGAGGAGGCATCGGAGCGGACTAAGTGCGGCTCCCGTGAGTGCGAACGCAATTAAGCAAACTTGGTTTCTTTCCGTCTAAATGCAAATGAGGCGCCCCCTCTCGGTTCGCTTGCGAGTCTCCCTCTTCCGAGAGGCGCCAGCCGGACGAGCGGCTTCGAGTTCCCACGCGGAAGTGACGAGGCGGAACCACCGCTAAATGCACGCACGAAACGGCGCACTTGAACGCATCCTCTTTGTCCCGCAATGAAACGCCGATGCATACACCCCCTGTGTCGGTGCGAACTCGGGTAACTCGTATACCGGATGTTTAGTCAGTCCAGATCCGCCAGGATCGCAAGTGCTTGAAATGAGAGACCTCGAAGACGCTGTGCCACGCTTCCTTCGATGAAATACTCTTTGAGATCTGTTCGTATTAACACGATAGCGATAAGGAACTCGTTTCGCGGAAAATGCGGCGTCGGCGTCGTTGACCGGAAGCGGAAATTCCACGGAGAAATCCCCGGACAATCAACCTAGGAGGGACACTTAGGAGGCAGGTGGGACACTTAGGTCACGCAACCTTGAGGCGTCATCACAACCAGTTCACCGCCCTTATAAAAATGGTTTATAGACAGTCCATGGACTTCTTATAGACTCTATTGCATTTCTATAGGTATTTTTTTGTCTATTCATAGTCTACTGACTATAGACAAAAGTCTATTAAAAGTGTATGACCATATATCTATAGTTTGTCTATAGACTGTCTATAGAATTTGTATTGCCTATAGACTGTTATGTAGGATTTGTCTACAGAGAATCTATAGATTTTTAATAGACAGAATTCTAAAGAATGTCTAAAAAAAGTTTGTGTAAGGGTCCGGCAGCTCGTACCGAACGTTTAGTGAGTCCAGATCAGCCAGGATCGCAAGTGCTTAAAATGAGAGAACTCGAAGACCCTGCCACGCTTCCTCGGCTGAACTACTCTTTGAGATCTCTCCGTATTAACGCTAGAGCATTAAGGAACTAGTTTCACCGAAAATGGTTTGGTTTATTGAGGTTTAACGTCCCAAAGCAACTCAGGCTATGAGGGACGCCATAGTGAAGGTCTCCGGAAATTTTGACCACCTGGGGTTCTTTAACGTGCACTGACATCACACAGCACACGGGCGTCTAGAATTTCGCCTTCATCGAAATTCGGCCGCCGCGGCCAGGATCGAACCCGCGTCTTTCGGGTCAGCAGCAGAAGCGCCGTAACCACTGAGCCACCGCGGCGGGTTCACAGAAAATGCGGCGTCAGCGTCGTTTTCCATGAGCGAAAAATTCACGAAAAATCCCCAGAGAAGCAACATATGAGGCAGGTCGTCCACCTAGGTCACGCAACCTTGAGGCGTCATCACAACCTGTCCACCGGACGGAGTAAACTGAGCACCGTTGCAGGTGGCAATTAAGTTAATGACTGATCGCTCGGGAAGAGCAACCCCACCGATGTAAGCATCTGCCGTCGCAGGGCAGTGGCGCATCGCTTAACCGCAGCACCACTCCGCCAGGAGGGGTATCAGGACTCCCAGGAATCTATGAATGCAAGGTATAGAATGACCTTTTGCATGTAGGGTAATTAGCCCAATACGCTATCGTAGTCATGCCCTTAAGGCGGAGCTTATGTGAAACTTCCATTTTTTGTGTTTTTCTCTGATGCGGCCGCATGCCTATGGTTTTTTTTTTTTTTTTACCTGTCACGGGAAATTGTGGTCCAGCCCTCTTATCTACGTCGCGGTTACCAGATGAGACATCAGCTTCCGCATAGCATTATGCTGACGCTCACTTCTAAAGAACAACATGTACTCGAAGCGTTGTTAGCAATATGCTTATAATTTCTTCTTAAGGGGATAGCTTTTACTGTACACTTTGGCCACCTGAAGGTGCGAAACGTCGAAAGTGCATAGCGCTGCGCATCCGGCACACTCTTCACTTGCTTAGAATTACTTTCGCATGTCACAGTCTGTAGCTTTCAGTATGAGTACGCGGAAGAAGTGTAAACCGCAAAGTGTGTTCAGGTTAACCGTTTTTCTTGTTAGTTCACATACATTGTTTTACTCTGTATTATTGTTCACTGCAGCTTGAAGGAGAGGTTTGTTTTCTGCTCTGCAGATGCCGCGAAATGCTTCGTCCGGGAAGAAAAATGCAAAGTTATTTGTGGCCGGCTCGTAAAACTGGCGCCTGTGTAATTACAGTGCAATGCAAACTAGTTAGAGTGGGCAGAGGAGACCAATTAGTTAGCCCCAATAAAGACACCAAAGTGTGGCAGCCCGAGGACTGGTAGGCTTTTTCATCGCGGTATTTACTTCTCAGTGTTTAGTCTACGTCATCACACGCCATCATATTAATTTCTGCTTTCAATGAATGAATGAATCAATTAATGACTCAATCACTCAGTCAGTCAGTCGATCAGTCAATCACTCAGTCAGTCAGTCAATCAGTCAATCAAACAATCAATCAATCAATCAATGTTACAACACAAATAGCACATTCGTTTAGTTTGAAGATGCCTCCCATGTTTGCTTGCTTACAACCTTATTTGGTAATGATGGCATCGTCGTACTAAAATTTTTTAATGACAACTCTTTAAGCGTATAACCAAAAAAATGACTCAGTAATTGTCGGCATACAGTCCGCGAGCTTTCAACGTTTGAGTGTTAAAGCTTCATGTGTAGGCTACATACTGGTGCGGGCTATAAAATATTTTGTTCTCAAAATCGCCCAATATATATCATGCCATGCCCAACGAAATTCTGACTATCGCGAAATATTTTTTACGTTCATACTTATTCCGTGCCTTCTTTACAACAGCACTGGCATCAACCGCCACTATCCAGATTTCGAAGTATATCGCTTCCGCGTCTGCACCTTCCAATGAAAATTGAGCACGTAGCGGTTCCTCGTGTCCTGACTTTCACAACGCATGTGAGTACCTCAAGTAGAACAGGAAAACGAGTTTGGTGTAGACGGAAAAAAAATTGCAGGAGACGGTTGTGCTCCACCGTAAGGGTATGACGTGATAGTTTTAATGAATTCGATGCCCATATAAATAGAATTGGTCATTCTGCACTTTACATTCGTAGATCCTTGCTCATCACAATCTCCATAGCCGCCGTTTCGGTTGGCAATCTGCCCCCGTGGCACGTGGCAATGAACTTAATTTAGATCAATTTATTTCAATAGCAGTCTACCCACCGTGGCGCTCTGTATGAGTCTTACTGGAGATCGGGAAGAGTCACACGAGTCTCACAAGCCCTACCGGTGGTTGTGTTTAAAAGAGCCACCTGGCGGGGCAGTGCCACATCGCTTAACCGCTGCACCACTGCCTCAGCTGTTGAGCCGCCGCGATAACTCGGTATCTATGAATGCAAAGTATAGAATGATCAATTGCACGTATATCTAGGCAGAAACTAGGCGAAAGAGAAGAAAAACATGCGCGGGAGGCATCTCTAATGCGATGGCATTGTACTCATAAGGGTAAGTTAGGGGCTATAGGATGATAAAGTGAAGAACAGTGTCCGTATCTGCGAATTGACACGCAAACAGGACCCCAGGCCACTGAAGGAACCCATAAACGCCTTCGTGTCGTCCCCTTAAGGTAAAGCTTCAATGTCCGTTCAAGTTTTTTATTGGTAGTATGTTCTAAATGACCCTTCGGAGAGACTGGAAGACTGGAAGTGCGAAGCGCGCCGTCGATTGCGGGTTGCCTATCAATCTATCCATCCAGCAATCAACAAATAAATAAATCAAACAGCCAATAAATCAACCAAAGTGTCATTGAATTATCTGATGAATGAATCAATCAATATTTAATTCTTTCGAATCTCTGCGAAAAAGCCCGCTAGGTCGGGAGCCACCCTTTGCGTCGCTGGTACACTGAGCGCAGCATTCTAGGTCAGTAGCATAGTGCGTTGCACAACGATTGCTCTAGTATCAACTGGAAGCATCGTCGCCACAAGGCCTTGTTTCTATGATATCCAATGACCCATACCTGCAGCGCCAGCCGCTGAAACCTTACCCAGAGATGATTTCTTAGTCACATGTTCCCTAGTACTGTTACCAATGCTTGAGGCTTAATGTTTCATCTCGACACAGCATAAAACATATTTCTCTCACTGAGACCGGGCGCATTTTTACGTCCAATACACTTAGCAAGTGCGAGGTTCAACTTCCTGCTGGCCATTACTTTTCCTGGTAGGCCCTGTTACTTTCCTCTTTATTGCTGCGATACGGTTCATCGCATGAAGTAGTTGTCCACCTAGCGTGTAACGAAACTAACTATAAGTAAGCGACGCGAGAGGGCGCTGTGAACGCCAGTCTCCCTACCCGGGCGATACGTGCAGGTTGTGCTGCGAGCCGATCAGCGGGCTGGGAAAAGCGCAGCGGGAGCCAAGCTGCTGCTGCTGCTGCTGCTGCTACGCCGTCCCACGGATACGGAGAGACAGAAGAAGAAAAAAAGAATAAGTAGAAAGAAGAAGCAGGTCCGAAGAGCAGGGGAGGAGATTAGGCGAAGCGCCACCTGGAAGTAATGAGCAGTGACACGAGAGGCGAAGAAGCCGAACGCGCGCGCGACGTGTTTCGTCTCCAGAGCGCGAGGAAAAGAAGGCCGGGGGCTCCGGAGCGAAGCCGGCTGCAGCGCTGGGGAAGACGAGATATAAGCTCGCCTTCGCAGTTAGCTGCAGCGCGGTGGAGGGGGCCGCGTGCACCGGAGCTGTCCGGAGCAGATGGAAGAACGCGCCGAGGTGTGGCCGTTTCTTGTAACGGGTAATGGCACACCTCACACCCGGATTTATTTACACTGCAGTGACTTCCATTGTACTTAACAGGGTCCCTTGTGATATGATCGACTTCGATCAGGTTTTAATAAGGTTTTAAGGGCATCTCATGCTTTTATTGCATTCCAGTGGAGAATTTTGAGCTTCAACGATTTTAACACATCTGAACTCAATCTAGCCCACGGTGCAGTTCATCATGGAAGAAGATGTCGACAAGAAAATCCCCTTTCCTTGATGTACGCGTCTAGATTTTAAAAAAAAAACACCACTCTTGAAAACTCAGTATACCGGAAACTGACACACTAGGAAGTATACCTCAGCTTTCAGTCAGCACATCCTATTGGACGCAAGCGCTCGGTCACCAAATCACATTTTGCTCGCTCCTTCAACCTATGCTCGGGCCCCGAAAACGTCGTTGAGAGTTCAATAAAGGGAAGTAGGATTTTCAAGACAACTACTGAAAAGCCAAGAACTTCACGCCCACACTTGCAGGCTTGGCCAGCAAGAAAATGTCACCGAAACTAAGTGAGCAAGCATTCCGTACGCTTTGTGGGGTGAGTGAGGAACTTTCACGAATCATCAAAGATTGTAATGTGTAGGTTGCCCACCTGCCTGCAAGCAAGTCAAAGCAACAGTTGGTGCGAGTAAAAGACCGTGTAGACCGTTCAAGATACCCTGGAGTGCTTATACAAGATACCTTGTCACAGCTGTTACCCACCCTACAGAGGCGAAGCTGGGAAGTTCTCACGAAGGTTCAAAGAGCATCGAAATTACACCTGAAACGGTCGCTCTGCGTCGAGTACTTTAGCGCAACACAGCGAATTAGGATACACCATTGATTGGGACAGGTCATCCACCATCGCTACAGATAAAAACTTACCATCGCGGCCTTTCTTAGAAAAATATCGTATACATGTAGTCGAGGATTTGACGGCATACCGTCTGGTCAGGAATCATGGTGATGAGGATTGCTGGTCAGATAGTGAACAAGGGAGCCGTAGCGCTCCCGAAACGTCTTTCCATCTTTATATCGTATACATAACACGAAGCATGCTCTTAAGTGGAAACATTCCAAAAATCTACAACCACTCACTGCTAAATTTCAACCGTATATAATCTTTCGCTGTCCCATCAAGCGTTCCGTGTGATCGAGGGACCCGATACGTGCCCCGATACGTTGTGTTTTTCTTTTGCTCTATATTGACGAGTCTATGTTTATTCCGGCAATGTTCGCTCCTCACCAGGCGGTATACCGTCAAACCCTTGGTCATATCAAACAAGATCAGCTTTCCTAGGATTCCTCGAACTTAACTGGGTAAGGCTGACTCCAGTTGATGGATTGTGATGACTCTCTGTCCGGATACCGTCGCTTTCTTCTTAGATTTTGTATTCTACACCTAGAACTGCTAGCAACAGATCTACAAGCATTTCAGGCTTAGCGCGTTCGTACATCTTCGTGTCAGAATTTAATGCCCGCAAAGCAGCAGGCTTTGATTGTCAGTTCTAAAGCATACAATGTCAGAGAAAGCTGCAGCGTTAAATCAAGCGGGATCACAGGTTTGTTTCTCGCTCGCGTTCCAGGTTGTATCAAGTGTGTTCATGTGTTAGCTTCTGTGCTTAAAACATATTCGCAGCATTCACGTGGCAGTCGAATCCGAGTCCTTGAAATTAACAGGAAAGCGCCATGTCTGTCGCCAGTTCATTGTACACTCTAAACAGAAGAGAGTAGAAAGGGCTGTCCTCTAGCGTTCTTCCTTTCATATACAGGCCCGTCGCAAGTCCTGTGTTGTACATTTCAATCTACAAAGTAAAGAGCGTGAAACTCCGACCCAGGGTCTCGTGAAGAGCATAAAGATGGAGACGAGAGAAGCTGTATTAGTCTTTTGCCAAACTTCCTAGAAAGAAGTCGCCGCCACTTGAAAGGGGGCAGGTGGATGCAACGAGTTTACAATGCGTACTCGTTGGTTGGCGGTGATTGTCACTTATGAAGAAGGCTCCAAGATTTGCGTTATTTTCTTTACGGTTCACTTACAGACCATACAGTTGTCAAAATGTTCCTATTCAAGGCTTTAATATAGTATCATTAATTACTTACGCGAACGGGTAATTAATGTCTACATAATAATTTTTGCTCCCACAATATGGCATTCGACATACGGGGAGGGGTTCGCTAAAGTTGCGGGAACGTCACCTACTTTCACAAACGGGACTTTTACTGTCGCGTTGGTTCAATACATCGTTTCTGGACTGTGAAGTTTCAAATCGCTCATTTCAAGGCTTGAAACTGTGCCATTTTTAGAATAACTACTGTGCTGTCTTCATCGAACTTTCCTAGACGAAACACCTCTAGAACGCATTAGTGATTCATAACTTTCACTGCCGATCTGGAGACAACACACCGAAGTCAGAAAGGAGCCGTTTGTGAAGAAAACAGAAGCTGTCGTTTCGACGTGACGCTTCTGCGAGCTTTCGCTCTGTAGTTTTGTCGTCGCTCCTACTGTTGTCACTTCACCGGCAAGGCTGGAGTTTGAGGTGAATCGTATCATTTCGAAAGCATCACATTTCGGTCAATGACTCGCTGAAGCGTGAGGAGTGTATTTTCGTTCGATCCTGCGGAAACAAGTGCTCATGTTATTCGTGTCTCGATCGCTTACCCGTCAGAGCAGCCGCTTCGCTTCTTCACCAAAGGTTGTGGGAGTAGAATAATTTTACCTTTGTGACGGTGTCCCTTGCAGCAAGTTGCTAAATGTACATTTTTTGAACAAAAGTAACCAGGCTAGTCAGTCTGCTTCTCAGTCGTATATTGAAGCTATTATGCCAGCCTTAATTGTAACGGAGTGGATTCCAAGAGAAGGCAAGCGTAGCAGGCGGAAGCAGAAAGTTAGGTGGTCGGATGAGATTAAGCAATTTGCGGAAATACGGTGGCCGCAACTGGCGAAGGACAGGGTTAATTGGAGAGACATGGGAGGTCTTTACCCTGCAGTGAGTGTAGTCAGGCTGATGATGATGATGGTGGTGGTAAGGAGAACCCCTGTCTTCATCTTCAAAGAACTTTTTGATCTTTAGGGAAGCCGTAAGGGCTCTACTATTCCAATGAGAAGCAAACCATGCAGCCTGGTTACTTTTGGCAAAAGCTGTACTTGGTGACTTAAGCAAAGAAAGATTCAGTGACCCTTAGGACTTCGTTGTTCTGTATTTATATGCCCTGACACATTTATGTATACGTGAGTGTTACGTACTGCTCCCGTGTCCAGCGAAATAACGCGTTCATATAATGCGAAATAACTTACTTCCTGCTCACTGGAGACGTGGTATGAAATACATGACTTTCAGGAAGTAGCCGTAAGAGTACTTTGCGCAGTGTCTCTATGACATACCCAACAACTCTGGGCAAAAGCATTTTGGAGCGGGAAACCGCTTATGAACGAATTTTTTTCGTATAATGCAAGCTTTCGCTATAAGAATCAATATATCCGCAGATAACCCGACGGCAGTCAATTTTTTTTGTATTAACATTTTTGCTATCATCCAAAGCGTTCCCCGTTGGTTTTCTAGGGCAGTCTTGACTGCTCGATGCGATCGATGGAAAAACTTTAAAAGAGATCTTGCTACAGATCATAAAAATGGACCGTTACCTTCAATATTTTCTTCACAGTATCTTACAATTTTCTAATTTTCAAAATTTCTGTCCGAGAATGTTGGACATTATTTAATCTACGGGAATATATCACCTATCTGCAGCTATCTTGTTCCGACTCAAGAGAGATTTATGCGACGCGATATGAGGAACTCTTTCAGACACGCGTTGTCAGTCGCTCGTCTCCACTCGACCGCAGAATTTCCGTTGAACGAACAAGACGGTGCGTTTGCTTTCGTAGAAGCCTCGTATCCGAACGTCCGTACCTAATCGGCATAATTTACTGCACGTAACCTATGCTCAGCATAACGTGCGGTTAATCCTCAGCGTTCGCAAGGAGGCGACAAGCACAAGCAGCTGAACCGCTCTCCATGAGACCGGCACTGAACACCTCTTTCTGTGCTTACCGCGAGCCTAGTAATGGGTTAAGTAAAGCAGAGTGCTGACACTGACCGGCTGCTGCGCTTTGAGAGGCAGTTCGCTAACAACATGCCGTCAATCGCGCTGGCTACACGCCGGCGTTTTAGCGAGCTCAGGCGGTGGAGTCTGATTCCGCACGAATTCTTCGCCAGTTGAAGAAACAATCGCTGTAAACACGAGAGCAAGGGTTGAGAGGTTTTCTCCATCTCCACGACTTTTCATCTCCTCAGCTTCGCCAGTGGCCTTGCTGGATTGATTATGAACGCAGTCGAGGGCTGTTCAGTGTTTTCGAACACACGAGGTCTTCTAACTTGAGGGAGAAATCCTCGTGTTGAAACGTGGCCGCCGCGGCCTGCATTGAACTAGAGTGGATCAGGGAGATGGAACTGGACAGAATAGACTATGCACTATTCAAAGAAAGAACGCCACAGCCATTTGACTATCGCTGTGCGCAGGAAGGTTTGGTCCTTTGCCCTTTACTTCTGTGTTACCTGCTTCTTGATGTATCATCCATGAAAATAATAAAGGATTTATTTATTTATTTACTTTCTATTTATTTATTTATTTATTTATTTATTTATTTATTTATTTATTTCAATTAGTACTGCTTAATGTTTTTTTCCTCGGATCTCAGTGAGAACCGCGATGATCAATTATTCAAAGCTAATGTTTCTTGAAAGTTTCTTGAGAGTTCTTATTATCACTACACTATATTATTATACGGGACAACCAAAGTTAATGTTAGTTTATGCTGGCGACGGTGCTGTATATGCTGGCTCGGAAAGAATGGATGATTTCAAGAGGTCTGAAAAAATGTGATGCAGGTATATTGCGCTGGAGGATATACTACCCCACCCTTGTATTTTCAGCCTCACTTTCGTTGTTCGATCGCATCATTAGCTGGGTTTGAAGAAACAGAGTCGCGTTTGTAGCTGTCGTTCTGCGTGAAAGCCGAGAATGACACCTAGTGAGAGAAAAATGAACTGGTGATTTGTCCAGGTACGCTACGTGTGCTTTACCGCCACTTTCACCCGGTAGGTGTCTACCTGAGGCTGCCTTCATCAACTCAGGGCATCGCCCCGTCATGGATCAGCAGAAGAACGGAAGAATATATCTTGCAAGAAAAAAAGCAAAGAAAGATCATGAACGAAGCACAAGTTCGACAAAATCGCCGCGTAATTTCGTAGCAAGTCATTTCAAACTCAACAAAAACTCATCAGAAACTCAACGCAAGCTTTCTCTCACGGTTAGTAAAGGGAGAACCACTGCACCGAATCAGCGAGGCGGACAACGCTTCCCCTTCTGCCGGCGCGATGTTGGGAGAGGGGGAGTGTGAGGCGGGAGGAAGGCACAGGGGGAAGAGGGGAAGGGGAAAGCATGAGTCCCGCCGCTGCTGCTGGAAGTGTAGATCAAAAGCTTCATGTACAAAACTTACTGGGCGCGCCTCCGCCTAATGCTATTAGCACCGTCGCGAGAAAATCTAGGGAACAAATAAAAAATAAATAAAGAGCTCAGCCGGAGGGAAGCAGAAGTGGGAGGAAATGCATTGGGCGCCGCGTGGGACCCAGCAGCTCTGGTCCTATTGATCTCCCCGAAGGCGCTGCCACTGCCCGGCTTGGGACGCTTTCGTCTCCGCTTCGGTTCCCCGGTGGAGGATAAAAAAGAAGGAAAGAAAACGGGACAGGGGAATCGGGAGAAAAAGAAGAGGGTAGAAAAAAAGAAGAGCAACGAAAAATAAACAAGGCGTGAAACACAGCACCGAGACACTCGGCTTTCCCCGGCCAGCGCTTCACTCGATGCTGCGATTCGAGTCCGCGGCGTGTCTCTTCTCTCGAGTACAGGGCCCGTTCTGTTGGAGCGGCTGGCGACAAGGGGCGGGCGTCTATGCCACTGGTTTACCTGCGCGAGTTGTTTTGTGACCCGTCGGCAGATTCGTGCACTGTGAGTTTTCCGGACGGCGTCGGGATGCACGTATTAATGGTACATTCGGGTACAACGTGCTTTGGATAAGCTTGTAAGAGCTTGAGGGTGGGAAAGGGGGGGGGGGGGGGGGGGGTAGAACCTATCGGTGAATCAGCTGCTTCACTCCTGTAAAACACAGTTGCAACGACCGCAATGAACAGCTACCGTGTATGCAACTGTCGGCAAGCTGGTTTCACTGCATGCGTGGTGCCATGCCTCGCCGTGCATCCATGTCATATATGTCGTATCGTATCATATCATATAATACCATACCATATCATATCATATCATATCATATCATATCATATCATATCATATCATATCATATCATATCATATCACATCATATCATATAAACAATACTGATCCATATTCGTACGAACCATGTCAATAACGATTGCTAATGTTTTGCCTAAGATAAGCCCTTCTGCCACAGGACTGAGGCGCCTTCGCCCTGGTTCATATGTTAATTTATTTAAACGTCTCCGTATTTTCGGCTGCTTCTTCAGCGGGTCTCTTGTTATATCTCTCTATTACAAAACGTCGCACTAAACAAAACACTATAGACTGCATGAACATACCGCTCTACCAAGTATCGCTACCGCCATTCAATATCCACACCTTTTATCAACAGTATCCACGGCTGCACCTGACATACCTCAAGTCACTGCAAACTTGCATCCACAGAGATCTTAAGCTCTTGAGGGTGCAGAAAAGCTTTTGTTCTCGATTTTTATGGTCTCTGAACGGTCATCATTGCAGCTGCAGTGGCCAAGTATATCGTCGGTAAAAGTTCTGTAAACTAACTAGCGCCAGAGGACGTATTCTTGTTCGATGTGTTCTCCATTGATCCGTCGTTCATTTCTTCGATGCTGAAAGCTTTCGATTTTTGAAGTCGAAGCACTAACTTACCTTAAGCTGGACCTTCAAACGCCGTCTCGTGCTGTGTAAAAACGGCTCCCACGTGCCTATGCGCCACCCCATGTGTACTAATTACGCAGAAAGTGCAGTAGTAATTAGGATTTAGATTCTTAACATTCTATTCCAGCTTTCCCTGGATACTTCTGTTCCATGTTTGAGAAGCTTTCATTTGTTGCTGTGCGATCTAAAATTTTTTGCTCCGATTGTTTGCTGTGAAGCACGTTTCACTTGTAACTGAGATAATTCACAGATTTTTTTTCTTTTTCTTATCATGCCATTATCTTCATGTGGAGAAACACAGTTAGGTTTACAACTGACGTTTTGCAAGGAATCAGAATCGTTGAAGTATATTATGCGGCACCTGCGAAAGAGACGTGTGCTCATGATTTTTCTGTAATCGCTTCCCACGTTAGCCCCGAAAAAAAGTCCTCTACAAACTCACATGCCACTTTTAGCGACGTGTAGAGTATTTGGTGGTACCTGTGAATGATATTAGACGGTAAATCTTTTCCGCTGATTCTTTTTACCTCCTTTCATCGTGACCAGTGGAGACAAGGTGCTTCGTCACGTCTCAGGATTGTGATTCGATAAAAAGAAAACCTAAACCGTCCCAATAAGTTTTAGATGTTCATCTCTTATTCATACAAACACTCATATGATTAATTACACGCAGTGTTCTTTTGATGTTTTAAACTGCAAGAAGAAAGACTGCAAGAAGGACATGCGCTTACTCTTCTGGTAGCGCGATAAACTGGCGCGTATTGCAGGTACACTTAGAGCGCAAGATATGAGGAAAGACTGAAAGGTGATAAAATAACTCTAGTTTTCACGAATTGATTTTAGTGAAATTTACACAAGTGTTGGCACGCCGTCTGCATCTTAATATGTGTTACCGCAGAATGTTTATAATACGGCCGGACAGTTCTCCAATGATCGCGGCTAAGAGCGTGGAGTTGTCGCATATCATCTGCACCGGCGATGTAGCTTGAGGAAAAGATTTACATCAAGCCCAGATACACCGCCACGATTCATCAAGGAGGCAGGCCCAGTGTGGCTAACCAGGCCCCTTCCCAAAGCCTCACACAGACAGCGCTTGTTTCATACGAGAAACGGGACACATTTCAAAGATTAACATCTTCGACAAGGTCGCTGAACTCGTTTCACACCGCGTAAATGGATACGATGGCGCAGCTGGCAAAGGACAGGGTTGATTGGAGAGACATGGGAGAGGCCTTTGCCCTGCAGTGGGAGTAGTCAGGCTGATGATGATGATGAAGTGTCATCGTGCTGACAAACGCCACTTGCTCTCCTACTCCTGTCGTTCACTGTCACTTCATAAGCTCCATCGCAACAAGAAGAAACTCAGAAACAACGCCTAGCCACAGCTGCTGCCTGAATTTCTACACATGTCCCTCGCAAAGAGACGGCGCATCCTGCCAAAACACGACGATCGACTTGCATTCATTCCTGCGGGAAACATTCCGCGGTTAGAACGGCTTGCCCATCGCATTAGTCATCATCCCCGACAGCCATCTCTTTCGCGAAACTCCTACTTGTGTATTTCAACATCTTTGTGGCAGTACAAATATGTTGAAGTTTCTGTATTTGCATTTATCAGAGCTCAATCTTTCTTCTGCGTTAAATATCGCACATTTCCAATGTTTGTGAGAACGTAGTCTCTTCAAATTGCATATTATTTCGTTTTATTACAACTTTTCGAGTATTTCACGGAATGCTGGTTGCTCTAAACTATTTTATCTTTTAATCTCGCTTTGCTGTTCTTGAATGTTTGGCCTTATTTCGTTTTCTCTATTATCTCCCTCCCACTGTAGTCCTTTTTCTAAGCGTTAAGGGTGAACAACGCAATATTATTAATCGGAATGTATGGCACCTCCATCCCTGATCGAAATGCCCTTCCTGTGAGGGCCTTTTTTGGTAACATGAAGAAATTTTCCGATACACCCGCAAAAAGCTGGTTGTTGCTGACACCGAAATGCATTAACATCAGGTACTGTTACCAACGGTGGAGGATTACCGCACGTCTGGTCTTCTCACGTCCAACTTAAGGGATAGGAGGTCATTGTGCGCATTTTAAGACATGGCCGCTCTTTTTCGTTGTCCATATGAGCTTGGAGCTAGACTGTCATCATTCAATTCAATTCATTTATTTCACCACATATTTACATGGTTGGAGCTCTTCGACAAAAAGCTGCTCGGGGCAGCTTGACGAGGCCCAAGAGACCGTAACAAGGTAGAGCAGTGCCGATACATGATTGAAATATAACAAAAGAGAAAACAATATTATATGCAATATTATATACAAGGAAAAACACGGCTAGTGTTACAATATAAAAACTGACTATGTATATCATATACTGAAACATAATACATGTTCAAAAAGACCGTCGCAAACGACATAATTACGCAATGAGCGTCAGTATTTGATAACAAAACACAATGTGATCAAATGATGGACCGACATTTTAGGATTTTATTGTGCATTTAGAAATTGTTCCCGCAAGTCGCTTCTTGTGGGCTTAGCATCAAATTTATGCTTGTTTAGCAGTGAGTGGAGGTTATGTTTTAATGACTGGTTCTTATAATTTGTTCGGAAACGAGGAACGTGCCAGTTTTCTGTGTTTCGTGTAGATACGAACGGTTCGTGGCGTTGTAGTGAAGCGGTGGCAATTAAAAAGTCACGAAATGAATTAGACAAAGAGAAGTATGTACGCAAAATTCGGAAATCATATAATGAAAAGACAGGAACGAGCTTATAGGTTGCATGTTGAGCTCACTCCGTGGTGAGGGTGCTAAAATGGATCCGCAAAAATCTTGCGCACAGACTCCAAAAAGGATCTCTGCATTAATAAACGGCCCGCTTTTCCCGTCAGCCAGTCCCTTCCTGAAGACCACTACCGAACACATGACCCCCCCCCCCCCCCCCCACCACCACCTACCTTCGCACTTTAATATGCACTACTGTCGCTGTGGCAGCTAGAATGAAATATTCGTGAAAACGCCTACAAGGACAGGCTTAGCGGCAGAAAAGAAAAGTGGAGATTTATTTTTCATGGAAAGCGCGAAGAGTGAAGTAATCGTTTCACCGTCGCCGCACCTCCTCACTCATTTCCTCCAGTGTGCGCCGAGCGATGACCGCTTCGCGCGCCGCCTCCGAAGGCCGACCAGGTCGCCACGAGTTTCGCAGCGCGGGCGTCAAGCTTTGGATTCAGTCTCCCCCTTTTTTTTTTCTCCTTCACGCTGGAATTCAATCGACCCGAAAGCCGCTCTCCGTCGCCGCCAGGGATCGCCTCGACTCGCCGGCGTCTGACTGTGACGTCACACGGATGTCGTCATTCGCGCGCACGCGCAGTCGCCAACACCGTCGCCCAGTGAATGCCGATATTCACTCGAGAACAACGACGAACGCCGGTTTTGGCGGGAAATAGTCGCGTTTGAAACTCGCGGTATGAATTCTTAATAGCGGAAACGCTAATGGTGGCCGCCTTCTATCTCCATAACCGTCACTTCTACATAGACTGTGTAAAGATTTACACAGATGTTCAGGTTTTTCAGCTTTTAAGGACAAAGCCATAAATGCCTCATCGTTGTCGACAGAAGGTTGTCATCAGAGGTTTCACACTTTTTCTAGTCAGACCAGAAAAAAAAAAACATTTGTGCACGATGAGATTCGAACCATCATCCTTCCGCTCCGCAGCCGAGCGTGCTAATGGCTACGCTACTTTTTTTTCTTTATTGCCTGGCTTTGACATTACACAACAAAATGGCTACGCTACTTCCTGTCAACGCATATGTAGTTCTCCTTGTGTAGGACGCTGGAGAGTGTTTGCAGAAAGGCGTCGAATCAGACGGATGCCTCCCAAACGACCTCCAGTGTCTCCATCGTTTAAGATTCACAGACAATTGTGTACTTAATTAACATCTTAACCACACATCAATGACACAAGCAGCAACACCGCGCTAAAGGCTTTCGCCTCACCGCACTTTAGGTCAACAAAGTGCCCCCCCCCCCCTGACTTTTTTCATATTATAATTGCAAGAAACAATTTTTTAGCGAATATTGGAGCGCCCGACTAGAAACATGTTTTCTCCCAAAATGAAACATCCTCAAGGGTTTTCTTTTTTTCACCTTTGTGTTATTATTCTATCAATATCGCAATGAGGAACGCTACCGATCTAATGCTGCACTGTTCTTCAACACTGAAGAGAAGGGCACTGTAGTTTTCCTTTAGCGGATGTGGCTCCTTTCATTGCAACTTCATAGCACTGATTGTAGTGTGTGCTATTCTACTATTAGCTCCTAAAATTATTGCCGTGCTCTTAGCGTTGTCCTCTTGACAGAGAGCGAAAACTTGGTATGGATTACTGGGAGTGCAGTTCAGGAATGTTGCCTCTGAACTGTGGCTGACGCCTGAACCACGCAGTATCCGTTGCGGCACTCACTGATATGAGCCGCATGGCTGTATACGCACGAAACGATAGCTATAATGTTTAGCCGAGCTACTTTATGGGCACCCCACGCAAGGTGCGCTGTAAGGCTATAGCTACTAAATAATTAGTGTCGTCTTCTATCTTGTCTCGTATGCAATGGCAGAGCATCATGGTGGGCTATGCTATAGTAGGGTAGGGAATGGTATGGTGTGCTACAATACGGCATGGTAGTATGGTATGCTGTGGTATGCTGTAGTACGGTATGGTATGATATGGCATTGCATGGCTTGGTAGGGTATGGCATGGTGTGCTACAGTGTGGTATGGTATAGTACGGCGTGGTGTGATGTGCTGTGCCACAGCGTGGCATGGTATGGTCCGGTATGGAATGGCGTGGTACGGTATGCTGTGGTGTGTAATGGTGTGGTGGGGTATGGTAACGTAAGGTAGGTGTGGTATGGTACGATACTGTGTGGTTTGGAATGGTAAGGTATGGTATTGTATAGAATGGTGTGGCCCGGTGTGCTGGGTCATGGTGGGGTACGATGTGGTACGGTATGGTAAGACACAATATGCTATGGTGTTACACAGTATGGTATGGTATGGTATGGTATGGTATGGTATGGTATGGTATGGTATGGTATGGTATGGTATGGTATGGTATGGTATGGTAACGTCCCGAAGCAGCGCATGGCTTTTGGAGGATGCTGTTGCGGAGGAGGTCAACGGATTCATTCCGAGCACCTGGGATGATTTAGCGCGTAAAGAAAAGAAAAAATAAGGACGCTAAGAAAGAAAGAAAGGAGGGAAGGAGGAGAGAAAGAAAGGAAGAAAGAAAGAAAGGAAGAAACAAAAAGAAAGAAAGAAGGAAAGAAGGAAAGGAAGAAAGTAAGAAAGAAAGAAAGGAAGAAAGAAAGAAAGAAAGAAAGGAAGAAACAAAAAGAAAGAAAGAAGGAACGAAGGAAAGAAAGGAAGAATGAAAGAAAGTAAGAAAGAAAGAAAGGCAGAAAGAAAGAAAGAAAGAAAGAAAGAAGGAAAGAAAGAAAGAAAGAAAGAAAGGAAAAGGCAGGAAGAGAGGAAAGAAAGAAGGGACGAGACAAAGAAGAAATAATAGAGAAAATGAAGGAATGAAGAGAACAAAGAGAGAACGAAAAAACAAAGAAATTAAGTAAGAATGGAGGAAATAAGGAAGGGAGGAAACGAAATAAGCAGAGGAAGGAAGGAAGGAAGGAAGGAAGGAAGGAAGGAAGGAAGGAAGGAAGGAAGGAAGGAAGGAAGGAAGGAAGGAAGGAAGGAAGGAAGGAAGGAAGGAAGGAAGGAAGGAAGGAAGGAAGGATATAATGCCGACACGCACACGCCTTGCAGGACAGTAAAACTGGTAGAGAGCGAAGCTAAAGCGCTTCCTTTCTTAAACTGGACAATGAACGTCGCAGCGGAATACTGCGCACAGGTGACCAGACGCCATAGAAGCTTGTGACCCTTCAGCCAAATCGGTAGACGATTGAGATTCCGCCGATCTTTTCTCCAAAAAAGACGAACCACTCCTGTGGCCGGTGGCAGAAACGAGAACTGTTTTCAAGAGGGAGCTAGCGTGTTAACAGGCTTTGGTCTCAATTTCCGCCTTCTTTCATGTTGCGCATGGTTGAGATATTTTGCAAAGACGATCGTATTGCGTACTGCGCTTCTTTAAAACACAGTATCAGAGGTCTTTTCGAATTCTGAATTTTCTTCGCTTGGTTGCAATATTTCAAAACCAATTAATCATTGTATGAAATCAATATTTTTCATAGGGCGCAGGAAGTTAGTCACAGATGCTATGCCAGTCTCCGGTACTTCTCATCCTTTATTTTAACATCGTATAAACAAATGAAATATGTAAAAACACTACGCTCCTACTCATGGCATATTGCTTCGAGTAGGAAAATTGCTGCAAGCTCTCCCACAACCAGACGAACAAAGACCGTTTCAGATTACTTCTATACTGCGCATGTCTTTTAGATGCGGAAAGACTCTGTGACTAAACCGCCGCACCATATGACGCAAATAAAGTCTTGAAAAGCGCGAAGCGACTACGACGGCTTAACAAACTTAATAAATGTCCAGCTTTTAACCCCTCTCTCCTCATATATCATTTCACACTTCCTTCTCGTCCTTCGTTCGACTCGTTAAAACGAGTCACGGTAGATTTGAGGGAAATCAAAATCACGGTAGACGCACGCCATAGGAGAGCGGCGGGCAAAACCGCGTTCGGTAATTAAATAGGCGGGAGCCGAAGCACAGTCGGAGAAGCGACCAGAGCCGAAGTAAAAGCGTGGGAACCACCACTCCCGAAGGCGACCGACGACGCAGTCCGGTGCAGTAAATGGCGTCGCCGCAGTGGCTAACGCTTCGCCGCTACCGGCTGTTCATTTTAATCGGCAGTCCAGGGAACGGCGAGTTAAGCAAGAAAAATAAAAGAGGGTCAGGGGAGGGGGGGGGGGGGTAGGAATTAGCGACACCGAGTGAGCTTTGGGGAGAGCCGTCACCGCTGCGGTGTGGGTGGGGGAGAAGTACCACCACAGTCGGCGGGTGTGTGTGGGGGGGTAATAATAACCTGCGTACCCAGGGGCATCCAATTTCATATCGACTCGGGGAGTTCGCCTCCTCCTCCACCTCCTCTCCCCCTAATGACTTCTGGCGGCAAGGAAAGCGGCCCCGCGCGCCCGGGAAATATTGTGGCGGAGGAGCCGAGCAGGCACCGCCAAAGGGAAGGCACGCGCGGTTCCGGCCGTCTTCTTCGACCGTCGCGGCGCGCGCCAGTTTCGTATTTACGACGAGAGAGGGAAAAGGCACGCGGCGGCGCGGAGCGCGAGGGAGGAGGGAGCGCGCACAGGAGAGTCAGCCTTCCGGCCAGCCGCCGCCGAGTTTCGTATTTACGATCGGGGAAGAAGGAGGTTGTCGCGGGGAAAGATTCGGGGAAGAGGGAATGGGGAGACGGAGAGAACAGGCCTTTCGCGAATGGAGTTCACGTCTGGGTTACTGCGCTGGCTCGGGGATAGCAGCGCGCCGGGCCCGGTTGCGTTTCTGTGCCCGGGGGCAGCGGTTTGGCGGCTAACGTCCTTCTCGGAGAGATGGACAGACAACGAAAGGTTCGGGACGAACGCCCCCCCCCCCCCCCCCCCCCTTCCCCTCCCACAGTGGTCTGGGCGTATCTGCCCGGCCCCAAATGGAAACCGCGCCGCGATTCAGGGGGCAGCAGAGACGAAGCGAGAAAGAAAGAAGAAAAAAAAAGAACGAATAACCTTCATACACGGCGAAGCCATACTGGACCCGGTCTTCGAGACGGTGCGGCGATGGAATTGACGCGGATAGTGGAAAAGTCGCGCGTGCCATGGCATATACGGCATTGGCTGTCTGTGGAACAGCCTCTCCCGTATTGTAGGCTGTTCACCCTCCCCATTGTTGCCCTCGACTTGCTGCGCTGGCGACTGCTGCACGAACGAAGAGAAAGGGGAACGGATGATGAAGAGGCTGCACTCAGCCGTCGCAGCATAGGCGTTTTGGTCAGACGAGGTCATACTACTCCGAGTCCAAAGGAACAAAATGGCGATGCGGAAAAAGCGAAAGAAAGGATGCGCGAAATACGGCGAGAGAAATGCGAAGACAAAAAGTCGGCGACCACGCAGTTCCTTTCCTCCCCCCATGCACAATCTTCTTCGCCGGCAAGCGGCTCATTTTTTCAGCGTCCAGATTCGTGCGCTGAGTACACAGGCTTTCCGAGATGAAAGCCGTCTCTGTGGGAGCAGCCGCACGACGCGGTGATGGAAGTCGCCTAGCCTGGAGATGATATCAGGGCCTCAATTCAGGCTAGAGAGCGCGCTCTCTGTTGCGTATTCACGTACTCGTCTGGATTAAGTACAAACTTCGTTCACTCACAAAACGAATTCTTGCAGTGGAGGAAGAAAGATACTTTTGTTCCATTTGAATGAGGTCCAGGATTCCGCAAAAAGACTGTTCAGTTGGACCGCCAGGTACTGGAAATGCAGCGGGGGAAAGTTTAATTTTAAGCTTGACGATCCAACTGCGGCACGAATCTCTGCACAAGGCATTCCCTCAGTTCGTGTTGAGTGGCAGTTCACAGATGCTGGCACGGGCACCTTTTTACACGTAGCCATGTTTTCTTCGGGTGCATCTTATGTATGTAAAATCATGAAAAGAGGGGAGGGGGCTACAGACACGATATTTTAAATTATAGCAAGTGACATAATTAGCTTAACTGCTCAGCACTTACGAATGCCTTCATGCAAGCTTTATTCGCATGCACTAAGTGAAATGTAATAATTTTTGACATTAGCAGGCTAGCAACTCAGACAATTTCACCAACACTGGTATCGACGTCGAGTGGCGCGCAGTCCGAGCAGAAAAAAAAAAAACACGTCTGCTCGTCCACCGACAATACTAGCCGGCGCGTGGGGAAGGCGCGAGCAGACGCAATTCTTACATCAGAGATTTCCCATAACCACGAGGTCATTAGCGTTACGGCACACGCAGCGAACATTTAATGTGTGCGTTTTGCCATTGCAGTGTGTTGCAACGCTGTTGATTTTAGTGAATATTGCACTGCCTCATGCCTACGTACTTCACGATCCCTGCTGAAGGCTAGCTGTGGGGCTCTGCGCATGCGCGAAAAGAAGGAAATTTTAAGCGCACTTTGTTTTGGCGGACTGCTGGTTTTTTCATTTGTGTAGAATGCGTGGCAGCTGCCGTTTCCCTGCGTGAGAATTCAAATATTTAAAAATTGATATTTATGCGAGCTAGCCACAAAAAAAAAAAAACGCCTGTCACATATTGCACGTATATTGTTTTCGCGACATGATTTTCAGGTTCTACGTAGTTCTAATTCATTTAATTTCGTCTTATCTCATTCACCCATAGATTACATGTGTTGGGCTTGATAAAAATTTCCAAGGATATTCTACTCCTTTTTAGAAACAATAAAGCAATCAACTGCCAGTAGACATCATTAATTTGCGGTGATTGGCAAAGCAACATACCGGAACATGCCAGCAGTCATGGACATTCAGAAAAGTTTCAGCGTACTACGTACATTAAGGCGGTTATTTGATATCAGTTATTGATTGATTGATTGATTGATTGATTGATTGATTGATTGATTGATTGATTGATTGATTGATTGATTGATTGATTGATTGATTGATTGATTGATTGATTGATTGATTGCACCATCATGCAGGCGGCCTATATAGGAGGAGCATTACAAAAAAATGAACACAAGCCCAAAGCGCGTCACAAACAAATTCTCGAAGAGGCGACAGATGACCAAAATTAACTGAAGAACTCCTGTAGCTCGCTCCTAAACTCCTTGTATTCAAGCACTCTTGGAATCAAATATTGTTTGTTTATGCGGTTAAAGATTAAGGGAGACAGAAAACCTGACAAATGTTTACCATACCGCCTCATTTACAACCGTTTCTTAATTAATTTGTCAAGTTTTTAGAGAGGCAGTAGTGAAAATATTCTTCACTTTCAAATAATAACTTTCCGCTCTCCAAAACGTTCGGGACTTTCTTATCGCTACCCGCGGTGTCGATGGCCTGTGTGCTCTAGTTTTAAAACCATAGCCGTAGCGTAGCCGATGTGCAATTGGCTCCCCTATCCGGACGGCCTCTCGATTTTTCCTTCCTTACTGCTCGGATCCCAAGCGACATGCTCGGGCGGGCACTGAGCGTTGAGGCCACCATCGCGGTCTCTCGATGTGATACGTGACCTCTAGCTGCCGCTCGTTCGAAGTTTTTTGAGGTCCCCACTTCTGTTTAACTGATCCCGCCACTGCATTCATTTATAAGCTTTTGATTAGCGAGAAAATGTTTTGCGTCATCTGGGAATAAGCGTTTCTTCGGCTCTTTCTCCTCGTTCAGTTTTTTATTTTATTTTTGTTCACTGTCCTGAATTATATTGGTGTTCTCGGCAAGAAAGGCCATAATACTTTCAAGGAGATGAAATGTAACGCGTCGATATTATGGGAGAAGCCCGAACTCCAGCTGCGAGTGACGAGCTTTGGAGAAGCGTACGATCGACAATGTGCGATACATAAAGTGCTAGTGGGGTTTGGCTGAAATGGCGTAATTCCCCTCTTGCTCTGCGCAGTATATTTATGTTTGCTTCTCCTGTTAGGACTGGAACATTGACCTTCACTATTCGGAAAATATCATCGTCGTCGCCGTCGTCATCATCATCAGCCTGACTACGCTCACTGCAGGGCAGAGGCCTCTCCCATGTTTCTCCAATTAACCCTGAGGAGAAAAATGATGAGGTTAACCTGAGGAGACAGAAGGCAAGAACAGCGTGGCTTAGAAGACAAACTAAACTAGCTCGGGATAGCAGTATCATAGCGAAAAATCAGCATGAAAAAATTACAGGCTAAACTAGACTATAGCATTCGGCGACAGCAGTGATGTTCATTCATTTTCACTCCTTCTCCTTTTCTTTATCTCCTTTTTTGTTTTAGCCGCCGCGGTGGCTCAGCGGCTATGGTGCTCGGCTGCTGACCCAAAAGACGCGGGTTCGATCCCGGCCGCGGCGGCTAGAATTTCTTTGGAGGAGAAATTTAGAGGCCCGTGTACTGTGCGATGTCAGTGCACGTTAAAGAACCCCAGGTGGTCGAAATTTCCGGAGCCCTTCACTACGGCGTCTCTCATAGCCTTAGTCGCTTTGGGACGTTAAACCCCATAAACCAACCAAACCAAACCTTTTTTGTTTCTCTTCTTTTTCTTTCTTCTCTTCTTCTTTACTTTCAAGTTATTCTTTTTCTTGGCTTGGCTTGCCTTGGCTTGCGGATTTCTACGACAACTACAACTCAGACAGGAGCTTCAGCTACAAAACCACACGGGGTGGAGCTTTCGTCGTAAAGAAAAAAAAAAGGTCTTTCGGCAGGATATGCAATGCCGCGAAAAGATGCTACCGATGGCCTGTTAGGATAACAGAGTGGGCGTCAAGAAAAGGTAGTCGGATGAGCAGATGACGTTCGGCAAAGGCTGGACAGAGCGAACCCGAGATCAGTGTCAGGGGCCCTCCGTCCCGTTGCAAGTGTAACGCGGATGATGATGTAGACGTTGTTGACACGAAACCACCAAAGCGCAGTGCACTTACTGCTCATCGCTGGCTGCGTCTGCTACACTGTTTTGCTCTGGTGCTGTGTCGCAGGCTCCCTTTATGCCCGCGGCTAAATCCGTTTCCCCAAAGTTCAGAGGAGTAGCGCGCGCCAAAGCCCAGATCCAGGGGGCGCTCCGTTCTTCCAACGCCTCTGCTCGTCTGCCATTAAAGCTCTCCCCCCACCCTCTTCGCGAGGCGAGCAGCTTATCGCCAAACATGCAAGCCCGGTTGCGCTCGGAACAGAACGAAGAGTGAACAGCGGAAAGAAAAGAAAGAAAGGAAGAACAGAGGGGGAGAGTGGCGCGATGTCAAATGGGGAACCCGCGGGACGTTTCGACCTGGGCGGCGTCCATTTTTGTGTCGTCGCCAGGGGTCTCCATCGTCTCGGTTACTACATGCAGGTGGCCCCGCAAAGCCCGCAACGCTGCGCGCCTAGAGCGCGAGGAAACACAAAAAGCAAAAAAAAAAAGTGGCGTAACAAAATCTGTCTTTGCGCAACTTGGTGGTCTTCCTTCGCGCCGCGTGTGCGTGGTTACGTTTGGTAGTTTCATGGTGTTGGGAATGGGCCAGCGTCTTTGCTGCTGTTTCTGCTGGCACCGATAGGCACTCTTACCGTGCACGCAGTGTTGGTCGCGCAGAGGAGTTACCATGGCAACTTTCTTTTTGAGCCCCGCGTGAGGGAGGGACCGTTGGCCGTGCTCTTACGAAGGCTCCTCGTGGATTCTCATCGACTGTGTTGTGTTGCGAGATCACCCTGCGGTCTCTGAGGCTGGCCCGAAAACGATGAACGGCTATAGAAAGGAGTGGAGGAAAATAGAAGGAAAGCTGCGGAATTTCTCACGCAATGACCAGCTTTTTATAGCGAAAAAAAAAGCCCTGCGCTTACGTGCCCGATTTGGATTATTGAATGGCCTGTTCCATCATCGCAGTAAACGCTCCGAACTGTGGTGTGTAATTAAGGCGCTGAAATCCATTACATTTGTTATGCACGCTGTCCAATTCAGCGCACTGCAACGCCTTTGGTTTAATGCTCAACGTTGCGCTGTAACGTTTTTGATGTAATGTTGCAATGTACATTTCGTACTGCAGACTACTTCCTTCGTTCCCCACATTTTACGGTCGCTTTGCTGCTTTTTTTTTTCTACAACCAGGTCATCGGGCCCCGCTGCATGCTAAAGCCGCTGCTAAAACCCCGTTCAGAGTGTGCAGTCTCGTTGGTCTTAAACATGCACGGACATAGTGCACGTGCACATCCGTGAGCAGCGGTGCATATGACACCACCCAATTAAGGGGCGCTAATCAGATAGGAAGGAAACAGAAACCTGGGATATTTAGACGAGTGGCACTCCTCAAATTCTTTAACGCCAGCACAAATAAGCCATGCATCTCTACTATGTTTTTGAGAGGGTATTTCTGCAGCACGACCACCTGTTCCCAGAAATTTCTGGTGGCCATACCAAACAATTCTGGACAAAAGCATTTTTGAACGGGAAAGATTTTATGAACGCAATTTTCTCATATGCTGTAAAATTTCATTGTAACGATCAATATATCCGCAGATCTTCCGACGGCAAACTTTTTTTTTTTTTGCTATTAACGTTTTTCTATCCTCAAAAGCGTTCCCCGTTGGTTTCTTACGGCAGCCTTAACTGCTCGATGCGAACGATGGAAAAACTTTAAAAGAAAGATTTTGCTGCACATCGGAAGAACGGACGATTACGTTCAATATTTACATAACAGTACTTCAAAACTTTCCGATATTCGAAATTTTTATCCAAGAATGTTGAACATGTGGTGGTGTGACAATGACCTCGTTGGCAGCGCGGTCCAGAAAAGATGCGTCTCACCGACTGCCGCATTGCTAACAACGGGTATCCGGGGAGTACACTTGCTCACTACAAACACGCACGCAAAGGCCTCCCTCCGGGCAGGCGGAGAGAATGTTTCGCGCTGCCACCACCGCGGCGCTGCAGTCGTGGCGCTGCAGCTGCGTGCGCGGTGGATGAAGTAAAGAAAGGCAAGGAGAACAAAAGGGAAAGGAGGAGGATGCACGCATAACTGATGGCGGCAATTAAAAGCTCGGCTCCCGCTGTGGCCGACGCGATGCCTCGCCGTTAGGCCGGCTTCACGCGGCTGCACTGAAAGGGTGCAGCGTTGAAAGGGGCTAGTGTTGACTCTTAGCCGGGCTGGCCGAGAGTACGTGGCACCCCACCGATGCCGGGGGCGAGTTGACGAAGGCTGGGCATTCAGTCTCGGCGTCGGCGCCATTTCGATGAAGGTGGAGTGCTCCCATTTACACTGCCGTCTCTCCAGAGAAGAATCCCAGGTAGTTCACAATGACTTGATACATTGCAATACTCCGTAACCACCACTCCGTAGTGAATTTCGAGGAAGTGAAGTGCAACGGGGGCTCCAGAGAGTCGGTTCAATGGGTGATGTTAAAAAAATCTGAAGGAACAGGGTGAGCACAGCGGGAAACGGAGAGGGCTAACTCAAATCGTTGGGAGAGGAGGAGGAGGTCTTTGTCCTGCCTTGGACGTAGCTGGCCTGCTGCTGATGGTGGTGGGCATTATGATTAAGATGATGATGATGGTGGTGGTTGTGGAGTCCATCACAGCTTGATAAATATCCGAGGGGGGGGGGGGGGGGGGGCTCATATAGCGAAGTTTTATTTTCTTTTTTTACAATGACTCGATTATCAGGAAACCCTTCTGGTGTTTACGGCGTACCAGCTTAGCACCGTCTAGAGTGATGATGGTAATAGCATGGACTCCATCACAAAAACCCAATTATGTCGAGAGTCCGATGTCACGTGACAGCCTTCTGAACAATGAGAGTCGAGGCTTTGCAGTATTCACCCGCTGACAACGAGACTCTGCCGCCTGATGTCGTGAGATCCCTATCTGTGGTTCATAGTGCTGGAATCGGGGCTTCTCAGGAGCGGGTCAGTGCAACTAACGATGCAAGTCCTTCGCCGCTAGAGCAAAACAGTTTTTTTTTTTTACGTGATAGCGTCAAAGCTCCCGTTCTCCAGAAATTCCTGTGTCTGCTTAGCGTTGTGAGCGAGAAATCACGATCATGTGGCTCCGGCAGGTGTTCCCCAGGGAGCACCCTAGGAGGCAGGTGGGCCCCATGTGTCACGTGACCTTGTGACGTCATCTCAACCTGCCTACGGTTAGGGAGCAAACTGTCCACCTTGGCAGGTGCAGTTAAATGAATTATTAGTTGCTCGGGAAGAGCAACCAGGATCGCACAAGCCCCACCGATCATAGAGTTTCTTACTATTACCTAGAGGGAAAGCTGGCGGCGCTGCACTTCAGCCACCATGGGCGCCCAAAGCATCATGGGGCGGTTAGCTACTTGTTGCTGCACAGTCGTAATTTTTTGGGAACTTGGAGTGGCACTACTAAGATGTTTCATTCCGAAAACGCTGTTCGTGTGTGCGCAGACGACTTTCGCGCGAACGCAGTGGGCAAAACCCATAGTAGTGAAACCGCGACGACACACGACGCCAATAAAAGGTTTCACTTTTCCGAAATGCCATTAAAAAACCTCTTATAGTATTTAAGCAACAACATCTTTTTTGAAAACATATTTACTTTTAAAAGAGCGCCTGTTAATTACGAAATATTAGTTTTTATAGTGTTCACTACTTGGCCAATAGGAGAGCGAGTCGTCTCTTATTTTGGACAAACTTTGCACCTAAATGCTTTTCTGCTCGTTTGTTTCAATCATTAGACAAAATATTGAATGTTAGGACGTTTGTAGTTATCAAACTGCTTTATTTTTCTATTATTTTTGGCCAAAAGTTGCAGTTCCGCAACAAGTAGCTCACCGCCCCATGATGCTTTGAGCGCCCATGGTGGCTGAGGTGGTCACGTGGGGTCTCCATGCAAACTTCCATAGACGGGTCGCCAGCTTTCCCTCTAGGTAATAGTAAGAAACTCTATGCCACCGATGGCAGCACCTGCCATCTCAGGGCAGTGGCGAATCGCTTAACCACTACACCACTGCGCCAGGAGGGGTATGAGGACTCCCAGGGATCTATGAATGTAAAGTATAGAATGAACATCTGCATATATAGGAATTAACCAATTACGCTATAACGTCATACTCTTAAGGCGGAGCCTAAATGTCCCCTCCATTTTTTTTTTTGTTACTGCTTTAGCTTTAGAGCCCTCATTCGGCGACAATGCCGCTGTCTTGTGTTTGAAGTCTCCGCCCTTCACATGCCCACGCGAAGCGGAACGAAAAAGTGGCGACGAAATCAGATTCAAAGAGAGTGCAATGTAAAGACGATCATTGTAAAAGCGAATTATAAAGTCAATTTTGCTAAAGCGAATTTGTCAGATGACGCCGCATGATCGCCCGTCATTCCTTTTTTCCAAGCAAAAGCTGCCGGTGAAATACTGAATCCCTGACTTATCCCTCGTGACGACGATTTGTGATTCACCTAAGCCCTTGCCCTGACCGCTCACACCACCAGTGATACAACATCCAACTCGACGACCGGTCAGAAACTACCGCTGCTGCGATATACCGAGCTACACCGTGCATTGCTTTGCGCTCTCCGTTGGTCGACCGCAGCTCCAGCTTCCGCAACCGTGCACGGTTCTTGCGAGTAGGATGCTTCGCCTTCTCGGTGTCGGGGGGACTCGCATTTAGCTAAACAGGTTTAACGGTACGAGCAGGACCCCGAGGGAGGCTACCTGGCTCCGTCTTTTCCTGCAAGGATTTCTCGGCCCGACCTTTGCCGTTGTGGCGGCGCAAGACTGAGAGTTGAGTGTTCGCCGAGTGGCGGGCGGAGAGTGGCCGCGCATGGAAAAAATGCCCGCTGTTTTCAGAGTTTGCACACTATGAGAGCCATGGCATGTCGCTCAAATTCTCAAGGAATCAAAAAGAGAATGATGCATTAACATCACTCCGAAATCGAATTAGAATGAAACAGTCGTTAATTTGACAACAGACGAATAAAAAGACAGCTCTGAGGGAACTACTTAACAACCGTTTTGACAATCTTCACTGCGGTTATCATTTGCTGATCGACGTCACAAGCACTTTCCTTTTATTAAAGCTCGCTTCACTGAAGGCGTTCATTATGTACCAAATTGTTAACACTTCCGGAGTGCACCACTCAAGCGCAACAACTGGGAACCATGCTTGACACAAAGCGCTCAGAGAGCACAATGTCGAGTGAAGACCACAGACAACGTAAGCGGAACTTGTCTTTGTGTTCTCAACGTGCTTTGTGACAGGTATGGATTCAACTATCCCAAACCTACACCTTACACATACGCATAGTTATACTGGTATACTGGTTCAACCAGTGCACAGTGTGTGTGTGTGTGTGTGTGTGTGTGTGTGTGTGTGTGTGCGCGCGCGCACGCGCGTGGGTGCGTGCGTGTGTCAACGTTCCTATACTATACTGGAATGAGGCTGTGCTGTAATTTGGTGGTACGCTATAGATTTCGTACAGCTACACCTGTCGAACTTACAAACTACAAAACGCAATAAAAGTGATTAAACCCGTACTCATGACAACGTTGGTCATATATTGCTGGACTTTACGAATCACAGTGAACTCTAAAATTCAAACGGAAGGTCGTAGTTCCCACTCCAGCGGGGGCTATGGAACCCTCGTCCGCCACAAGGAACGCTATGTCGTGTATACGCGCACCGTGACGTCGTGATTGTTTGAACGAAACTTACACAGCGTACACTGAACCGGCACTAAACTAAGTGTAGACTCGTTGTGTGCAAAAAAAAAAATCAGAGAGAACCGCTGTTTTCCGTAATACCACATTACCGATGCAGGAAGAGCCTATCTTCTCTGTTGTTTCTTCATTCTGAAGCGCACCTTGTTTGACGTGACGTCATTTCCGGCGCACGGTGAGCGTCTGATTCCCCGTCGTATTAAATATTAGAGTGACAAAGCTTGTCCTCGTGTTACGAGTTTTACTTTCAATCCGGAGCTGATAGTTACGCTGTCGCTAGCGAAACGCTGGCGCGAGCCCGCCGGTGTGTTTTCTTCATTAGGCGGGCCATGCGCCGGTGGCGTCAGTGCCCACCGTGTCTGACGGAGCGCCGGCAGTGCGCCTGGCGGCACCGTGCTGCCTTCCTTTTTTTGCATCCTCGCCCCTGGGCCACTGCGCGCATGCGTCCCCATTTGGGGAGCTAGATCGCCGACGGGGAGGGATGCAGAACGCCCGCTCTCTATGCGCTAGGGAGAGAGGGCTCCCGCTATAGGGACAGCGCGGAGCCAAGCCTCTCCCCAGATCCTCCTTTCCCCATCCCGCCTGGGCCGCACCTGATCGTGAAGTTTCATTAATAAGCGGGCGCGGCGCGGCCAAAGTGGCCGCCGGCCGCAAGCAGCAAGCTCCACGCTCGCCACCACACTGCCGTCGTGCTGTGCGCCAGATGCGAGGAAGACGACGACGCGCCGACGCCGCGTTTGCGCTGCTAGTTGGGCACGCTGTCTCCCTCGCCCTCTTTCTTTCTCTCTCCACTGATGCTTCTCTCTCTCTCTCGCTCGCTCTTTCACCCCTCCCCATCCTCTTTCTCCCGGGAGAGAGTCCCGTCAACAGATGGTCGGCCCAATCTATTACGCTCCTCCTCTCCGCTTCTCCCTTCGCTCTTTCTTACTCTTCTAAATTGCCCAATAAAGGGAGTCGGCCGAAGGCGGGGAGAGCCGCAATGCAAGCAGCCACCGACGTTGCGGCCTGCTAACCGGGTTGTCGACCTCCTTCCCCCCGCTTTAACGAATACTTACTTCGTTAGTTACTCGCAAACAACGAATTTCTTGCTTTGTTTGCATATATCACGCTGTGTATACACGCGCGTCTGTTCACGCATTAATCCCCTTTATGACCACGGAAACACCGGTTTCTGTTCTCCATATTGTGGTTAGCACTGACGTACTCCTTTTTTCCTGATCACTGCAGCTTCTCTGGGCCTAAGTGTGACACGTTCAATTTCAAGGTGCATTGCAGTGGTCCCAGGCTCAAATTTTGACTGCAGCTCGCAATAACGCAGGGCATATTTAGCATGCAAGAAAACTCTTCTTACTTAATAGGATAGGCGGGGTAAATTTTGAGGTAGGTTTAGTGCTGTCATTCGAAAGAAAACAGAATATAGAACAAAAAAAATAATATTTGGTTAACTGAACATAAGCTCTGTGTAATGTATAGCAAACTTCTGGTTCTCCTCATCACTAGAAAACTGCAGTGTTTTAAGAAATTCAGCCCTACCGCTGTATTACACCTTGGAAGACCGGCTCCTTGGTACAAGATATAGAAAGCATATTTGCACTATCCAGTTGTAATTGTGTGTATATAGTGCAGTGTCTGGGTAGGGTACCTCTAACTGTGTGTGTACAATGAGCGGATTCTACATGTGTAAAGGCCGACCAGGTCTTTGTTCCAAAATTAATGTATATATTTAGATGTTTCCGGCTAAAAAAAAATGCTTTTACTTCCTATAGGTTTTCTTTCATGATTTCTTGTCTTTCTAACCTGCCGTTCTCCCTTTCTCGCTGTTGCAGCCGGTAAAACGGATATGCACTGCGTGTTGATCGACTACTTTCCAAAGGAAGAGTACAGTCCTGACCCCAACGACTCAACGATGGCAATACCTTGTGAGTACCAGCCCGCCTGAAATCTCGCTGTTGTTGCTACTGCGTCACTGCGGCAGAAGATGAATGACATACACTGCGCCATGTTGTAAAACTTCGAGTCACAGGCATTAAACAAGTGCTCCATTCTGCAAACATATATTTTGCAATGTAGAGCACATAACGATGATGCTTGGTTCCCTAAAATAGATGCTGACAACTTTTTTTAGTTTGAATAGATGAGAAAGCAGATATTTGAAACATAAAATAGCGAAATAGTTATAAATAGATATATCTCTTTAGATTACTTTAGTTATGATTCAGTCAAGGTTACCAAGCATTCAACGTTATTCACGCATACGCTTTTCTGTAAGTAGCTTCTCCTCATAAAGAGTATTCTTGCAAAAAAGCCCGCTTTACAAAGCATTGAGTTGTACCATTTAGGTATGCCGTCTTGAGGTACTCGAGCAGGGCGCCGTAGTGGTGGTATCAGAGCTCTTCGATACTCCTATTGGTCATAGTTCGGTTTCGGGACAAAATCAGCCACTAGGTGCGCCACCATTGATCAAAGGTTGATGGGCGTGGCAGCTCACCTGGAGAAGGCGTAAATGGTGCGATAGTGGGGTGATAAGGTGGCTACAGTTGGCACAGGACTAGGTCAATTGGAGAGATGTGGGAGAGGTCTTTGTCCCACAGTGGGCATAGTCAAGTTGTTGATAATGACGTATCAGAAAAAAAATGGCTGTGGCTTAGCTAAGGTTAAGCCTAGTCAGATGCGAAGCATATTGATGGCTAGGCTTGGTAATACATGGCTTTCCTTGGTTGACGTTCATCCCGCTCTTCATCGGTCTCTGTGGCACGCTGAAGCTTTCGCTTCTCGTTCAAATCAGCCCTGCTTCTAGGCGGCATCCCAACACCTGGCCGCCTCGTAAGTGCCCGGAGAGCGAGGCAAGCTCAGCTTTATACCGCTGCTGTAGCGTCACGTGGTCAGCTGCAGCGCCTCTGATGTGGAGCCTCCACCGCCGCGGCCGGCAGCCCATCTCTCCTCTGCTGTGACGTCATGTTGTCACGTGGTGTCACGTGGTCACGCTAACGGTCAATGGTAGCTCCACCGCCGCGCTCGACGGGCTGTAGTGTAGCTCTAGTAATATGCTTCGCATAAAACTTAATTGCACTTCCGGGCTGTTACCGACGTAAACGGTAGGTTGAACAGAGAGAGCGACAAATTTGCCCCTGTGAGACGATGGGGGACGTGGGCTCAGTAAAACTTGACACCGGTGTGACTCCCGACAATAGACACGTTTTCCTCGATGGAGATTTCAATGTGAACGCCAGAAATTGTGAGCACTTTACCGCTGACGTGGCCTCTGGGAACTTAGAAACCAGCCCCGCATAAATGACCACACATCGCAACAGCTGCATAGACGGCGCATTCGACTCAGATGTGCAATGTAAACAACGTTGCCAACATTTGACAGATTTCTAAGATAATAATAATAATGTTTATTTCCATCATAACAGAAATGATGGAGGTAGTGAGAAAAAAAGCGAGGACTCTTGACTCAGTTCTCACCACCTCTCAGGCAGCGGCATACAGCAAGAAACATTGCGCTCTGTACATACTGCACACATGCAGCAGAAACAAAAAGGAAAGTACAACAAAATAATTAACAACACGTAATACAACATTAACACACATAGTAAAGCAAAATAACACATAATGCAAGGCTTCATTCCAAAAGTGGTGTTAGTGCTGCTTATGAATAAGAATGAGTATAATTACAATTACATGCTTTCAGCGAACCGGTCATCGTAACCCTGCCAAAATAAACCACAACCACCCTAAAACTCGTTATGCATTTGCATAGTCATCATTGCATGAGCCAGCTAGCGTTTGTCATTTTCTGTTTCCCTGGCGTAAGCAGGCGCAATGTTTTTTTTTTTGTTGTTTCTGTCTCATGTTAACAAAAAAATCGAAGCAGTGGTCACTTCAACTTTACAGTTTCGTTATCCTTGTTGGCTGGACGCTTAGATCAAGCACGACCACTGATGCCTATACCGCGGCTGGCTCCTCATCTGTGGTCGTCTGGCTGCTGCACGGAGAGACCTGTTGTTTCGTATCAAATATAGGTTAAATATGTAGCGTGCTCATTAAGCCACATTAGACATGCGCCCGTAACAAGGGCGTCCGCAGAATTTTTTGCAGGGGGGGGGCCCATTGGTTGTTGGCGCCGGAGGGGGGGGGGGGGGGGGGGGGGGGGGGGGGGGGGGGGGGGCATGTTCGTAGCAAAAAGGCACTATTTGCGGTATGAATTTATTTATTTATATATAAATAAAAAATAAGTGAAATACACACATGAAATAAAAATTACAAACAGCAAATTAAAGTGTGGCTAGGAGAGATACATTGCAGTTTATCAACGAAGAAACAATTAAAATTAATAAAAAATCCAAAAATATACTGTCACTTCGTGGAGAAGAGTGCTCAGTATTGCTGCATACGGGTTCTCGACTCACCCGGATTGATGACCAGCACACAGCACAATATGGTCACAAACACGCAACTACAGTCACTCAGTCAGTCTTCCTTGAACAGCAACTGTAGACTCCACGGATTTTTCTGGGCGAATTGCGTGATTACACGGGTGATAAATTCATTTCTGTGCTTCATTACACGCTCTCGGTGCACACTCGTCACACACATTGATTGGAAAAACGGTTGAACGCGCACGTTGAAAACAAAAGATGTCTATACATACAACGAAAACTTATTTACAAGATAAATGCACGCTCGCAGCTTCATACACCTCGCTCCATCTTGCTCGCGCATCCGCACAGTCGAGCAACCGCACGCACACTGCTCGCCGCTCGTAGTTTTCTCGTCCACTGTCTTGGTTGTTCTCAGCTTCGTTGACAAACGGCCACTAAAAACACCGAAGCACAAATACAGAGGCGCGCACACGTGCAAGGGCTTACTTCCGTGCGACTTCCAAGGGGAAGGGACACTCGCCACTCCGGTAGGAAAATTTGTTTTGTGTGTTTTTATGGGGTTCAGAGCCCCAAAACGACTCAGGTTATGAGGAACGGAGTAGTACAGAGCTCCGGATAATGTCGACCACCTGGGTCTCTTTACCGGGCACTGACCTCGCACAGTACACGGGCGCTGTTGTCATTTGAGGCCCAGCCAGAGGTGACAGGCGAGCCAGGCAGGCGCCATCGGGCTGCGTTGACCAAAGGCGCTGGTTTTCGGAGAAGACGCAAGGGACGCTGGTGTGGGGGCGCCTCTGGAGACTGCGTCGCCGTGAACAAAAGATGCTAATCTCCTTTGCCGAAGATTCTGATAGCGGCGCTTCTACCGCACTGCGCTCTCCCGTGGATCGGAGGCACAGCGAGCGGCGGCGGCGCCAACTGATCGCCCGCTTGCCCATGAGCAGCCCGACAAAGCGGGGGTGGACACGGCTGATTTGTCTTTCCCTCCTGAAGAATTCATCGGTGGCCGGCATAACGAAGGCGAAAACAAGATGCACTGTGCACTGTCTGCCTTCGTGTCGCTATCTGTCTAGAGATCAAAGAAACAGGCACCCATTTCAAGACGGCTTGAAACACATGCTCGCCGGTGCCGCTGTATGTCTGCAACAGGTCGGCCTTCAACAGAGCTAACGATGGCGTGGTTTGAAAACGGCATAAAGACGCGTGCCCGGACGCGGCATTTCGCAGATGTGACCCAAAGCGTGGAAGCGGAGCTGCTTTTACCCTTTTGGCTGAGCCCACCACGGCCCCTGGCGTGCGGCCATCACTCACGGTTCGAGGGAGTGATTTTCCAGGGGGGTGCAGCCGCCCCCCCTTGCCCCCCCCTCCGGACGCCCATGGCCCGTAACGCACTGCGCAGTGCGACAAGGGTCGCATTAGCAGATGCAGTGGATCTCTGCTGCACATGAGTCGCTCTTTCGCCTTTAGTTGTCACGATATCTGGGAAGATAGAGCCTTGCATGCTGCTGCTGTGCGCGGAGCCCTAGTCTGCGCTGAATTTTAATCCAGCTTTGACGGGACACGGAGGACGAATTACGTCGGCCCATATTGATTTAATTATGCTGTTAACAGTACTACGATTTAACACGACAGTGCCAATACTCCCGTTTAGCAGAAAATCCGGTGTCGTCGTCGTCGGCGTTGTGAGCAAAAAATGGGCCTGGGTAGGACGGCCCAGGTGGCCACCTTATGGCCAATTTGGGGCACGACATTTTGCTTGGCATCGCACGGCCCTCCATAATCTTAAAATGGGATGGTCACGTGACCTTGTCACGTCATCTTAGGTCATGTGACATTGTGGCGTCATCACAACCTGCCCACCGGATTGTGAGCAAACTAACCATCCTGGCAGGTGGCAGTTAAGTTAATGGTTGGTCACGAGACGTTGCCTGGGAAAAGCAACCTGGGTTGCACAAGGCCCACCGGTGGCAGCACCTGCCATCGCAGGGCAGCCGCTCATCGCTTAACCACCGCACCATTGCGCAAAGAATGGTACGAGTATTTCCAGGGACATACGAATGTAAAGTTTAGAAGGACCAATTCCGCATAAATGGATTTAACCCGCTAACGATATCGCTTCACACCCTTAAGGCGGAGCTTGAGTGCCCCCTCCAATTTTTATCACGCGTCCATATTATAGAGGGGTTCCTTTCACAGAAAACGAAGCTTTTATAATCCAGAAAAGGCTGCCAACTGAGATACACGCGTCGCGCATGTGTCCGTTGCAAAAGAAAATTGAGGTGACGTCAGTTTTTTTATACATATTTGAACCTCTGAGGCAAGGCCGCGCCATCATTCGCTTTACACTGTGATGTCAGATTCTTTTTCATAACTGACGTTACGAGTTTTAGTCGAGAGCTGGAAGAAAAATGGTCCCTTATGAAATTTATTTTTTCTCACTAATAAAGACGTCTGCTGCTGCGGAACACGTATCAATAGAGGCACAAAGAATCAAAAAGTCGATTTTTATTGAGAAAAACATTGTGTAGAGCTGTCCAAAGTTGCCCTTTAAATGCCCCGGTGCCCATTGACTCCATCAAAATGATGGACTTACCACTTCTGAGTGCGGCATGCTGGTATTGACCTTTCAGGAGCACAGTGCTTTCGGAGAGAGCAGTCTTTTAACTCATTCATCTTTTGAGCTTACAAATGTTGTATCTCGGGTATGTAGCTTTTCTATTTCGCCTGCGGAATACCCATAAAAGTCATAGGAAGAGGAGTGGGCACATGCTCATACCTTTTAAGCCGCGCACGCCCTATGCTTATTACACTAAACTTATAAAAAACTTGAACGACCAGCAAATTCGTCTACCATTCACTATGTGTTTGGCGTTCTTTGGACGGAGGTGCCCTTTGAAAAAAAAAATTGTTATTATCATAAGAAAATATCAGAATACAAAGAGAACAGTCAATGTTTATGACGTTGGTAGCTGGACTTTGTGACTCCACAGGCTAAGAATTTCGCAGGCGCAGTCTCTACACCAGGAATTTTGTTAGTGACTCCAGGAATTTTATTACTCTAGTAATATGCAGGCTCCCTTACCTATCTAAGAATCACCGCATAAAATAAAAGGTATAATCACGTGGTACTTCGAAAACAATGCGTCAATTCGTGACAAAAAGAATTTACTGGCAGTAGGCGAAGAAATCTGCGGCTAGCCACGCCTTTCCACAGCAGCGTAAGGTTATTCGCATCGCTTCACAGCTTTTTCAAACTTAGCATCTGCTCTCCTCAAGCTGGGTTCGAAGATAAATTTTACACTGTCTGAAAGCTTCCGAAAGTTCCCCACCGAAAGTATCACTTTGTTTTCACAGGTTTTGCCTTTAGCAAGCTTTAGTTAGAACTTGTGGTGTTGGCACTTTTCGCTAAGTTGAGATCTTAGCTTCACAGCTCAGAGTTGAGCAATTGCTTTCCAGATTGGCAGGCTTTGCCCAAGTTTACATTCGTACTTTGCGCAGCATCTGGAAAAAGAATAGAAAGGAGTCATTCAAACCAGTAACAGCATTTTTTTTAGGATTACAGCCTCCAGCACGACACAAATGAGAGACTTGTGTCAACTTTTAGCTCTGTCACTATGGGCAACTTCAGTAGCTTTATTAACGGTCGTGCTATTCGGGCACAAATTTTCAGGAGCCTCCGCCGCTGCGTAGGCATTTAATGCAGTACGGATTTGCTTTATTGATAGGCGAAGTGTATGACTTGAGCTAAAGGTCGGTATCCCATGAGCCCTTCGGATGTCAGTGGTATCACGCCAAGTTTATCAATTGGGCTGCGCTCACCACAAGAACTCAAGTGTCGCCATTCACTACGAATGCATCGTGCCGAACGATACCCGTGGCATACAAATGTTTCGTGCATACAACATTGTGCAGCTAATGCAAAGAAGCCACTAGCTTTTTTATGGGTCATGGCAGGCTTCCACTCCACGCGTTGCTAAGCGTCAGCACGAATATTAAAAAGTGAGACCTTTTTGTCCTTGTCCCTTTAGCCATAGCGGCAACCCAACACAAAACAAGGAGAAGTACAGATATCACTGTCGTCCACGCAAAAAATACAAGTTTACACATTTCGATATTCAGCGTTGCAGAATACCGGAGCCAGAAGTAAAGAACAAAACACTATACGAATGGCGTCTAGTAAGCACAGTGTTTACCGGCGTCTCCGCTACACCGACTGCCAATAAATTCTCCATGTGCAGTGCCAGCGCTGTCATGCGGCCGCTCTGGGCAGCGCACCAAGCTGTCCCGTAGCGTTACAGAGAAGTTGTATGACTATAATGGCCATGATGACTTTAGTGTAAGGTACACGTCTACTTGTTTTTATGAAAAAATACTCCTCATGGAACCTCAGCTTGCAAAAAAAAAGCGTGCTTTTCTAATTTTGTAAGCTTTTTTTTTTTTTTTTTTGAAGTGACTTGAACTGACGTACTTGTCACTGCGCCATCAAGGCAGATCAACTCACGCACATTCGTTTTCTTGAGTGGCTTCTCCTCATAAAGGGTATGCTTGCAAAAAAACCTGCTTTACAAAGCTCACAGGACCACTTTTGAGGTGTGCATAATTAAGGTACTTGGCACTTTGTCTTTGTGGTAGGAAGAACTAAAGTATACCTATAGCGTTGCTGCCCGCGCTACGGAGCGCACAGAAGAATGCACACAGCAGACAATTTTCCAAGCCCCTACCGAAGAAGTCCCTGTTTATTGTCGGCCTTTTATATCAGATGATTCTTTTTAACGCTGACATAATTTAATTTAGAAACTTTGAAAGATACGTCGATGGACTCGATTCAAGTAAATCGTACAGTAAGGGGTGCATCATGTACATTAAAGAGCTCAATAATTTGGCGATTAATTAAATTAACTAAGAGACATTATGTCTTCTATTTTAGGGGCTGGATTAAAAGCGAAATTGAAGGCCGCAAACATCGCAGGTGAGCACGGTCATTAAACTTTCTTAATCGGCAATGTGATTTCATATATCGAACTTCTAAATGGGCATTTGAAAGCTCGTTGGTGTGGTTTCCCCGCATTGCTCAATTATAAAGTGCTGTAGTTCAAATTTCTAATACAGAAACTCCTGACCCCGTTTGTATACTTTCTGGACGTAGAAGCCGTTAACATGATTTCAGCGACGATACCGAGCGCAGCGGAACCGTTTCATAAATTTTAAACGCAGGAAAGCCAACTCAACGAGCTTTCAAGTGTGTATTTTTTTATATTTGATATTTCGAACCATACTGCCGATTAAGAAATTTAAACAATTAATTTGAACTTCGATGTTCAAGGCCTCAATTTAGCAATGTAATCTCATCCTTCAAATAAAAATAAAAGTTTGTATGTTAGTTTAGCTAATTATTCTTCTCATTATTGACATCTATCAGGCATATAATGTTCATTTTGCTTCGCAATCCGCCTGCACAG
This sequence comes from Amblyomma mixtum, assembly GCF_055824585.1. Taxonomy (NCBI): domain Eukaryota; kingdom Metazoa; phylum Arthropoda; class Arachnida; order Ixodida; family Ixodidae; genus Amblyomma; species Amblyomma mixtum. Next base: position 161,578,631 of record NC_143015.1, on the reverse strand, counting down.
ACCGCACCGACGTATCTCTCACATTTATTTTTTTTTATCAGTAAAGGTTAAAAAATTACAATTTGTATCTAAAGGGCGGTGATGTCACCAATTAGCTCGGATGCTGCTGCCGTCTTGCAGCGCGGGCGTCGCTGGATGGAACGCTGGCGCACTTTTGATGCGTTCTGGCGCGCATTCCATGGAACGTTGGTCGCGTTCGATGTAACTTCACAGTAATCATTATCGAGAGCAGCGTCTCCTATTAGAGAGTACGCTTGCAAAAGAGTCTGATTTGGTAAGCTCACAAAGATATTTGGAGGTGTGCAGACCTAAGTACTTGGCACTCTGCATTCGTAGCAAATAGCGAACACGCGCACTCGTTCTTAAAGGCAGCTTCTTCTCAAATACGGTATGCTTGCAAAAAAGCCTGCTTTACAAACCTTTCAATGCAATACTGATTTGTGCAGACAAAAGGTACTCAGTACTGTGCCTTCATGGTAGATAGAGGCGAGGCATACTGTTTGTCGAGGGTAGTTTCTTCTCACTGACGGTCTCCTGTGAAAAAAAGACCTTCTTTACAAACCTCACAAAGTTGAGGAGCGCAACCTTAAGGAACTTGACACTGCACCTTCATGGTAGGTAGAACTCAGGCATACTCTTTCTCGAGAGTAGCTTCTATCCATAGACGTAATCCTGTCGAAAAACACTGCTTTACAAAGCTCACAATGACATTTTGAGGTGTGCAGACTTAAGGTATTTGGCACGGTGCCTTCATGGTAGATACAGCTCACGCACACTTGTTCTCGAGAGTAGCTTCTTCTCACTGAGGGTATCTTCTAAAAAAAACCTACTTTACAAAGCTCACAAAGGTATATTGAAGTGCGCAGACATAAGATACTTGGCACTGTGCCTTCATGGTAGTTAGAACATACGCACACTCTTTCTGAAGAGTAGCTTCTTCTCACAAATAAAATGCTTGCAAAAAAGCCTGCTTTACAAAGCCTTCAGTGGTATCTGGTGCAGACATAAGGTACTCCGTACTGTGCCTTCATGGCAGATAGAGGTGACGCATACTATTTCCCGAGAGCAGCTTCTCCTCACTGAGGGTATCCTGTCGAATTAACTTCTTTTGCAAATCTCTCAAAGTTATTTTGATGTGTGCAGCCTTAAGGTATTTGGTACTGTGCTTTCGTGGTAAATATAGCCCACGCACACTAGAGCACGCAGAGTAGCTTCTCCTTGTTGAGGGTATCCTCTAAAAAACCTGCTTTACGAATCTCACAAAGGTATTTTTTAGTGTGCAGACGTAAGGTACTTGGCACTGTGCCCTGAGGGTAGATGGAATGACGCATACTCTTTTCCGAGAGTAGCTTCTCCTCAGAGAGGGTATTTTTGCAAAAAATCCTGCTTTACAAAACCTCCAATGGTATTTTGATTTCTGCACTGTGCATTCATTTACGCACGCTGCCTTCATGGTAAGCTGAGCTCACAAGAACTCGTTTTCGAGAGTAGCTTCTAATGATTGAGGGTATGCTCGCAAAAAAAACCTGCTTTGCATGCAAACAATGGTATTTTTAGGTGTGCAGACGTAAGGTGCTTCGCAATGTGCCTTCATGCAGATAGAGCTCACGCGCACTTGTTCTCGAAAGTAGCTTCTCCTTATAAACAATATGCTTGCAAAAAAGCCTACTTTACAACGCTCGCATTAGTATTTTGAGATGTGGAGACATGAGGCAGGCACTTCGTATTGTGCCTTCACGGTAGATAGCGCTGACGCACACTTGTTCTTGACAGTAGCTTCTCCTCATAAAGAATATGACTGCAAAAACACTCACTGCAGATCTTAAAGATTTATTTTTTGAGGCATGTGCTCTTCAGAAATTTTTGCTCCATGCCTCGATGCTAGTATTTGAAACTGCGGGTATCCCTCTACGTTCTTCACATAGGCGAAAATTCGGCACTACATCAACCAACGTCGGTTTCTGCAGTTGTAGACAAGAGTGCGTTTAATTTAGAGGGCGTAAAAATCTGGGGGAGGAGAAGAAAGTCTGTTGTGAGAACATAGATGTTGTAATGACATTCTAAGTAATGCTGCAGACGAAAAGAAATTTTAAATTGCCTTTAACAACCCGGTCGTCTGAGACATGTTTTTGAAATACTAAGGATTCTTCCTTACATTCCACCGTGAATTCATCCGTGCATGTTCTGCGTACTTCGAGTGCGTACTTTCTTTGTCATTGCCCTCACTTTGGCAGTGAACGAGTCTCCGGAACAAGCAGTGTGCCTATTCGCACTCGCCACTCCTAAAAAATGTCAAGAGTCTGCAAGCATGTCCTCTGCCTTCATGAGCAGAGAACGCCGTCAAAGTGTTTAGATATGTAAAGATCACCAGCTTGAGCGCCTCTGTACAGACACACTATGAACGTTCCTCGTTTCCGCAGAGTACTGTCATGGTCGTGGTAGCATTCAATTTACCCGACGACTTTTCCTTTTTGTTTCGAAAGCATTATATGGCTATGCCGCGTCAGCAAAAAGTGTCCGCAAAACGCGTCCGCAAATTTTGTCCGCACGATTATGCCGTTCTCTGAAGATAAATGTGTGAAAGTGTGATTGTCTTAGGTAGTATGTGATAAAATGTTGCCATGGGAAAAACTTTGGTTGATGAGGTGGGATCAGATAATTAAACGCGAAAAAAACACGAAAAAGTAAACCTAGACGTCAAAATATCCGTAGACGTCGATATAGCACATAGACGTCTGAACAGCCACGGACCTCGATATAGTAAGTGGACGTTTCGCTTTCGAATTGCTCCAGTGCGGGTCACTGCAGTGATCTCAAAGTTTTTTCTCTTTCTTTTCTCTCGCTGGCGTTATTTCTTTTAATGCAACGTTGATTGCCTCAGGGCATAAAACGGTATGTAATGATAGATGAGGATGCCTAAGTAAATGAGAAAAAGTTCACTGATCTAATGAAATCGAGCAGTGACCGATGATGAGGTCCTTGTGTCCAAGCGGTGTATGAAGCACTATTGTTCGGCAACAGACCCGCTGCAGTCACGGGCCGAATTCTTGTCGGCTTCGACGCCGGGCAAACCCACAGAAGGTGGTAAATGTCGGCCTTTCGCAGTCTTTACGCCCTGCCTTTTCGTTTTTTCTTTCTTCTTGCACGCGAGTGAAGAATGAGCCCTGTCGTCGTTCTTCGCAGATGCGGTGAAGCGCGCCTCGGCCTTCATCCTGATCAGCGCCCTGGTGCTGGTGGTGGGGGAGCTGCTCTGCTTCCTGGGCCACCTGTTTCGGCGCGGACGGGTGCTCACCTTCGCCGGGGGCATCGCCTTCATACTCTCCGGTGGGGTGGGGGAGCACCCTTCTCCGGCGACAACTGCCTTTTTGTGCTGGAGCTCTCTACTGCTAATTATCATATGCGAGAGTAGACGGGACCCCAGCAGCACATCGGCCCAATATTGGAAATGTCTCTTGTACTAAAAAAGCGCATGGACACAGGACAAGAATGGAGAGAAGACACACACGGCGCTGATGTTGCGAGTTCAGCGCCTTTTGTGTCTTCTCTCCGTTCTTGTCCTGTGTCCATGCGCTGTTTTAGTACAAGATGCATAACCAACTCGCCTCGCCCAAACTGCCATTTAACTATTGGAAATGTACTGGAAAAGACCGGTCCCATAAAGGACCAGAGTAGAGCCATCTATTTCCAATATTGGGCCAATTATCTGGGCTGCTTGGGTACGTTGTAGACTGCAGCGCAGATTTAACACGCCACATTTCAACTTCGCTTCGCCTCAGGTGTAAGCAAAGTCAAATGGCGACTAACAGTCGTGGAAAGCGCGAAGATTGAATAGTATTACCCCTGCAATTCAGCAAAATATATCTAACCGCTGGTGCACAAGTAAGAATTTGTGCGCAACCAGCTAGTGTCATATTGTGAACAGCGGTATGGATGTAACAAAAAACCAATCTGTTAATGACGAAACACGGTCAGAACCAAGACCACAACCTTCAGGGCCAGTTGGCCACCCCAAAAGACCTCGCGGGCCGCCTGTTTCGGACCCCTGCTCTAGCGAATGTTTCAGAAGCAATTTAAGAGTTCTCGTATTTAATGCAGAAACGTTATACGGACCATTTCCGAGAAGATACCGGAATGCTATGTTAACAAAAACAACCGGGTGATCTTGTATTCTTTCCCCGATTTGTGTGATGAACAATGCTTTTCAAAGGTTCTCAGGCAATTCACTTATGACTGCGACCGGTATAGTATAAGGAATCTTTTTTTCTGCCCAAATCATTTCCGTCCGTAGCAGCAGTCAGTAAGAGCAGGGGCGTGGCGGTGTCCCTTCAGACAGTAAATGAGACGGAGAGAGAGTGAGAAAGGAAACTTAATGAAAGGGAAAGGAAGCGAGCTCGGCCGGTGGTAACATGACCCTGGCCTGCTACTCCCTAAACGAGACGGGTGTCATCATTACGGATAAAGATTGCAATATCCCGGACATGTGCGGCAGTCTTGCCTCTCACTGTTTCTAGGGCTTATACCCAGTGCGGAGGAGTGTCCTCTTCAATGACTAAAGAAGAGCAGGAACATTACTGCGTGGCTCAGGATTGGCCACCACATACCATAATCGAAGGAAAAGAACAGTTGTAAAGTTTTGTGCGTCTCGCCTGCTTTAAACTGTCAAATTCCAAACCTTTTGATCTCCCATCCCGAGTTAATTGATATTATGGAGAGATCTTCCTCTCTCTTTGCTTTTCGTAAGCGGGCGAAAATTTATTTTCAGGAAAATGCACTATAATTTTTTTTCTGCTTACATCTTTCTATTGATCGCGCATTTGTTTTATTTTTCATGTACACAGTTAGTTTCTATACATATGTGGGATCTGTATCTGCTCTTTCACTGCTCTGTTTTTTGTTTTGTTTTTCTTCTTTTGTTTTTCTAGGTATAATATTAGTTTCCATACATATTTTGGATCTATGCTCTTGCACTGTCTTTTCCTGTGATTTTTTTAGACGTGTTTTCTGCTTAATAAGAATATAATGAATGTTTATATTAGGAATTTGTTTTGTATAAACATTTACACTGTGATCATTATATTGTTTATGTATGTATATGTATGTGCCCCTTGCTGTTGTGTTCGAGTGGTGCTTAGGGCCCAGTCAGGCGGATTGATTTTCGCCTTTTGCCCTCTGCACCAAGGCACTGTGTTGTCTAAATTTCTTGAATAAAACAAAAAGGAGCAGAGCAGCTCACTCGTCTCTCTCCGCAGGTCTCATGATCCTCGTGGGCATGGTGATCTACATCTCGACGTTCAAGGCCGAGGTGGGCTCCAAGCTGCGGCCAAAGTCTTCCTTCCAGGAGCCCCTGTTCACCTACAGCTACGGCTACTCCTTCCTGCTGGCCGTCACGGGACTCATGTCCTGCGAGCTGGCCGGGACCTTCTCCATTTTCCTCTGCATCCAGCGCTACCAGCAGCAGCTCAAAAAGAAGCTGGACCGGCTCAAACCCGTCGACCACCTGCCGGGCTGCCGGCGATACCAGCAGCCGCTGCAGCGACACGCCTCCACGGGCGGAGGCAGCCAGCGCCACCACACGTCTTCCTCTTCACCGCCGGCCCTGCTGGGCCGGAGCTCTTCTTCGCGGAGGCAGCACACGGGGTCCGAGCCCGGATCCTTGGCGTTCGAGCCCCCGTCGCCACCGGCAAGGCTGCACCACCACCAGCACCACCAGCACGGAGGCAGGCCGCGACTACCCGCCTCCGAGTCGATGAGGGACCTGTCGTACTACAACTTCCCGCCGTTCTCACGGGATACCACCTGCAACACTGTCTCCACCACGGCCGACAACCTGACGAGGGAGTACTCGCGGGAGTTCTCCTTCGAGACGCTACGCAGAACCACGCCGGTATGAGGACTCCCTCATCGCCGACCAGCAATCAACCCCCCCGTGCACTTGCAAATAAGGACGCTCACGCGTACGAGACTCACTTTCGAGCGCCGAAGAGAAAGAGGCTGTGCGCAGGAGACGTCGTCGCCGCGGCGCCGAGTTTGTGTGAGAGCTTGAGCGGCGTTTCTTTTTTTTCTTGGACTCGCAGTCAAAAATCCTCCCAGCTCAGATGATACGTTGGTTTGAAGTCTTTCTAGAACACAGCTTGCAGACGTACTTGGATCTCGAGAAAAACTGGCAAATTAGTGATTCTGCCCCGTTGTTAAGTATTTACTTACTTAACGCTGGTGACGCAAGGGATGACAGTGGGAAAGCGTGACTTGAAATTTATTTCGGTGATCTTTGGTGCATCGGTATACCTTTGGCCGTTTCTCCGTGGTGAACATTGGTGCCCTAACGCTTCCAGGGATGACGCGAATTTGTGGCGATTAGATTCATTCGAAACTGAGCCAAGGCAATCCGTAACGCTAGACACTGTCTCTAATCGGGTTTGGAGCAAGTGCTATCTGCTAGGTTCGAAAATTCAGCTTTCTAAGCTTTTGCGCAGTATATGTCGCTTACAGATGGCGCGCCGAAAAATCTCTCACGTCGTGAGACTGAATTATATCACGTTAATATACATTCGATGACATTTACGTGACCATTTGGGCACATAAGCTCGCATAGACGATTTACAGCAACAATATCAGAACTAATGTCGATGCGTTTCGAAGCATTCCTTGGTATTGCACTTAATTACCGTTTTGCTATTTATCAACATTGTTAAATAATCTCTATGGTCGCAAAACACGATTAGCCTTCAGGCATCGTTCTACAACAAAGGTGATCTCGTCTTTCCACCTGATGTTCCCGTTGTTGATCCAGTCAAGACGAAAGTTAGCGGTGTAGGTTATAAGGACTCTTTTAATTATTGAGAGTGCTAGATAATTAAACATGTGGCTTAACCCTATTAAACGCAGGCTGCTGCTTTCCACCTACTGAAGTGTATGAAATGAAGAATTCCGTTTCAGTATATTTTCTCCATAAACGTCGCCTAGGCCTGACTGGCCTGGCGTCGAAGCATAGAAGCATTTTAAGCTATTCAATTTTTTCGCCACTCCCTTGCGTCACCATCGCGGAGTGAAACCGATGTGTACGAGGTGTTCTAGATGACTGCATACCAGGTGACCACTTTACTAACGTTTGACTACTTGTGGGAGAGTTCGTTGCATCGGTTGTAGCTGTACCTACAACTACCGTGCTAAATGAACGCTGCGCCTAGCACTATAGTCAAGCTCTGCGAATTTTTGACAGAACGGAACAGGGCCTTGTGGTCCGTGCCTTTTCCGTGAGGCGGGAGACAGAGCTGTTTTTCACGACGCCCGTAGGCACTAGGTGGCGCTTCGGTATTTGGTTCGGGTTACCATCGTCACCGTTCCCACACTCGCCAAGCTGCCATTAACAGGAAAAACTTTCAGCCTGTACTCAGCACCAGAGTTACTCCTCTCTTATGTTCAGGATATAATTACTTCCTCTTCCCCCGGATTGAGAAAAAGCCATATCTGTGGTTTTCTGCAAGTATCGATGCTTAAGCACAGATCTCAGATTCGGGCACTGCTGTATAGTGAACCTGCTTTATAGTAACAATATTTTCATTTCCAATAACCTTTTGACTCTCTAGCAAGTGCAATAGTGTCCCGTGGCCGACGCCCCCATATTTAAATTATTATCATGTTGTTTAATATTTGGTTAAGCGTGTTCCTAAGTCTTCTTACAAGTTATGATGTCTCAGCCTCCGGGTATTCTCCTTAGAGTAATGTCGATAGCGATGGTCGTGGCAGTATGCACTCTAAACAGAACGGAGTATGAAGGGAATAAGGTACCCTCTACCTCCCTTTCTTTTATGAAAGCGAGTGCGTTAGAGGACGGCTTACTCCCATTTTATTCCTATATAGGAGCATTTGTGTTTAGAGCGTACACTATTCTAAAGTTTGATCAGAGAACCAATCCTGCGAAATACTACTGAGAAAGTATTGTTTTCTGTGCAACTGCGTGAATGGTAGCTCATGTTCTTTATTCAATACGTCTGTGGAATGTCTCCGCAGCTCAGCGACAAAGCACAGCGATTCCGGATGTCAACAGCAGGACACTATTGCACTTTATTTAGCTTTAGTCGATCGAGAACAGCAAACTGTTCAGTGCGTGCGAGCGAGTATATTCAGAATAGCTATCGCGTAGGCTTTTCAACTGCCCCGAGACAGGAGCGGAAGGCCAGAATGCGGCACAGTGACGCGTACGTTGACAAAGCGCCTGAGCTCAACAAAAAAAAAAGGCTTAGCGGCGCGCCACTTTGTCGGCGCCTAGACGGTGGTGGACTGATGACGCGGCACCCGACGATCGGTCGTCGGAATCTTTGTATCTTTCAAAAGAGACTCCTTTCACAAGCATCATCGAATTGTTCAAGCGGAGACTTTGTATAATACAAATCGCGTACGGGCATGTTTTACGAGACAGCGGCTCGACAAAACGATGAAGTCGGCCATCACGCGCCCTCTACCCGTCGGGTTAGAAGTGACGCGGCCGGAATCGCGGAAGTGACGCAATCGGCCAGGCGTGCGGCTGGCTGTCATCGGCCCGGCACCGTGATGCTGCCCCACGAGCATATCACCGCGAGGAGCGGCTCTGGAGCCTCGTTCGACGCCCTACGGACTCTTGGGTGTGTCTGTGCGTGTGATTTTTTTTTCTTTTCCTTCGGCCTGTGCTTTTGGATGTGCGAGTGACACCATCACCGACTCGGCGGCGCTCGACATCGACGTATCTCATCTACGTAGCTTCGTCGTCACTCGCCCGGCCCATCCCAGTCTCCTGTCCGACCAATCACCGCTTCTTTCGTTCGTTGCTGCCACGCCCACTTGTGAACCTCGTATCTTCTTCTCGCGTGTCGTCTGCACAGGTGACTCGGTTCCCGGTCCCTCCTCCTCATCTCCTCCTCCTCTGCACGAGTGCCAAGACGCACGCCCCGACCGGATGTGACGTCCGGGAGCGGGGCCGCCTGTACTTCCGGTGCACGCAACTCTGTCGACGACCAATCAGGCATTGTTTGTGCCGCTGGCGCCACGAAAGCGGGCGTCGACAGGACATTTTACCCGATGACACGCGGTGGCTCAAAACATGACCAGGGTTATATATCCTCGATCTTCAGGAAAGGTTTTAGCTTAACTACCAGAAGCGTTCACTTTTTCGCTTGTGTAATCATTCATACCGTTATATGATAGTTGGAAAGACACACACTTGTTTGTTGTACTAGTCGAAATAGCGATGTTCATTTCACCTCGTTGGCTGAGTTCTTCGCGGAGTGTGCCGACGGAGTGTGGCAAGCGACGATCGCCTCCCGGGTTCGCTCATGACTTGGCGGTACCACCCGCCAGAGAGCGCTTGTGTTCCGGGCGCAAAAAAAAAGAGGGGGGGGGGGGGGGGGGGGGGGCGGGGTGTCCTTTTCTTTCGATGCGTTCTGTTTTGATCATGTTGAACGCGTTATGGCGACCGCCTGTCTGGGTACCCCGTTAGCAACTTGATCAGGAACGGAGAACGTTCTGACCGTCACGCTCTCAAGACCGAGGCACCGGGTATGTTAGCCTCACTGGAGTAGTGATGAGCGTTTATTTCGGAGAAAAAAAAAAGATTTCGTTGTTACTTGAACAGAAATTTCCAAGTAACGCGAGCCCACGTCATGCTCACACTGTCATTCTCACACAGTGTACCGACCCTTATTTATTCACAGACACATTTCAGCCACGTTGTGAAAAATGAAGCTGATTATAGACCTGCTGAAAAAGTATTTCACTGCAGTAAGCGAAAAGCGCTTGATCTTTTTTTTTTTTGCCTCCTTTGAAAGGCTAGCACGTCGAAGCTCTATGAGAATCACAAGCTGAGTTAGCGTGGACGGCTCGCGGCGTCCCGACAAAAATCGGTACACTTCACGATGAAAACCGAATTCGCGTGCGACTATTGAAATTCGAGGTAAACGACAAGACACAAAGTGGTCACGTGATGGGCCGACTTTCTCTGAGACTCGCGCGCTTATTTATGTTTTTTTTTTGTTCATTGCCGATGTCGAACGTTTTTTGTTTTTATTTCGTCACACCACCTGGAGACGGCAACGGTGAGGAAGTCGTGAGCGAGCTCCGTGAGGCTTTCGTCGACGGCCTTCATGTAACCGTGCTCTCGGCGAATGCAAAGCAGCTATCCCGGTTGTACTGGCACCTAGAGTATGTCACCTGTACACACAGACACATACACACACCTGTCTTGCATAAACACACACACAATGCAGCCAAGAGAGCGAGCGCGATCTCAAGCAAGTTTCACATTACCAGCAGCAGCTGTGACTGAAGTGCGTTTTTCTGACTCACGCCTGTGCAGCAGACATTGCGAGAGCCACCCTCACGCGAGGTTAGGAGCTGAGAGAACAAAAGGCGCCGACCCAAGCACGACAGTTAAGAGGCCCAATATCGGAAATACATTGGCAAATGTCGGTACTAAAAACATAGAGTTTCTTACTATTACCTAGAGGGAAAGCTGGCAACCCGTCTATGGGAGTTTGCATGGAGAACCCTCGAGACCGCTTCAGCCACCATGGGCGCTCAAAGCATCATGGGGTGGTGAGCTACCGACTGCAGAACTACAACTTTTGGCCAAAAAATAATGAAAAATAAAGCTGTTCGATAACTACACATGTCCTAACATTCAATATCGTGTCTGTAAATTGCAACAAATGAGCAGAAAAGCATGTAAATGCAAGTTTGCCCAAAATAAGAGATGGCTAGCTTTCCTATTGGCCAAGTAATGAACACTACAAAAACTAATATTTCGCAATTATCAGGCGCATTTTTTTAAAGTAAATACGTTTTCAAAAAAATATTGTTGCTTAGATACTTTAAGAGGTTTTTTAATGGCATTTGGAAAAGTGAGACCTTTTATTGGCGTCGTGTGTCGTTGCGTTTTTAGTACTATGGCTTTTGCACACTGCGTTCGCGCGAAAGTCGTCTGCGCACACACGAACAGCGTTTTCGGAATGAAACATCTCAGCAGCGTCACTCCGTGTTCCCGAAAAAATACGACTGTCCCGCACCAGGTTGCTCACCGTCCCATGGTGCTTTGAGCGTCCATGGTGGCTGAAGTGCAGCGCCGCCAGTTTTCCCTCTAGGTAATAGTAAGAAACTCTATGCCTAGAAAGGACCAGAAAGAAAATTCTATAAAGAAACATCTATTTGCAATATTGGGCCGATTTCCAGTGCTTCGCAAATGGATGGTTTCACTCTGGTCCTTTGTAGAACCGACATTTGCCAATATGTTTCCAATATTGTGCCGATTACATGTTCTGCTTGGGGAGGCCATCTTACGCGATGCCGACACTGGGAGGTCCGCCTCTTTCCAGCAGAACAAAAGAGTTGGGCCGACCGACAGTATTAGCAGAAGTGCCAAAGCAGGATATAGAGAGCTCTATCTTGTTTGAGAGGTTTTATCAAACCATGAAGGTTGCGTAAAGAAAAATGGCCGCCTAGAACCGAAACACGATTTAATCTCTATTGCACTAAGCTAGAATGAAAGGCCAGAAAAGAAAAGGGGTGAAACAAAACAAAACCTGCTGTTGAACTTCACTGTCACCTGCTCTAGAAAAAACCAGGGTGTAGCAATCAGGTTGCTGTCCGCAGGATGTCGACAGAAGAATGTCGTTGACAGTGGGCTGTCTGTTCCAGAATTTGGCCGTGCATTTAGATGTGCGGAATCACAAAACCACCCGTGCGCCTGTTTGCATGATTACTTGCTCTTAGTTATCTCTTACCGCGCAGGCATGGATAGAAAAAAGGTTTTCCTGTGCGCCCAGAATTTTAAGGCGTGCTTTTATAAGAAATACGGTGGCTAATGTTGACAAATTTATGAAAAAGTGGAGCACATTTCCTGCCGGTATGGACATCGTTTATTAAGCCTTCTGCATAAATCGATGCCGTCAGCGTCCAAGTAAGATCGTTGTCTCGCCTGAACCAAAAAGACAAATAAGTGCTAATATGTTGCCAAAAAGTGCAAGTGGTTCGCCGTGTTGGGCAGAACGACAAAACGTGAGAAGGTAGAGTAATAATTTTTTCCCTCCCACGTACAGCAGTAATGGCCACGAAATCATCCTGTCGCCTCTCTCTCTTTTTCTGCCTATGGGAATGGGCAAATGAGATGACGTTTCAGTTTAACACAACGGTTCAACTTCATTCTAACAGGAGTACCTAAGACAAAACAAAATTATGGTGAAGAAAGCTACCATTAAATGATCTGTTGAGTATCATGAATTTGTCATGCAGCTTCAGTGAATTAAAATCTGAGTGACAGTAAACACACGCAACCATTTGTATCCGAAAGCAACCCCCCCCCCCCCCCCCCCCCCCCTGGTTTGCGCAATCACTCAGGATGAAGAAATAGCAGTGATGACTCTACCTCAAACGAGACTCACCCAACGACGACTCTATGCCCGAAATATTTTCTTAAGTCGGTTACTTCATTCATTTCCGCAAGCACTAATTCCAGTGGCTTTCCTTTCGAAAATCAATATTTACTCACCAAACCCACCTACCCAAGAAACTTGGGAAATTTGGTTTGAGTTTTGTACAAGAATAAGTGCTTGTCTGCCCTCCCCCCCCCCCCCCAAATCATCGTCATCATCATCATCATCCCGACTACGCCCACTGCGGGGTGAAGTCGTTTACCGTGTCCCTCCAATTAACCCTGTCCTTTGCCAGCTAGGGCCACCCTTTCCCTGCAGAGTTCTTAGTCTCATCCGCCCAAATTTTCTGCCATCCCCTGCAATGCTTGCCTTAGCTTGGAATCCCCTCCGTCACCCTTAAGAACCAGCGGTTATCTTGCCTTCGCACTACATGCCCTGCCAAAGCCCATTTCTTCCTCTTGATTTCGACTTGGATGTCATTAACCCACATTTGTTTTCTTATCCACTCCGCCCGCTTTCGATCTCAACGTTACACCTATCATATTTCTTTCCATAGCTCGCTGCGTTGTCCTTAACCTGAACCTGGTCGTTTCACTTGTAAAGTCGCTCACGTTCTGAGAGATGCGAGTACGAGCATTCATTGCCAACTGGCTTGCCGCCTAAGTTATTGTTTCCAAACGTAATGCGCCCGAAAATTTGAGTCACTCGGAAAAGCTGTGGTTATTTTTATTTGATTTCTTTTTTAACTCTAGCGCTTCGACTGTTACGCTTCGTTGAGTGGAGCTGTTTGGAAGAGGCCGCTGAGGCGGTGCCGTGAAAGCTTGCAATAGTCAAGAAGTGGGAGATGAAATCGGGAAAACCATTGAATTGGTTGCTTATGGCGGGCCACGTCTAACCGGACATTTGAGAGGGGGAACTAGTTAGTCGCAAAAGAAAAGAAAACCTTCGCGACCAAGAAGTTCGAAACTCAGTATCGTGCGTCTACACCTGGAAACGACCTCAGATGCACCTTTGATGAAATAATGCCGTTGAGTTTGGCTCACAGTGACTCAAACACGCACAGACACGATTAGTGGCAGCTGTGAACTAAGTTTAAGGTTGGCATTCTCGCGAACCATACGCATTCCAGCTCTCTTTTTTTAACTATCAGGAGCCAAGGATATAATCAGTGGTTAGTAGCAAGAGCGGATATTTGAAAATGGCGTCACAAACTGACATTATAACCTAGTTATAATGGATATAACCAAGGAATGACGATTTCTCTTAGAAGCTCGGTCAACACGGGCTATAACGAAGTTACGGTTATTGCGAAGTAATGGCCGGGCCCCTTTAACTTCGTTATGGCGAGGTTCAACTCCGGCCCACAAACTCATCTCGTAATAAAGAAAGACAACAGGATGAATTTCTTGGTGCCAATTAATCAGAATGGTGTCCCAACCATCGGTCTTTCGAGGGAATCAATCATGGTGCATAACAGGGCTTCTTTAAACCGAATAAGCCATTAACAAGTTCGGAACGTAGCAGTAATCATTTGTTCAGATTGCATGAGCTTCGACGACAGTGTTCTTGGCTTTGGTATTTAACGGCGCAGTTTTAGCATAGCTTTTTCTTCATTAAACTACCGGCTGATGGCCTTCGTGTCCCTGTCAACGCATTCAACTGTCTGGCTCTTCGTGGTGCCTGAAACTGCTGTCAGCAGATGTCTGTTTTCAAGCAGAAAAGGCTGGGGAGGATCTTGAAGTGCAGGATGGGACTGCTGTGAATTGTAGTCGCTTCGCGTTTAGGGAAAGGTGTCGACAGCATGGTGTATTTGCACTGCCAGTACTTGCTAAGCGAGGAGTTGTTGAACTTGGTAACGCACTGAAAAGCGCAACACATTCCCATCACTAAGCCCACGCGGCATCGTCGGCCTCTTGATCTTGTAAATGTCGCTTTATGAGAGGCCAATCGTACACTGAAATTAGCATGTTTTGAAATTAGTCGGTGACTGCGTAACGTTAACCCTGGCTGCTGTACACATCTGCTGAACCCGGTAAAGTACGATTCCAAAGAAAGGCAAGGTTCAAAGTTGTGGAGAGTGTTACGCTATACTGTGATTTGGATGGTTTAGAAGCGCTGCTTCTGCCTGTCTGTTTGTGGTTAGCGCGTCGTTTTTGTTGTTAACACAAGCGACTGAAATCTCCAATTGCTTTTGCAGTTCATTGTCGTTCCCAGCTTGAGTATACCTAAGTACCAGGTAAGTGTCCCGCTGCCTTCCCACTCAGTCAATGCGCAGAAAATGCTAGCACAAATTGTCTGTTGGAGAGGGATGCGGGGTTGTGGATGGGCGCTTGCTCAGTGTTTTGGTGTAATGCATTGCCATTTAGATTCCCGCGCTGTAACCCACGAGAGCTGCTTAACTCACCCTAGGCAGCACATGTAATCGGTCCATTATTGGAAGCATATCGGCAAAGGCCGATAATGGATCAGTGTGAAACCATCCACTTGCAATATTGGGCCAATTACCTGTATTGCTTGGGTTGGTGCACGTGCAAACTGTGTTCTGCCCACGTTATCTCTTGGCTCGTGCGCACGGGAGAGTCAGCTCCAGTGGATTTGGTGACGGAGCGGAAAGGACGCGACAAGTGAAAGCTCTGCACTGTCTTGTTGGCGACGACGCCAGAGGGCGTTAGTAGTTTGGCGGGCACGCGATTGGCGGCGCATCGTTGCCACAGCCCGCAGTGTATTTCCGATCACTTTACTCCCAGCCTTGACCCAACCGGGCGAGCAGCAATGTATTTTGACGCGGTGCCACCTTTGCGAGATTGCGCTGGTGCCACACCGTGTCGCAGACAAAAATACGGAATACTAATTGCCGCGAACCCTGGCGGTAGGCAGACAAGCGATGCGCACTGGAGATTTGTTGATGGGCTTTCCTTTTTTTTTTTTTGTCCGAAAGAAACCGGCTGCTTTCTGCGCTCGTTGTACGGCAAGAAGCGAAAGTTGAGGGGCGTGGGATCCTTGCGAAGGACATCTCGAGGTCAGAAACACGAGGACAGCCAGTCTGGCTTTCGTGATTAGCACTTAGGCTACGTAGCGCCTGAGCAGAGCAGTGGTATGGGTATGGACATATGTGACACTTCGAAAGAGGCCTAAGAAAGCGACGAGGGACCCTTTCGTGCTGGGCAACGGACAATTGGGGAGCACTGTATTTACCCAACAACAAATGCTCCGTTCGAGGGCAAAGTGGCCTTTGTACAGTCGTCCAATGACTTGTCTAGAGCGCTCCAAGTCCATGCCGCCTGCACTCCGCAGTGCGCACAGCGACGTCTAGCGGAAGTGCCTGGTTCGAGACAGCGCATGTGTGATGCTCAGACGACACTCACAGATGCACCATCTCGAAGCAGGCGTTTCCGCTAGACGTCGCTCCGCGCGCGGCAGAGCCCATATCGAATAGAGTTCGACCACTCCAGACAAGTCTGTGGACAAATGTACTGCTGAGAAAGTCTGAACCTATCAGAACGCGCACAAAATCTTTAAGTTTTCACTACTTCTTTTCTTTTGGTAGGTTGGAAAGTGGTCTGTGCTGAGGGCAAGTCTGTGAGGCTAGCCTCTGCAATAACATGTTGCCATCTTCTCAAATCGCTCGTCATACCTAGTCTTCACACATGCGTAAAAGCGTACGAGTTGTTTATAACGGAGTGATTGCAAACGTTGAAAGAGGTTAGTGAGGTGGGGAGTGGAGAAGATACTAAGATACTACGTTCACGCATCTAACCATTTAAACTAATAAAGGTGGCAACAACGGTGCGATCCACGAATCTGCCAGGAGTAACCTCGCCGGCTTGTAGAGTTAGCTTCACCTCTATAAAACAGATACCAGTGTTCAAATGCATCAGTGCTCGAAGGTTACCTGTAACCTCCATTCTTGCACACCAGAACGAGAAAGTACTTCCTGCAAGCAGTGTCATATGGTGGTCTGCGGTGTGTCGCACAACACAAAAAGAGCAGAAAGCGAAAACGCAAAAACTGACTCAATCAGCACAGGTAATCCATTCAACATTAGAAACAGATATATTTCCAATATTGGATCAATTAGCTTGGGAAGGCACTAAGGGACGCGTGTACATATTACGCAGAGTGTGAATGCGGTGATCTGCCTGTACATTCCTGCTTGCGTGACTGTGAACACGAGTGTGCGTACATGCGCGTGTTGCACGTGTTCCCGTATTCTGTGCCTTCTCTTCGAGAAATTCGCATGAGATGATAGCATGCGTGAGTACGAGCCATGCTGACAAACCCTAAGTAGCCCAGGTAAGTGGCCCGATATTGGAAACGTATTGACAAAATCCGGAACTATCCCAACAACATACGTAACTGGTCCAATACTGGAAGTTCATTGGTAACCGCTGGTCCTACAATGGCCAAGAGTGCAACCATTCATTTCCATTATTGTATCGATTAACTCTGCTGCTTGGGACCATTCGCCATCTCTGATTAAGCTGGTTAGAGCGCAGATAGAACAAGACGCCAAACTAGACTGAGTGTAAGCTACCTCGCAAGAGTTTTCACGCCTTGTCCTTACGCTTGCAACGTAGCTGATCAAGAAGCATCTGCGGACTCATCAGCCAACACTCCTTCACTTGGCTTCGACCCGAACCGGACCCAACACGAACCCCTGTAGGTCAGCTGATTGTCGATGTCGTGAGTTCAGCTAATTAGCGGCTGCAATGTGTTGAATATTCATTTGGTCCGCAAATTTTCGCGCGCGCAGGATGTGTTTAAGGACGTACCAGAAGGCAGTCTCCAAATTGTGCATTTACGCTTCGTCTGCTTCCCGCCCCGGTGTTCGCGGCCCGACGATGTTGTGCCAAATCAGAGACGCGCGACTTAAAACGTTTACACAGAGCGAGGTTTAAGCATGTTTGTTGTTCACGGGGACTTGGATCAACACCCTTCTTTCACTGACTGACTGATGTATTGTTTTATTTATAAAGAAAAAAAAAGAAGTACAAAAAAAAACCTGGTCTCCAGTGGTCCACTTCTTTCGTCGATGTTGTGTACATGCCGAAGTTTCGCTGTGGCCGCCCTTGGAAAGGTCTATGGTGCACTCTAAACATGAATACGCATATATGGAAGTAAAAGGAGAGCAAGCTCTCGTCTAGCGCACACCCTTTTTTACTCCTTTTTGTTTAGAGTGGGAGGACAGCTTACTGCCTTTTTACTCCATTTTGTTTAGAGTGCGGAGGACAGATAACTCCCCTTTTTACACCTTTTTGTTTAGAGTGTAGAAGACAGTTTACTCCCTTTTTACTCCTTTTTGTTTAGAGTGTGGAGGACAGCTTCCTCCCTTTTTACTCCTTTTTGTTTAGAGTGTAGAGGATACCTTACTCCCTTTTTACACCTTTTTGTTAAGAGTGTAGAGGACAGCTTACTCCCTTTTTACTCATTTTTGTTTAGAGTGTGGAGGACAGCTTCCTCCCTTTTTTACTCCTTTTTGTTTAGAGTGTAGAGGATACCTTACTCCCTTTTTACACCTTTTTGTTAAGAGTGTAGAGGACAGCTTACTCCCTTTTTACTCCTTTTTGTTTAGAGTGTGGAGGACAGCTTCCTCCCTTTTTTACTCCTTTTTGTTTAGAGTGTAGAGGATACCTTACTCCCTTTTTACACCTTTTTGTTAAGAGTGTAGAGGACAGCTTACTCCCTTTTTACTCCTTTTTGTTTAGAGTGTGGAGGACAGCTTCCTCCCTTTTTACTCCTTTTTGTTTAGAGTGTAGAGGATACCTTACTCCCTTTTTACACCTTTTTGTTAAGAGTGTAGAGGACAGCTTACTCCCTTTTTACTCATTTTTGTTTAGAGTGTGGAGGACAGCTTCCTCCCTTTTTTACTCCTTTTTGTTTAGAGTGTAGAGGATACCTTACTCCCTTTTTACACCTTTTTGTTAAGAGTGTAGAGGACAGCTTACTCCCTTTTTACTCCTTTTTGTTTAGAGTGTGGAGGACAGCTTCCTCCCTTTTTTTACTCCTTTTTGTTTAGTGTGTAGAGGATACCTTACTCCCTTTTTACACCTTTTTGTTAAGAGTGTAGAGGACAGCTTACTCCCTTTTTACTCATTTTTGTTTAGAGTGTGGAGGACAGCTTACTCCCTTTTTTACTGCTTTTTGTTAAAGGTGCACTGAAGAGGAATCTGAACTCGTCTTTTTGCCGCGGGAACTCAATCTACACGTTCCGAGCATTCTTAGAAACTGCGATTTATTGCCCTGTGTGGCCGATTTCCCTAATTAAATCGAATTAACGTCCGGCTCCCGCCTTTTTCTTTAATTCTGCCTCGTACGGTGGGCGGAGTCGACCGACGCCGGGAGTGCCTTTCAGCCAGCTCCGTGGAGGCTTTGCTTTCGCTTCATTTTGTTTTTTAGGTTTGCGTGAATAAATAGTTTCATAATATAGCCGCAAAATAAGCCCGCAGAAATAAAAATACGCGCGGACTATTTGCTTCTACGGACTACTACGTATTACTCCGCCGATGGCAGGGCGGCAAGCCGCTACGGGACTGGGTGAAAGGCACTTCACGCGCTGGTCGACTCCGCCCATCGTACGAGGCAGATTTCAAAAAATAAAGGCGGGAGCCGGACGTTAATTCGATTTAATTAGGGAAATCGGCCACACCGGGCAATAAGTCGCAGTTTCTAAGAATGCTAGGAACGTGTAGATGGAGTTCCCGCGGCAAAAAGACGAGTTCAGATTCCTCTTCAGTGCACCTTTAAGAGTGTAGAAGGCAGCTTACTCCCTTTTTTACACCTTTTTGTTTAGAGTGTGGAGGACAGTTTACTCTCTTTTTAATCCATTTTGTTTAGAGTGTGTAGGACAGCTTACTCCCTTTTCTATTGCTTTTTGTGAAGAGTGTAGAAGACAGCTTACTCCCTTTTTTACTCATTTTTGTTTAGAGTGTGGAGGACAGCTTACTCCCTTTTTAATCCATTTTGTTTAGAATGTGGAGGACAGCTTACTCCCTTTTCTACTGCTTTTTGTTAAGAGTGTAGAAGACAGCTTACTCCCTTTTTTACTCATTTTTGTTTAGAGTATGGAGAACAGCTTACTCCCTTTTTAATCCATTTTGTTTAGAGTGTGGAGGACAGCTTACTCCCTTTCTACTGCTTTTTGTTAAGTGTGTAGAAGACAGCTTACTCCCTTTTTTACTCACTTTTGTTTAGAGTGTGGAGGACAGCTTACTCCCTTTTTAATCCATTTTGTCTAGACTGTGGAGGACAGCTAACTCCCTTTTTACACCTTTTTGTTTAGAGTGTAGAAGACAGTTTACTCCCTTTTGTTTAGAGTGTGGAGGACAGCTTCCTCCTTTTTCTACTCCTTTTTGTTTAGAGAGTAGAGGATAGCTTAGTCCCTTTTTACACCTTTTTGTTAAGAGTGTAGAAGACAGCTTACTCCCTTTCTAGTCATTTTTGTTTAGAGTGTGGAGGACAGCTTACTCCCTTTTTTACTGCTTTTTGTTAAGAGTGTAGAAGACAGCTTACTCCCTTTTTTGCTCATTTTTGTTTAGAGTATGGAGAACAGCTTACTCCCTTTTTAATCCATTTTGTTTAGAGTGTGGAGGACAGCTTACTCCCTTTCTACTGCTTTTTGTTAAGTGTGTAGAAGACAGCTTACTCCCTTTTTTACTCATTTTTGTTTAGAGTGTGGAGGACAGCTTACTCCCTTTTTAATCCATTTTGTTTAGAGTGTGGAGGACAGCTTACTCCCTTTTCTACTGCTTTTTGTTAAGAGTGTAGAAGACAGCTTACTCCCTTTTTTACTCATTTTTGTTTAGAGTATGGAGAACAGCTTACTCCCTTTTTAATCCATTTTGTTTAGAGTGTGGAGGACAGCTTACTCCCTTTCTACTGCTTTTTGTTAAGTGTGTAGAAGACAGCTTACTCCCTTTTTTACTCATTTTTGTTTAGAGTGTGGAGGACAGCTTACTCCCTTTTTAATCCATTTTGTCTAGACTGTGGAGGACAGCTAACTCCCTTTTTACACCTTTTTGTTTAGAGTGTAGAAGACAGTTTACTCCCTTTTGTTTAGAGTGTGGAGGACAGCTTCCTCCTTTTTTTACTCCTTTTTGTTTAGAGAGTAGAGGATAGCTTAGTCCCTTTTTACACCTTTTTGTTAAGAGTGTAGAACACAGCTTACTCCCTTTTTTACTCATTTTTGTTTAGAGTGTGGAGGAGAGCTTACTCCCTTTTTACACCTTTTTGTTAAGAGTGTAGAAGACAGCTTACTCCCTTTTTAGTCATTTTTGTTTAGAGTGTGGAGGACAGCTTACTCCCTTTTTTACTGCTTTTTGTTAAGAGTGTAGAACACAGCTTCCTCCTTTTTTTACTCCTTTTTGTTTAGAGAGTAGAGGATAGCTTAGTCCCTTTTTACACCTTTTTGTTAAGAGTGTAGAAGACAGCTTACTCCCTTTTTAGTCATTTTTGTTTAGAGTGCGGAGGACAGCTTACTCCCTTTTTTACTGCTTTTTGTCAAGAGTGTAGAAGACAGCTTACTCCCTTTTTTACTCATTTTTGTTTAGAGTGTGGAGGACAGCTTACTCCCTTTTTAATCCATTTTGTTTAGAGTGTGGAGGACAGCTTACTCCCTTTTCTACTGCTTTTTGTTAAGAGTGTAGAAGACAGCTTACTCCCTTTTTTACTCATTTTTGTTTAGAGTATGGAGAACAGCTTACTCCCTTTTTAATCCATTTTGTTTAGAGTGTGGAGGACAGCTTACTCCCTTTCTACTGCTTTTTGTTAAGTGTGTAGAAGACAGCTTACTCCCTTTTTTACTCATTTTTGTTTAGAGTGTGGAGGA
This sequence comes from Amblyomma mixtum, assembly GCF_055824585.1. NCBI lineage: Eukaryota > Metazoa > Arthropoda > Arachnida > Ixodida > Ixodidae > Amblyomma > Amblyomma mixtum. The sequence goes on along the minus strand of NC_143015.1, from coordinate 161,557,409 downwards.
CAGCTTACTCCCTTTTTAATCCATTTTGTCTAGACTGTGGAGGACAGCTAACTCCCTTTTTACACCTTTTTGTTTAGAGTGTAGAAGACAGTTTACTCCCTTTTGTTTAGAGTGTGGAGGACAGCTTCCTCCTTTTTTTACTCCTTTTTGTTTAGAGAGTAGAGGATAGCTTAGTCCCTTTTTACACCTTTTTGTTAAGAGTGTAGAAGACAGCTTACTCCCTTTCTAGTCATTTTTGTTTAGAGTGTGGAGGACAGCTTACTCCCTTTTTTACTGCTTTTTGTTAAGAGTGTAGAACACAGCTTACTCCCTTTTTTACTCATTTTTGTTTAGAGTGTGGAGGAGAGCTTACTCCCTTTTTACACCTTTTTGTTAAGAGTGTAGAAGACAGCTTACTCCCTTTCTAGTCATTTTTGTTTAGAGTGTGGAGGACAGCTTACTCCCTTTTTTACTGCTTTTTGTTAAGAGTGTAGAACACAGCTTCCTCCTTTTTTTACTCCTTTTTGTTTAGAGAGTAGAGGATAGCTTAGTCCCTTTTTACACCTTTTTGTTAAGAGTGTAGAAGACAGCTTACTCCCTTTTTAGTCATTTTTGTTTAGAGTGCGGAGGACAGCTTACTCCCTTTTTTACTGCTTTTTGTCAAGAGTGTAGAAGACAGCTTACTCCCTTTTTTACTCATTTTTGTTTAGAGTGTGGAGGAGAGCTTACTCCCTTTTTAATCCATTTTGTTTAGAGTGTAGAGGACAACTTACTCCCTTTTTACTCATTTTTGTTTAGAGTGTGGAGGACAGCTTACTCCCTTTTTAATCCATTTTGTTTAGAGTGTAGAAGACAGCTTACTCCCTTTTTTACTCATTTTTGTTTAGAGTGTGGAGGACAGCTTACTCCCTTTTTAATCCATTTTGTTTAGAGTGTGGAGGACAGCTTACTCCCTTTTCTACTGCTTTTTGTTTAGAGTGTAGAGGGCAGCTTACTCCCTTTTTACTCCCTTTACGGTCGTGCGACCTGCGCGACTCGCCATTATGAATAACAGCCACATAATTAAGAGATTGTATCAACATTTAGATTATCGCTACGCAATCATATCGCAGCGAGTTCGTTTTTTTCTTTTTTAAATTTTGATTACTTCACTAAAGACCGCCGAATAGTTGGTAACACTGAGCTTCTTTACTAAATTTTTGCACCAAACTTTTGCATTTTGAACGCAGTTGTATTACTTGCCAGAAACGGCCTCCTTGCGTTCTCCCAAGTCGATCACAAAGTGTCATGTTTTCCAGTGCTGTGTTGACAGCCTTTTAAAACGCCAGACGTAACAGTTCGGGCTAATTTTGATATGTCATATCTAAACGTAGATGTGAGGTGCCCTTTTGGAAATTCTCCACTAAGATCTGCCGAAAAGATTATCTGTAATTTAGGCAATCAAGCAGACACAGAGTGTTTGAACAGTTTATACATATTTCTACGGCGTCAATCATGCAGTGAAGGGTGTCGCTACGAGCAGCGTTTCGGTAACTATAGACGCGCCAGAAAGACGGCATGTCTATCCACAGACTAAGGAGAGACTTCGATTTTATCGTAACTGAAGTTTAGTCTGTTTTCCAGCGCGTCGCTGTGGTGGATGCTTCAAGGTAAGCTTGCAATCAGAAAGTAATAAATACAAAAACGTCCATGCAGCAACAGTGGAGATGATGCGGTTTTAGGTTTATTGTGCCCTTAACACGTGACGAATGCGGCCAGGTTGAGTCCAAGCTTGCTGGTGAGCCGAGCGGTGGCCTCAGAACACACAGACAAATCATGGGCTTAATGTTCTCGGGATTTCTCCGTACCGGAGTGGAGAAAAGGTGATTTTACAAAGTGCTTTTTACTTGTGCGAAAGGTAAATTTGTTTTTTGAACAGCTTGGATCTAACCAGTGAGCTCGTGTTGCAGAATCAGTGAGCACAGACGGTAGCCAGTTTTGACGCAGTAAAAATGATGGTCGATTTGAGCAGTTAGGCTAAATGCGAATTAGGTGCGCTTACAGTTCGGTTTCCCATTCGGTTCTGGAGTTCAGATCCAGTGTTCTCGGATGGCAGTTGTGCGGATAGCGATAATGGGTTAATATCCATATATGCGGAATCGGTCATCCTCTCTATTCATAGATCCGTGGGAGTCTTCCTGCCATTCCAGGCGCACTGGTGCAGCGGTCAAATTAAGATTTGATACTGCTCGCATCGGTGGGTATAGCACACCGAGCTTGCACCGGCATCATCATCATCATCCTGACTACGCCCACTGCAGGGCAAAGGCCTCTCCCATGTCTCTACATTTAATCCTGTCCTTCGCCAGTTGCGGCCACCGTATTCCCGCAAATTTCTTAATCTCATCGGCCCATCTGACTTTCTGCCGCCCCCTGCTACGCTTGCTTTCTCTTGGAATCCACTCCGTTACCCTTAAGGACCAGCGGTTATCTTGCCTTCGCATTACATGCCCTGCTCAAACCCACTTCTTCGTCTTGATTTCAACTAGGATGTCATCAACCCGCCACAAACCTGAAAACCCTAGAGCTCCTCTTGGCCTAAATGATCCCGAGTCGAGATACCGATTAGCCTGGCATCTAAAACATTTTTTGGGATGCAGGTGCAGTGCTTTTTCTTTTAAAGCGATAGCGTTAACGCGTCGTCGTCGACGTCGTCGGCGGCGGCAGCGGCAGCGGAGGCGTTGTGAGCGAGAAAGCAGATGGGTCACCTGCCACCTAGGTCACGTGACCTCGTGACGTCATCACAACCTACCTACCGTGGCAGGTGGCAGTTAAGGACTGGTCGCGAGAGGTTGTCGGGGAAGAGAAACCTGTGTCTAACAAGCACCACTAGTGGCTGCGTATGAAACAGCCACCTGCCAGTGCAGTGGCGCATTGCTTAACCGCTGCACCACTGCGCCAGGAGTAGTATGAGGACTCCCAGTGATCAGTGATTGAAAATGGATAATGACCAAAATCCGCATATATGGGCGTTAACGCCTTAACTCTATCGCCTAATACCCTTAAGGTGGGGCTCAAATGTCCCCTCCTATTTCTTTTTTTTTTTTCGGAGCACTGAATTCCTTCTGTCCACACTACCGGTCTCATTGGGTTATGACTGTCGCAACCAAATGCCCCTGCTCAATGCAAGAGCATTCGCGGTATGCAATCCGTCTGTTCGCACAAAGTCGTTGTAACAAGGAACAAACCTAAGGATAAGCGTAGCGGATATACTGAATTTGAATACTATTCCGTATTAAAGTTCTGAATGAAATGAGAAGAGAACAGTCAAAATTCGTTTGAACCACACCTTTCATATCGGTGCGCCTCACCAGAGCACTCACTGAAATGCATCTACTTCCACAGAACTTTCTGGAAAAGTTGGTGCTCATTGTGCTGGCAACGTTAGATAGAGGCATATGCGGAGAGAGAAAGAGAGAGAGAGAGAGAGTCTGTCGTGGAGTTATATCAATAAAAAGCGGGGTTTGTCCCGAGTATGTCAGTATTTACAGTCCGCTTCAAGCAGCCTTGTTGTGCCATCCGTATCTGGGCGTGCACCGCCTCTGGCGAGACGATTTAGCTTGTGTTATTCGTGTAAGACAAGCGCTGTGCTGTGCACTCAGCTGTCTCAATATTCGATTGTCAACGCAGAACAAAATCCTCGGACGGAGTCCCCGGCGACCGTCCGCCCCGCAGGCTTGCCATACTCTGCTCCCTGAAGGCCTTGCGTGGCACGTGGAGACAGTGTTTATCGCGTGCAACGTTTACGAACACGGTCCTTTTCATCGGTGTTCCAGCCGCCGCGGTGGCTCAGTAGCTATGGTGCTCGGCTGCTGACCCAAAAGACGCGGGTTCGATCCCGGCCGCGGCGGATGGAATTTCTTTGGAGGAGAAATTCTAGAGGCCCGTGTACTGTACGATGTCAGTGCACGTTAAAGAACCCCAGGTGGTCGAAATTTCCGGAGCCCTCCACTACGGCGTCTCTCATAGCCTTAGTCGCTTTGGGACGTTAAACCCCATAAACCAACCAACCAATCATCGGTGTTCCTGTTTTCAACCCCATCTTCCCGTGCAGGGCAGCCGACCGCCTTCCGGTTAACGTTCCGGTTAGTCAAAATGTTGGTCAAATGTTTAGGGGAATAACCCAAGGTGGAGTAGATGTAATAAGAGAGTAATTACTCATTGACATCCACCCAAGCGCAGCGATACGGCTACAAAGAAAAGCTATACAGCTTTCTCAGAAAATTGGTACAGTTGAAGAAAAATTCGTCCTGGTCCACGGTTTCAACCTGGGAGCACTGCCTCACAGGAACAGTCGCTCTACCAAGTGAGCTAATAGTGACGCCTAGCGCATGGTAGGGCGAGAGCGAATTGATCAATAACTCGAATTGATTAATCAACTGATCCATAACTCGTCTATTTTAAGCGTTGTTATCGCACTGGTCAAGTTTTGTCCAATTATATCGCCATGAGAACAACAGTGACTATGTAGTGTGGCTTCCGGACGGTGGGGCTGTATATTAAGTTAGGAGCACTTCCTCTCCTTCACCAGTTCCTAGCTTCATAGCATGCAGACATCGAATTTTAAATTTAATTACATGAAACCAGATGCGCGCATGTAAATCTCAAGCGTGAATTTAAGTAGGTGGCAGCTCTAATTCCAGCACCAACAGGTACCTCAAACGGGAGAAAAGACCACTCTTTGGATGATGCTCCGCGAGCTAGCCGAGAAGGGCGAGCTGTCAATCTAATTTATTGTGATTTATAGGCACTCGGTAGTGCGGGGCATGCGTGCAAGCGCAACGGTCGTTTACAAACACTTTGTGGCCAAATCAATGCATTTGATGCTCTAGGACTGCGGAAGGAAATGGGTCGCTTCCGGAATCGGGGCTTCATAAGGCGGGCTATGGACACACTAAATAAACCTCATAGCGCACAGCAGGACACGGATATCACATAGACAACAGGAAGACACTTGCATTCGTGCCCTGCGCTATAGTCTAACCTACATTTTGTAATGTTCGGGAAAATAGCCAGAAAGATATCTACTGTCACTTGTCGTTCAGCGCACCAATGGTGTGGTGGGCGAGAAACCTGAATAGTATAGTAGGATATAACTCAAGAACGAAGCGGTTTTTTCGCGTCAAAGGACACCCCTCCCAGCCAATTGCGTCGGCCGACTCTCATGAGGCTGCTAGCATCAAGACCTACTGAACTACAGACCTGCACATATGGCGGGGTCCTATGGAGCAGCGTGCGCTAACTTTCGTTAGCTTATTGGCCGTTGAGGGCGCTCGGTTGACCTGTTCGTCTGCTATGATCATCATCATCGTTTGCCATTTTGAGCAAGATATTTAATACATTTGTTTCGTCTTCCTCTGCTATCTCAACATCAGCAATAAAAATATCCATAATAACGACATTTTCGCTCTGGAAGAGTATAAAAAACGTCTTCCTTTTCATCCGCTTTCTTTTCGTCAGCACCATCGTGCCTAGCATAGATAAATGGATGATAATGATTACGTGGACAAACGACAAAACTGCGTTGTTTGAAATAAAATGATGGAAGAGGCCATTTTCTCAACAGGTATATATTAGCGCCACGCCGCCCGTAATGTTTCCACCCTAGCGGCAAAAGTCATGAACTAGAACATGCGCGCTGGAGAAGGGCCAAGAGTGCAGGTCTGTAGTTCAATAGGTCTTGGCTAGCATGGCAATCCCGGGAGTTGAAAAGGTACAGTCCCCTTCCTGCATTGTCACGCGAGCGCCGTCTGTGGAGTTCTTCCGTGCAAGCAACAACCACTAAGTTTGCAGCGAAGTGCTCCGACGGAATTTCTTTATTCCATCAAACAAAGGTACTGGCGAGCGCCAACAGAGCTGGGCCGCAGTCAGTGACAAGCTAGGACGAAGTTCCCCGACAGCGCTCGATGCCGCGGTATATAAACCCTTATCAAAGGGGCGCATGTCAGTAGCGTGCGTGTTGCTGTCAGTCAGCGCGCAGCCACTACACCCTCATCTAGAGGCCCGTGTACCGTGCGATGACAGTGCACGTTAAAGCACCCCGGGTGGTCAAAACTGCCGGAGCCCTCCACTACGGCATCCCTAATAGCCTGGGTAGCTTTGGGACGTTAAACCTTAATAAACCATAAACCTCATGAGAATCGACCGCCACCATTGGCTGGAAGGGACTCCTTTGACGGAGAAGAGCACTTCGCGAGCACCGCATTTCTAATCGTCGCTAAGGTTGAATCTCTTCTTTCACTTTCTCTCAAGTAGGACTCAAACAGAAAATCCAGTGTTTTCTGCACTCCGCCTAAAGGTTAGCGAGATTTGTGTCGGTCATCGTGTTCTGCGCTTACCCCTAAGAGCCACATGCACGACACTGTGAGCCTGAATTCAGAAAGAGGGACAATCGGTGGCCGAAGAGAATCATTTAATTCTGGACGCTCAAAAAGAATGAGGAGCTTTGGGTGAGAATATTGAGCGCTTCTGTCCTGGGTCTTTCCGCTTGATTCTCCCGTGTTTCCGGCTACCCGTTCGACCTCCGGCAAAACTTTCGTCTCTTGTGAGCAGTCATCACCGGCCGGTGAGGACGCGCAGTGATAAAGTGGCGCCATGCTTTGAAAAAATGGGCTGTGGTTTAGCTCTGGTTAACCCTAGTCGAATTGCGAAAGCATTTGAGCGCGTTGTCTCTTCCTCGCTTCGTTCTTTCGTCGTTTCCTCTCTTCCGAGCTCTCCATAACGACTAGAATCCACTGAGGCGAAGCACATATATATATATATATATATATATATATATATATATATATATATATATATATATATATATATATATATATATATATATATATATATATATATATATATATATATATATATATCCCCCGCGAGGCGACACCTCCTCTCCCTCTACCCCAGTGGAGCCCATATGATGGAGCAAGCGGCGACAGCAGCGGCGTCGACGGCGGCGCCATCTGTTGGAGCGCGGTTGCGGTGTTGCTAGGCGACGGCGGCTCAAGGTCGTTCGTGCGCCGCGGCATACGGCTGAAGTGCGACCACGCGACGAGCCGAGCTGGCTGGCGTAGTATTGCTTTCGCAGCAAAAGCTTCAGCTTCAGCCGAGTGCAACGAGACCACAAGAGGACATGATAGGACCTCCGTTCGGGATGACAGCATTTAGTAGCACTTTTTTCAAACTGCTTCGCAGAACAAATTGAGACATTCGGAGTTATGCGCAGCCACTCTAGTGTCGTTCATTGGCAAATCCTATGCAGTGCCGCGAAATAGGCGTATTTTTGTCCTACAGCGTTAACCTCCATCAAGCGTTAATCCTCTCTGCCCATAATCTTTTTCCTTGGTTCCTCGGATGTTGTAAGCATTCACATATAACGTTGCTTGTTGGAGGTGAAATGTTGGTACAGCGATTGCGATAATCGAGTTCAGAGGAGAATGGTACACTCTAAACATACAGGAGTAAAAAAGGGAGTAATCTGCCCTCTAGAGCACTCCCCTTTATAAGATGGACTGTTTTGCTCCCTTTTTTCTCCTTCTGTTTAGTGCTCTACTCCTTTCAGTTTACACCCTACTGTTTGCTTCCTTTTTACTCCCGTATAGGCGTATTCGTATTTAGAATGTAACGGCTACCACTGCACGAAAAAAATGCGCCTATTTCTGCAATTTCGTCCGTTTCTTTTTTTTTAATTGCGGTGGCTTCCTTGTTTGTTTCATGGTGACCCTTTCGTGAAGCAACCAATGTCCAGAAGTGATCGCGTGCTGGCAAAAACATGCGCGCTTGTGTATCGAAGGGCTCGCTCGCGTTATTCTTTTCTCCGTCGTCTTCATGGCCGGAACTGTGACACGCCCCAGAAGCATTGTAGCTGCGTCCCGACACTGGAAACCGCGTTCCCCTCGAACGCCACGACGTTAACGTTGGCCGGCCAGCGCCGTCCGTACAGCAGCTGTACACTCGAAACAGAAAGGAGTAAGAAGGAAGCAAAGCTCTCCTCTAGCGCACACTCTTTAAAAAAGGAAGTGCGCTAGAAGAGAGCTTTACTCCATTTTTAGTCCCGTATAGGTGTATTCATGTTTAGAGTGCAGAAGCATCGAACTGGGCATGAGGGTCCGTCGGGCGCACGGTTACGCCCGCGGCGATCGTCAATGGCTTCGGCGGTCACCGTCCGATGATTTGCGCGTTGTCGTCCTGCGCCAGTCCCTTTCGCTTTCGCGAGCACACGATGAAGGTGATCCCCACGATGACGTAGAGGGCGAAGGTGATCCAGGCGAAGTAGTAGGAGAAGCCGAACGCCCAGCGGCAGCCCTTGGGTAGCCGCGAGGAGAGGTAGCGCTCCTCGTAGGTGGCCGAGTTGTTCTCCACCTCCATCACCACCATCATCACGCCGGCTGCGGAGGAGAAGGAGGGGAAAGAGAAGCGGATTAGAGCACCCCGTTAGACAAGATCAACTGCGATGTGAAATATCGGTGCACCGTTATTGCACCAGGTGCTGCTTGGGTAAGTACTCCACTTCAGCCCTGCTTTGAAGCCTCGGTCATGTCACGTAATAACTAGCAGTGGACGTGTCCCTTCGAGTGGACGAGCTATTCGCAATCTTCAAAACCAATCTTTTCCAATGCCGGCTAACAGAAAAATTGTGAAATTAGAAGTTGCTACGCTTTCTGAATATGGTAGTCCTCATTCACGGTGGCCGCCGCGGTGGCTCAGTGGCTATGGTGCTCGGCTGCTGACCCGAAAGACGCGGGTTCGATCCCGGCCGCGGCGGCTGGAATTTCTTTGGAGGAGAAATTCTAGAGGCCCGTGTACTGTGCGATGTCAGTGCACGTTAAAGAACCCCAGGTGGTCGAAATTTCCGGAGCCCTTCACTACGGCGTCTCTCATAGCCTCAGTCGCTTTGGGACGTTAAACCCCATAAAACCAAACCAAACCAATCATTCACGGTGATCATCTATGCTGGTACCACGAGCCCCAAGTGCGTAAGAGCTTTCTTCCTGTCACGTCCGCCCACTCCGCGCCTGTCAAATGCCACATTGGATCAGGACCCCTCAAAAATGCCGTTCTCAGGTCGCGCCAACACCAGCTGCAGGCAAGCACCAACGCGCAAACGGATTGTCTGAAGTCAGCTAATTATACGGAATCACTTCTGCTGACTCTCGTGGTAGGCTTGCTAGGAGGGTGCCGGAACCCTGCGGCCCACAAGAGGTAGAACCTAGCCTTAAACGAAATATTGCAATTGTGTCCTATGTTCGCCTGGTATCCAATAAGCTGAAGCGGGGCGTTCGCAGGGTTGCGGTGCATGTAGTTTTTTCATTGCATTCCGCGGACGCCTGAAACCGTGCACTGCGATAGGCCGGTTGACGACACGTGACCTTTTCGCCTTCGCGCTCCGCCCGTGTGGTTTTTTTTTGTAGTTTTTTACATGTTTTGACCCATGATTCAGCTGCCTAGACACACACAAGCCTCACAAAAGCCTGAGCGTCTGTACGGAAGGCTGAACTTTCCAGGACCTCTTATGACGATGCGTCCTAGAAGCAAGAAACGCGTTTAGTTGCCTACTGCACGAAAGTCGTTTATGAGGCGCAGTTTACGTGCGAACCGTGCTTCTTCAAGGATGCAGCTGCCCCAACAGCAACCGGGCGCTCCACTGTAACACCTGTAAGAGTTGTTTTTCATTTTTCGAATGGTTCGCCATCCTCTAACATTACCCTGATTGGTGGATGAGGGAAGCCTACTTTATCGCGCGCAAAGAGGCATCATGCGTCAGAAAAACTTCTCTTTCTGTTTCTCTGTAGCCCCATGAGATGGCCCGTCTTAACTCATGAATGACTAAAGTAGCGAACAGTTTTGATCCACCCTGCGCGACCACCACTGCACCCTTAGGGCGGAGCACGAAGGTAAAAGGTCACGTGTCGCCAACCAGCCTATCGCAGGGCGCGGTTTCAGGCGCCCGCAGAATGCACGGAGAGTGCGGCGCGTCGTCTGCTAGCGCTGCTCCTTGGAACCCCCGAGAGGGAGCGCGGAGTTGTTGTTACCCTTAACGAATGAAAAGCCTTGGTTTTTTGTTTTGTTTTGATAATGTTTATCGTTTTTTTTTCTTCGGCGCGCGCCTTTTTGGCACGTACGTATTTGTATTTGTTCGCTGTTTTCTTTCAGGTCAGCAGTATTTGAAGACATAAATAAGTAAATAAATAAACTTCTTCCAAAGAAACGCAAGCGTACTGCTACGCACCTCGCTCAAGTTTCAGTGATCTACAGAAACACTGATACTCTGCCCAAGTAGTTTTGCTACCCGCTTTAGCACTTTATATTAGCGAATGGCAACACCAGAGGATGTGGTAAACAAATCGGCAAACCTCTGTGTCTCTATAAAAAAACTACTGTTACCATGCGCCATTACAGCACTAACTACATCGCTATTGTTTACTATACCATCATAATAAAACATCGACGAGAAGTATGTCTCTAGCGAGGTCTTAAAATAGCACACCAGTGAATACAGAACAAATTCATCTATATTTCATGTATATATGTATATATTTCAAGTATATATCTGCTAACTGCAACGCTCAGGCGCTCATCAGTGATATTACATTCATAGCGTCCATGCAGGTCAGTCACCACTAGGTCTATAAATTTCCGCGAGAAAGACCTTATCGCCACTACAGCTTCTAGCGGTGTCCATTGCTCCGCTGTGTGTGTGTCGGTCAAACAAGCTTCGCGAGATGTCGCTGTCCGAGGCTTTGTCAATGCCACGGCTTCTAAATGAGCCCGGAGGGACAAACACGGCCCATATTCGAGGACGGCCACGTGCGCTGGACGAGCGCCAGCGCGTGTCGCAGGCTTTTTGGGCCACCGCCAGAATTGGGGACGCGTGGTGGCGAAACTAAAGAGCTCCTCCACGTTGTGTAGCTTGGGCACAGATGAACCTGGACCCGAGTGCAGTAACTTAGGGCTCTCTGGCCCGCTTTTCTTCTGTTCTGTTATCTGAAGCGCGTGGCGAATTGACGACAGCACATACATAGTGCACTCCCGTGATTGTTGTAACAAACACTGCGAGCCATTCTTAGCTTTCATGGCGAGAGAAAATTACTCAGACAAGTGCAGTTGCTATGTCTCAAGCGTCACTCTCGGTCGGGAAAAGCCTTGACTCTTGTGAGCCTTCGGGAGTTTCGCAAGCTTGAGTGCTAAGTAACGGTAGGATGTCGTTGCTTGTTCTATCAGTTCACCGGCATGTCTGGCTCGTTTAACTTTTTAGCCATCTTACCTTTAAGGTTATGGCGATAGAGTTAGACTTAAAGCCAGGTATTAAACCTATTTCTAGGGAAGTAATCAGAGAGTATATATATTGACGCAAAGAAAGGCAGATAAGTCGGCCTGAAATGATGATGCGGCCTGCTAAAAAGCCATTACTAAAACTTCAGGCAACGAAACACCCGCTAGCAACATGATTTGAGGCTACAGCGCAGTGTTATTTCAACGGCAGTGCTTTGATCCTTTCTGCTTCTTCTTATCGGGGACTCAACGAATACAAGCTTACAGTCAGGCTGGAATAAAACACAAACATGCATATGCCATACTTTTCTACTTTGCGGCGAGATATTCATCTACAACCTGTTTATGAATATGCACTTCAGGACACCTTTCACCCAGAAACATGAATCACGACAATTGTATACTACAGCTGAACGTGCACAGATAAAATATTTTATTCGTTCACAGGTGCTGTTCGCGCTTCATTCCGGCCTGACTGTACCTCGTAAAAGTTGGAAAAGCAAGGTCTCTGCCACTGTTGTGGATTCTCCCAACAGCGTCACTATCTTCCAGTTTTCCTTTTCTGTCGTTCTGCAGCGCTTAACACAGAGCATCGTGCTTTCCTTCGCGTCCATGGGCAAACAGGCAACATTGTACACAAAATGTATCACATTAGCACTAGCCTAATTTCGTTCTGCTTACACGAGAGAGCGTTCCCGAACTACACTGCAAGTACCCCTCTCCGATAGCACACTCTAAATAACGAATACGCCTATAAGAGAGTAAAAAGGGAGTAAACTGTCTTCTACCGCACTCCCTTTTATAAAAAAAAGTGCGCTAGAGGACGGCTTACTCCCGTTTTAGCCCTTTGCGTTTAGAGTTCAGTCACTTCTTCGACACCTGACATGCTGTATACGTGCGCTCGCAACCCGAGGGGACCCTGCGCACCACGGAGATGACGAAGCAGGCAGAGAGGGCTCACCGGTGATGAAGTGCACTCCCCCGGCGAGCCTCTTGAACATGTAGCGGTGCTCCTTGAAGGTGTACACGGAGAAGCCGATGCCCATGAGCAGCATGATGAGGCTGAGGCTGCAGAAGGCCACCTCGGAGCGGGTGTACTCTGCGAGGGTGGGACCCGCACGCGCAGGAAACACAGGGAGGGGGTGAACCCCTCGTCACTCCCACCGGCGACACTCAATACATACACGCTGAATCATACCCAACAATTCTGTACAAAAGCATTTTAAGGCGAAAGCCTTCAATTCCTCATAGTTTTCGACAGAAGGTTTTCAGCAGAGGTGTCACGCTTTTCGGTTGGTAGAAATGGTTATGACGTCAGAGCGCGCAGATTCGAAGTAATGAGGTCATCCACGGATGTCTGACGCCCCATTTCGGAGCAGACGACAGCTAATAAAATAGTTGTCGTCCGCTCCGACAGGGGGCGTAAGGCGTCCGTGGGTGACCACATTACATACCTCATTACTGCGAACTGACCCATGGACACAACCGAACTCATCGAAGCAGAGACAGAGTCGTGCTACAGAAGCAGTGAAAGTTGGCAGTCAAAGTGTTTAGTTGTAATATTTGGTCAAGGTCTGTAGTCAAATAAAGCACTAGTACAGCACAAACAGTTTCGCAGTCAATGCCAAACAGTGCACCAGGAAACGCTTTCGCCTTGGTGCACTTTAGAGAGCCAAAGTGCCCCCTGAATTTTTTGGGCGATAAACCGTTTATGAACGCAATTTTTTTTTTTCATATAATGTAAGATATCACTATAACAATCAATATATCTGCAGATCACCCGACAGCAGTCTTGCATTTTCTTTTCTATTAATGTTTTTGGTATCGTCGAAAGCGTTCCCCGTTGGTTTTCTATGGCAGTCTTAACTATTCGATATGATCGAAGGAAGGTTTTGCTAGATATCAGAAGAACGGACCATCACCTTCAATATTTCCGTAACAGTACCTTAAAACTTTCCAATTTTCAAAATTTTTGTCCGAGAATGCTCATCATGCTTCCCATGCAGGCCGTCGTCTTATATAAAGCGCACGCAAATCACCACGGAGTCTGTACATGAAAAAAGCCAACTGCTACCGAAATCAAGGAACATAGGAGAATGTTTCATCCTTTTTAACTTTTGGTGCTGAGCAATGGGAGAAGAATAGCATAATACTTCATCGCTTTGAAAATAATTGATTAAGAAGCAAAAGAAAAAAAAACAACCACATGCCGCCGGTAAGATCTGAACCCACCTCCTCCGAATTTCGCGTCTGTTGCTCTACCAATTGAGCTATGGTTGACTCTTTTTGTCTTTATGGGCTGTTTTGACAGATTACAAAAGATCACAAACATATTGTTACGGGGAAATACTATTTATATTTATTTACAAGCCGTAGGTGAATAATTCCTAGCCGGGAGCACCAGCGCGAACAGGAAGCACCATCAACGTCTTCTTCTTCGTTCGTCCCTTTCACGCGGGAGTCCACTTCGTCTTCCACTTCCACTGCGTCGTAACATGACCCCCGGCGGCACAAGCGCCGTCCCGGTGCTAGGCCGATGAGAGAGGAGCTGCGTGACAGGGCTTGAGGCGCGTAACGTGAACAATATCGGTGGATGGTCGACATGATGAGGACGCAAGTGTATGAGGTGCAACTTCATACGTGACGTCGGTGACCTGACGCACAACGCGATAAGGACCATGGTAGGGGGACAAAAGTTTCTCAGAAAGACCGACGCGGCGGGAAGGGGACCACAGAAGAACGAGCGACCCCGGCTCGTAAGTGACATGGCGATGGTGATGATCATACAGAGACTTCTGTGCTTGCTGGGACGCTTGTAGCCGAGTACGGGCGATTTGGCGAGCGTCTGCAGCTTGAGCAATGGCGTCACGGGCATAGGCGGTGACTGGACGGTCAGCAGATGGGACGAGTGTATCCAAAGGCAGGACGGCGTGTATCCCGTACAAGAGATAAAAAGGAGAGTAACCAGTTGTGTCATGCCGCGAGGTGTTGTAAGCGAACGTGACGTAGGGCAAGGCGAGATCTCAGTCTTTGTGGTCGGGGGAGACGTACATAGACAACATGTCTGTCAATGTTCGGTTCAAACGCTCGGTTAGCCCGTTGGTCTGCGGGTGGTATGCTGTGGCAATCTTATGCTTGGTAGAACATGAACGCAGGATGTCGTCAACAACTCTGGACAGGAAATAGCGTCCGCGGTCTGTGAGTAACTGACGAGGGGCACCATGTTGCAGAATGAGATTGTGCAAAAGAAAGTCTGCCACATCGGTCGCGCAGCTCGTAGGCAATGCACGGGTGATCGTATACCGAGTCGCGTAGTCTGTGGCTACCGCGATCCACCTATTTCCGGAGTCCGAGGTCGGGAATGGCCCAAGGAGGTCGAGCCCTACACGGTGGAACGGTTCCACAGGCACGTCTATAGGATGCAGAAGACCAGGAGATGGTACCGAAGGCTTCTTCCTGCGCTGACAGAGGTCGCAAGTGGTGACGTAATGCCGGACTGTACGGTATAATCCAGGCCAAAAGAAACGGCGCCGTAAATAAATGTAAATAGTATTTACCCCGCACCTCCACCAAAGATGTTACGGGGAAATACTATTTACATTTATTTACAAGCCGTAGGTGAATAATTCCTAGCCGGGAGCACCAGCGCGAACAGGAAGCACCATCAACGTCTTCTTCGTTCGTCCCTTTCACGCGGGAGTCCACTTCGTCTTCCACTTCCACTGCGTCGTAACAATATGTTCGTCGCTGCACTCTCAAACATCGAGAGGACATGTGTTTCACTCACGTGAGAAAATCAAAACTGTTTCAAGGAACACAACTCTCCCATCAACTCGATAACTTCGTGTTCAAAACATAGCTACTTGTACACTTCACGCAGCTTAAATATGTTTTCTTTGAAAGTAATCTCGGACAGACCGCGCATCTTCATCGCACTGAGCTATGGTTGACGGCTGTCCAATCTTACGCTTTCGAAGATATTTATTTTGCACATTACCTATCCTTGAAAGTGTTCGCCAGTGCCACCCTCATCCGTAGCGACCGATGTCGTACGTCTGATATTATATCAAGTGTCCCGTGAAACGTGATCGAACGGTGAGGCCGGAAGTAATCGACTGCCACCTTTACACCGAACCCCGCCGCGGTGGCTGAGTGGTTACGGCGCTCGGCTGCTGACCCGAAAGACGCGGGTTCGATCCCGGCCGCGGCGGCCGAATTTTGATGAAGGCGAAATTCTAGAGGCCCGTGTACTGTGCGATGTCAGTGCACGTCAAAGAACCCCAGGTGGTCGAAATTACCGTAGCCCTCCACTACGGCACCCCTCATAGCCTGAGTTGCTTTGGGACGTTAAACCCCAATAAACAAACAAACCTTTACACCGAAAACCAGAATCTAATTGCAGTCAACTTGTCCTCGAAAGGCTCCGAAAATCACAAGAGCGCGGCCTGTTGTGCCCCAGAATTCGAATTAGGCGTAGGGAAACTCATTATTCAGAAGTGTACACCCTCGTAAGCGCTCCGCCCTCAACGCCTCTTCTTTACTTCGGCCCTCTTGCCCAAGCCTGCGACAGATAAAGGTTACTGAACCCTGTTTGTTGAGCATGGTGAGACATGAAGTGTTTTTTTTTTTTCCTCAAGTACAGCTTTTTCTCTTATCGCTTGCAATAGGTGGTATGCGCATGCTCAAGGCGAACACTGCCTACAGCGGTGACTAAAGAAGGCCAACAACAAACAGTTCTAACTCAGAAATACGAAGCGCGAAGACATCAAAACTCTGTGTTTTCATTCTATCGCCATCACTAAGCTGAACCAAGCTTGTGCGAAGGCATCCCTTTCATTTTGTTTTTAAGAGCATTAGCTCTTACTCATCACGTTTCGAGATTTCGTGGGGTCTGCTACCACCCTGAGATCACAGCGCCATCTGTGGCAGCAAGTAGGAAACGCATATCTCACAATGAGACTTGTAGCGCCATCTACAATAGCATTGTAGAAACAACCACCTGCCACGTGCCAATGATTTCCATTGGTGTTTCTTCCTTTAATCTCATTCATATCAATTCTAATAAACCAAACAGCTAACGCTCGTTACTTCAACGTCTTCCAGACGGGGGCGGCCTTTTTCTTTTGTCGTATCAATGGTTGCTCGCTATAAGCAGCACTCGTGCAAGCACACAGCCTACTATAAAAATAGCGTTAATTCCATCTCCGCCATATTTTTTTTTTTTCACCTCCGCTTAGAAAAGTAGCTAAACCCGATTTTGATACTCAGTCTCTTCCTAGCAGTTTTGCTGAGAACTTATTCAGACCAGGCCACGTGCAGTGGCGTTCTCTTATATTTCATTGCACCCAAGATGCTTCTAAGATGAGTGGTCATCAGAGGACTGGATAAGATCACTTACCAAGGATCGTCCGGTCAATCTCGATGTCCTGCCGGATAGACTGTTCCGACGGGAACACACTGAAGAAAGAACAGGATGCTGCGAGACGAAGAAAGAGAAAGACGCCGGGTTGAGAAACGACAAACTGGACACGTGACAGAAGGCGTAAGCATCTGAATAATTGGCAACCGTATACAATTCCTGACAGCAGGAGCCCATACAGAGCAATGTTGTGTATGGGCTGAAACAGTAACAGGCACATTACCTGCAACTACTTCTACAATGACCTTTTCGCTAGTTCCAATTAGCCGACGAACAAGTTTACGTTCCTTTGTTGTAGTTTTTTTTTTTCTGGAGTTGCGGCAACTGCGACCTTGTATTGCCGTGATTGCCACAGCATGCGCACACAACAATTCTGGGCGAAAGCGTTTTTCAACGAGAAAAATTTTAACGAATTTTTTTTATTTTCACTTCAACAATCAATATATCTTTAGATCTCCCGACAGCAGGCTTGCATTTTTTTTTTGCTGTTCACATTTTGGTACCGTCATTTTGGTACCCATTGGTTTTCTTATGGCAGCCGTAATTTCTGAATGCCAACGAGGGAAAAACTTAAAAAAAAAAAGAAATTTCGCCAATCGCCAGCAGAAGGCGCCTTGGCGTTCAATATCTTCATAACAGTTCCTTACAATATTCCAGTATTCAAAATTTTCGTCCGAAAATGCTGTACATAAGTGCAAAAGTGCATCAACCAACACCTATCTGCTTCCGCCGTTCGCTAAGAACATTCCGACTGTGGTGAGAGCCAATCCTTGCGAAGTTCACTGCGACCGTAACAGCAGTAACTTCTTCAATACGTTAGCATGTTCATTGACCAATGGGGATTTCGAACCGGCGTTTTCTGCGACACCTGTGCACACAGCGACCTCCAGCAATGCAGCCTGGCATGAGCTGACACTCGTCAGCGACCACCACAGCCTTCTACCCGGTAAACAAAGCGTGCCAATACGGCACTTCGCTCACTCTCTTCGGTTCCCGGCAGCCCGTTGGGCAAGGCTGGCGCCGAGGTCCGGCACATTCTGAATAGGCCCATGTTGGCGTAGAGGAAGAAGCTCTTGGTGCGGTTCACGTAGACGGGCCCCGACTCGGGCGCCACCACGGTAATCCACTGCTCGGTGCCGATGCAGATGATCCACAGGAAGAGACCCAACATGGCGGCCATCGTGGCCCAGAGTAGGGCTCGCCTTTCGCTCTGCAGAACCGCCTTAGGATCTTCCTCAGGTCCCGCCGCGGCCTCCTCGAAGTGGCGATGGCGCTTGGATCGCCGGCTGCTGGTCTTGCGATGGGTGCGGGACTTCCTAGACGAGCCCATCTTACTGGACACCCACTGTACACCGAGTCACTACAAGCTTACTACACAGACCGGCGACAAGTAGTCAACTCTTCTCACAAACCACAATCTCAGAGGAACACTTCTGAAGCAGTGAAGTCCTTGTTTCCTGCCAGTCCTTTCAGACGATATATCTTCCGCACTCAGCTGGCAAGCTTTCTGCAGGTCAGCAACACGCACAAAAACTTATGAAAGCAGCAACTCGCAAAGGTAGTTAACGTCCCTTGAATCCGTCTGAACGTACAGCCGGATTGTGCTTGAGCTGTTAAGCCGTCCAAACGAAGGGCAGCTAGAGAAAGAAGTTCGACATTCCAGGGCTCAAAAGGTCACAAACAACAACAGCGTGTGACGTCAGACACACGAGGACTGTCATCAGACACGCAGAAAGCTCAGCCTTCACTAGGAGTAGTTGAATTCACTGCTGCCAGGTCGACACTGTATAAGCACAGTT
The DNA here is from genome assembly GCF_055824585.1 of Amblyomma mixtum. NCBI lineage: Eukaryota > Metazoa > Arthropoda > Arachnida > Ixodida > Ixodidae > Amblyomma > Amblyomma mixtum. Next base: position 161,538,911 of record NC_143015.1, on the reverse strand, counting down.
AACTAGAAGGCCACTGTTCCTCACACTTCAGTCGTTAGCGCAAGGTTCTTAAGTGTCTGTGTTTAGTTCAGTACCGCGCACGAATTTACACTGTGACTAGAGGCCTCTCAAAATAGAAGCTGAAGCTTGCAATGTCCCCCGCTCAGGGTATGAGCGGTACATCCGCAGTAGAGATTTCAGTGGCTGACTTCTCCGTTGCTTCAGCAGTCAGCCTCCACCAGGCGGTTGATATGAAGGACTAAGCAGGCTCATAACAGTGCTGGCCACAAGGTGACTCCAGTAACGGGCGGAAGGTTCGTAAACAAACAGGAGCAGGATTTCCGGAGGAGTAGGCTACGGTGCCCGTGGGTCTCTGGGCGGAGGGGCTGATGGGTAAGACGGACAAAAACCTCTGTCCAAGCGCCCATTAAGGTGAGGCACGAAGGTCCTGGTGCACAAACGCCTCCTCTTGTCTCCTTAGTTTCGCTAGGGTTCCCGGTGTGGAAGTGCTTCTGACCGAAGGAGTCTTTCAGACCATCCTGCGCATAAAGAAAGGATAGTATTCGCCACTGGACATGAGAAAACACATTTGTTGGTGCTGCATTCGTACATAATAAATTGCAGCTCACTTGTACACAATCTACGTGACGAGAAATGAGAAAGTAAGGCCGAGTTTTGCATGCGATGATACCTTATCCACCGCGAGACTATGTTCTGGCCTATTACCGATAGCATACGGTGTGACATTGTGAAACTTCTAGAGGGCATAGAAAAAGGTTGAAACTCTCACAGAGGGATGCTACGACAGGTGACAAGTAGTGCTCATTTGCGGAGCTCAATATAGCAGAGTCAACCACTAGACCACAACGGCAGTATGGCAGCCATCTAATCAGACTGAAATGGCAGCGTCTGTTTCAGTGTGGAACATGAAGAGCGCCTCCACTATCCTGGGCTGAGCACAACTAAACCGAACGACTCACCTCAGAGCAGCACTTAGGTGCACTCGAAGGCGGAGGAGAAATGTGAAAACAACAGCGAAATGCTCGCGTGGAGGTCAAATAACAGGAGAGCAGAATTACAGAAAGAAGAAAAGATCTCTAAGATGGTCTTATGGGGTTTTAACGTCCCAAAGCGATTCAGCCTTTGAGGGACGCCGTAGTGGAGGGCTCCAGATAATTTCGACCACCTGTGGGTCTTTAACGTGCTCTGACAACATCGCACAGTACACAGGCCTTTAACACTTCGCCTCCATCGAAAAGCGACCGCTGCGGCCGGTATCGAACCCGCGTCTTTCGGGTCAGCAGCCGAGCACCATGACACGAAGAAAGAAAGCATAATGAATGCAGAAAATGCGATAAAGAGAAAGAAAGCAGCATATAAAGGAAACTGAAGGAAAAATGAAAACGAAACAACAATAAAATGACGAATGGCATAAAAATTAAAATGAAGAGAACTAGGAAGGAAGGAAGGAAGGAAGAAAGAAAGAGAGACAGAGAAAAAGATAGAAAGGAAGGAAGGAAGGAAGGAAGGAAGGAAGGAAGGAAGGAAGGAAGGAAGGAAGGAAGGAAGGGAGAAAAGAAGGAAGGAAGGAAGGAAGGAAGGAAGGAAGGAAGGAAGGAAGGAAGGAAGGAAGGAAGGAAGGAAGGAAGGAAGGAAGGAAGGAAGGAAGGAAGGAAGGAAGGAAGGAAGAAAGAGAGACAGAGAGAAAGATAGAAAGGAAGGAAGAAAGGAAGAAAGAAAGAATGAATGAAAGAAAGAAAGAAAGAGAGAGAGAAAGAAAGAAAGAAAGAAAGGAAGGAAGGAAGGAAGGAAGGAAGGAAGGAAGGAAGAGAGACAGAGAAAGAAAGAAAGAAAGAAAGAAAGAAAGAAAGAAAGAAAGAAAGAGAGAAAGAAAGAAAGAAAGAAAGAAAGAAAGAAAGAGAGAAAGAAAGAAAGAAAGAAAGAAAGAAAGAAAGAAAGAAAGAAAGAAAGAAAGAAAGAAAGAAAGAAAGAAAGAAAGAAAGAAAGAAAGAAAGAAAGAAAGAAAGAAAGAAAGAAAGAAAGAAAGAAAGAAAGAAAGAAAGAAAGAAAGAAAGAAAGAAAGAAAGAAAGAAAGAAAGAAAGAAAGAAAGAAAGAAAGAAAGAAAGAAAGAAAGAAGTTATGGCAGCATCAAAGCGCTCTTTTGTCGGCGTGGCACCTGTGCCACAGCGGCGGTCATCCGACACCGCTGCAAAGGTCCCGGCGCGTGCCGTATTCAAAGCAAGTGGCGCTTCTGCCTGTTGCCGCTGTCCGTCTCAGGGCCGTGAGTGCCAATGGGCTGGGCTCCAGAACAGCTCGCCTTGTCTCGGTGGGAGGGACGAGGAGAGAACAAAACACCCGGTTTCCCGGGGACAGTGCTATTTTAGATCGCGACGGAATGGGAGTCACCTCGCTGCATAGAGACAATTAAGATTCGAGGGCTGCCCGGGCATCCTGTGCGGGTAGGCTTAGCCGTGGCTGTTCCAAGTTGGAGTCGGTCTTAAGTTCGCCACTACCATGGTCTCAACTAAACAAAAACATTGGGCGGCGCTAACGGTCTTTCGAGGCTAGCAGTGAATTGCTCAGGCAGGGCAAGAAGTGAGGTGTTGTGGAGAGGAGTTTCGAAAAGGAATGCACCCATCATCGCTTCTTTCATTCTCTACCCAAAGGAGACGAGAGGCGAAGGTGAAGGAATGCATGCAACAAACTCACTAGACAAACAACCTGTGAAACTGCCTGGAGATATGATGTCATGGTATTCAAATTCGCTCAGAGGAGCATGCGGCTTACCCCTCATCGCTTCCATCCTTTATTAACTGTTTTCAAACTTATGATGTGCGCCGCTACAAGCAAAGCCACCAGTCGAAGCTTGCATCGCCTCCTGACTTTGATTCGCCACAGAGACGCTTTCAGATTGAACACGCCACGCAGGGCTTTGAAAAAGAGATTTTTATTTCGTTTCAAACGTATTCAGGGGATAAAAATTGAAGGAAACACTTAAGCTCCGCCTTAAGTGTACGTAGCGATCGTTAATGGGTTAATGTCCATATACGCGGAATTTCTCACTCTCGATTTTACATTCACAGATCCCTCATACCATCCCTGACGCAGTTGTTCAGCGGTTAAGCAATTTACTGCTGTCCTGTGATGACAGGTGCTGCCTCTAATGGGGCCGTGCGACCCAGTTACTGGTTGCTCATCCCTAGCTGAATCTCGCGACCAATCGTTAGTTTAACTACCACCCGCCACGGTGGTCAGTTTGCTGACAATCCGATGCATAGAGTTTCTTACTATTACCTAGAGGGAAAGCTGGCTGCGCTGCACTTCAGTCACCATGGACGCTCAAAGCATCATGGGGCGGTGAGCTACTTGATGCGGCACAGTCGTAATTTTTCGGGAACACGGAGTGGCACTACTAAAATTTTCATTCCGAAAACGCTGTTCGTGTGTGCGCAGACGACTTTCGCGCGAACGCAGTGGGCAAAACCCATAGTAGTGAAAACGCGACGACACACGACGCCAATAAAAGGTTTCACTTTTCCGAAATGCCATTAAAAAACCTCTTATAGTATTTAAGCGACAACATCTTTTTTGAAAACATATTTACTTTTAAAAGTGCGCCTGTTAAGTACGAGATATTAGTTTCTATAGTGTTCATTACTAGGCCAATAGGAGAGCGAGTCGTCTCTAATTTTGGGCAAACTTTGCACTTAAATGCTTTTCTGCTCGTTTGTTGCAATCATTAGACAAGATATTGAATATTAGGACGTTTGTAGTCATCAAACAGCTTTATTTTTCTATTATATTTTGGCCAAAAGTTACAGTTTCGCAACAAGTAGCTCACCGCCCCATGATGCTTTGAGCGCCCATGGTGGCTGAAGTGGTATCGAGGGGTCGCCTTGCAAACTCCCATAGACGGGCTGCCAGCTTTCCCTCTAGGTAATAGTAAGAAACTCTATGATCCGATGGGCAGGTTGTGATGACACCGCAAGCTCACGTGACCTAGATGGCGCACTTAGATTGCTTCTCGGGGAATTTTTCGCTCACAACACCGACGACGACGCAGAACAGAAACCTTAACGTTGTCGCTTTAAAAGTTTGTTTCCTGGTAACTTTGCGTTACCTATCTACTGACTTCATCACTCAGGCGTTTTGCGTGAAGCGACAAGCTACAACTTCGTGGCCAAGCCAACTGTGCGTCTCTTTGTTGAGGGTTTTGATTATTAATTTTTTTACCTAAGCGACATTTAGTGAATGTTCAGCGCTCGTAGTTTAGTCTAAACGTGCCATCGTAGTCAGCCGTAAGTGTTTCCACTGCTTTCCTTTATCACCAAACAAAAATAAGGGAACAAACATCACTGTGGAGTCAGGTTCTTCAACGAGACAAACGCCGAAGAAAAAGAACATGTACTCCGCGTCTCAACGAAGACCAACGCGTCATGTCGCGAAAGGAGTCTTCACCGCATGCATCTATGCGTTTGGCGGAGCACCCTTTCAAGCAAGGCCGTTAGTACGCGGCCAAGTCCAATATGAAGCGGAACACATTGTCCGCGCTGGACGAGCGATTATACTGTCTAAGTACGGCTGAAAAGTACGCTTTTCCCTTTTTACTGAATAACTTTTCCTTGGACGGAAAATGCATTGAGGACATTTTAAGCTTCAGTGCAGAAGCAACAGCAGAATTCGTTTTTGCGTGCAAACTGACTCTTACTCTATTATATTGAAGTTCAGGGCACCTCTAGCGGGTCTTTTTACGCCGTTTGTAATTAAGAGGAATAGTGTTCTAAAAACACTCAGGGCTCTACATCAAAGTCTGAAAATGCCGTGATCAACACAAACAAGAGTAAAGCCACAAATCGGACGCTCCCGAATTTTCGTTGATACACAGCCTATGTAACATATTTGCAGGTGTGTAGGCTCTTTAGCGACCTTGGAAGTCCGAAGCTTGTAAAGGTTGAGGGCACAAAGTAAATCCAATCTACTGTACATTCTTCACAAAGGCTGTAACTCGAGCACTTTTTTTTTATCAGTGAAAGTAACTGAGAAGGGCATTAATTCATTTTCACACTGAATCACAATTTATTAAAGCGCACTAATCAATAAAAACCACAGCGAAGGCTTCAGATCAATCATTCCAATACAATGGAAGAATCAAACAGCAGGACCGACACTCGCAATGAATACTGCAGCGCTTAGAAACCAAGTCATGTTCCCACATAGTAAATAAGCTGAACGTGCTGAAAATGAAGTTAGCCGGAACTTCGAACATGCTTTGCCTTAGCTTTCGATTTAAAGCGAGGCAGTGTTGATCCCGGGGCACCAGTTTGCTGAGACAGCTAGCTACCATGGCGACCGTAACACCCAGCCTGCACTGAAAGGTGTAAGATGTACTTTGGTTTCAGCTAGTCGGCTCATAGCTAAGGTTGATTCTGAAGACAGCGTGAAAGAGTCAAAGCAAGGCACAAGAAAACAAGGATACAGGCTCCTATGCCGCTGTTTGTTTGTTTTTTGTGTGTGTGTGTGTGTGTGCCTTCCTTGTCTTTGTCTCTTTCACGCCGTCTTCAGAATCAATCTTAAAGGAAAGCTGCATATGTTTCAGAAATCAACGAGCTTAAGAGGGTCGAATGTGTGAAACTTGCAGGTAAAGCATGCGAAGTCTTTTTGGGCTAGCACTTGAAAGAGAGGAGTAATCGCCGATTAAAATCCGGACACCCTTCAAGCTTCTCCGCAGCGCACAACGCCAAGTGGAGGGGCGCATGATGACGTCGTCGAAGGTATCGGTACATTTCCAACGTACAAACGCCTGCTTGGAAGAAAAAAAAACGCCACCGAAGGCGAACCCTGCCGAGAGTTGTTTGGCAGCGTCTAACGCGTCAGGGCATGCTGTGGCGACGACAGCAGTAATTTGAAATCATACCTTCCATGACGTCATTCTGAGTTTCTCTGCACTCCTTCGGTGCATTGAGGAGAAGCGTAAAATTGAATCGTCGATTACGTCACTGTTTTAAATACTAGTGCAAAAACACTTGGCATGCTTTACCTACAGCCTACATAGATTTTAATCCTTGAATACCGCGAAATTCTCAAAAAGTGCTGCAGTTGCCCTTTAACTCAAAGCTGCAAGCGCGGTTTTTCTCTATTTCGTTTTCCTTTACGCCTCGTCACAGCTTGTAGAGCCATGAACAAGGAACGCGCTAAAGTGGAAACACTTCGTGGACAGCGCTAAGGAGCGGGATAGTGGGCGCCGCAAGGTTAGGCTGTTTGCAACACGTCCAGCACAGCCTCAGCGAAGCGTCAGCGACCTATGCTTCGAGGTGTGGCGATGGCCATCTTACACTTCACGGAGCAGAACAGAACAAAGAGAAGACCGCGGTGACTTTAGGCGTAAGAACGCCTGTGTTTTTTGAAAGGGGGGGGGGGGGGGGGGGGACCTCGGGATGCCGTAGGACGGGAGAGAGAACCGCCGGTTGCAGCGGAGTCTCGTTTCTCAAACCGTGAAGCGCCGCTACGCTCCGAGAGCTGACCGCTCGATAGTTCCGGGCAATTCTCATGGGGGCGGGCGGCTCTCGCAAGAGGAGGAGGCGGCGGAAAAACGCGCCGCCAAGTATACAACTCCCCGGCATCATTCTCGGATTTCTCCTTCGAGATTTAAAAGCAAAACGCAACTGCTACTTCTGCTGCTACGGTGGTGCCTAGAGTACAGCAGGCAGAAGAACTTGTTTTCAGGAAGGAAACGTCTTTGTTGTTACACCATTCTTTTATTGATTCCCTGCTTTGTTATTGCGCAATACTGGCTGCTCTTTTTTTTTTTTTAAGCCCATTCAAGTTTTTCCTTTCCTTCAGCGACACGACTTGATTTGATGTTTCGTCTGCAGAACAAAAAAAATCGTTCTTCGAACTACTTTTTTTTTTTCTCGCGCGCGAGCGATGCGCCCACTCTTCGATGGAGATCACCGAAATTTCGCGCTGAAAAATCGCTGCAGTTCCCGAAGCACCGATAGTAAGCGTCTCCGCAAGTGAAATGGCAGCGGGTATGACCGCAAGGTACCGTGCTCCAAACACGGCTGTCTCTGGCGAACTGCAGGTCAGCGGAGGTGGAGAATACAGGAAGGAGGGGAGGCTAGCCTTGACGAGGTTGCATTTCGCTACCCTGCAGTGGGGGAGGGAATAAAAGAGGAAGGACTTCAAGCAGGGACGTGAGCGGACGGTCAATTCTGGCAGTTTCCTCTCGCTTCCAGAGCACAGTATGGATGATCACGACAGAAAAAAGATACTTTTCGTGACGAAATTGAAACGCCAAGAGCAGTAAAGAGAAAGGAAATGAAACGACGAAAAGTTCGAGGGTTTAACTAGGAAAGCATCCCGTTTATTATCCTACATTTTGGAAAGAGAGGGGCACAAAAGAGAAAAGGACCTACTCTCTAAACAAAAAGGCTTAAAAATCCAGGGGGCACATTGGCTCTATAAAGTGCTGCAAGGCGAAATTCTTTCCTGGCGCACTGTTTGGCATTGACTGCGAGACTGTTTGTGCTGTACTAGTGTTTTGTTTGACAACACATTACAACTACACACTTTGACTGCCGACTTTGACTGCTTCTTTAGCACAACTCTCTCTCTGCTTCGATGAGTTCGGTTCTATCCATGGCTCTGTTCGCAGTAATGAGGTACGTAATGTGGACACCCACGGACGCCTTACGCCCCCTGTCGGAGCGGACGACAACTATTTTATTAGTTGTCGTCTGCTCCAAAAGGGGGCGTCAGGCATTCGTGGGTGACCTCATTACTGCGAATCCGCGCACTCTGGCGTCATAACCATTTCGACCAACCGAAAAGCTTGACACCTCTGCTGACAACCTTCTGTCGACAAACTTCTGTCGACAACGATGAGGCATTAAAGGCTTTCGCCTTAAAAAGGGACTAAGCCGTCCTCTAGCGCTATCCAGTTTATGAAAGGGTGTGCGCCATAGGACAGCGTACTCCCTTTTTAATCCCATATAGGCATTTTTTTTTCAAGAGTGTCATGGTGGACACATCTGCGCGCACAGAACCGCGGCACTCACATCCAAAACCGTTGCGGTAACCGACTCGGCTTCTCAGAAAAAAAGCGGTTTCTTCAAAGAAGACCTGTGAGCCGCCGAACAAACAGCAATAAATCAGAGCTCTATGATAAAGAGCCCGCATTTCGCGGCACACAATCTGAGGAGCGGAAAAGTGAAAGGAACGTGGACGGCGCATTTTCTTCGTAGCTGAGTCGCGCGGCTGTCCCGAAAGAATTTAAAAGTGTGGATCAAGGATTGTCACGGAGAACAATGGGAAGCACGTTTGAAAGAAAAATATTTGTTCACTTGTAATAGTGACGAAAGGAGAGTTTGTTTTAGGTGCTAATTTTATCAAACCGCACCAGTAAATATAGGTACCATCAGCAAGAAATGAAACGCGAACAAAGAACTGAACCACGGACAGCAAAATGCGCAGCTCTTAGCCAGGGGAAGCTGAATACTGGTTCCTACTATTTTATTTTCGAAGGCGCGAAGACTCTTCTTTAGAAGTATTATTCAACCTCGCTAGTATTTCTAATCCAGGAGCTAATACTTCGGTGTTATTGTGCTGCCACCTACGTTTTCTTGTTCGCGTTTATTCGTTGCTGATAGTACATCATTAAACTTAGCCAGGCTCTCACTCATACAGTCCAAGAGTAAACTGCTGGCAGGGCGGCGTTTTCATCTCATTATTTACCCTCACGACGTCCCGAATTCACAAACACGAACAAGTAACTGGTAATAGAAAGCTCTCTAGGCGACCAATATCTGACTCGGCTCGAGCCTGAACCGCGGGTTATTGCCAGACAACTGTCAACCGTTAGCCTTTCCTACCTGGCCCAGCTGTTAGAGAGACTGCACTGAACCGTCGATGGGCATCATACACGTGCTTCTGCACTAGGGTTAATATTTATTCCGCAACAAGAGTTTTAAAGGTCAGCACAGCTCTCCTTTACAAACGCCTGGCTCTTTTGATGAGCATGTTACTCGTAATTATCATACCCAACAACTATGGACAAAAGCATTTTTGAACAAGAAAGGGTTTACGAGTGCACTTTTTTTTTCATACATTGTAAGATTTCGCTATAACAATCAATATTTCCGCAGATCTCCCGTCCGCAGGCTTGAATTTTTTTTTTTTTTTTGCTATTAACGTTCTTGCTATCGTCAAAAGCGTCCCCATTTCTTTTCTATGGCAGTCTTAACTGTTCGATGCGAGCGATGGAACGATCACAAAATAAAGATTTTGCTGAGTATCGGAAGACTGGATCATTACCTCCAGTATTTTTATAACGGAGGGTGACGGAGTGGATTCCAAGTGAAGGCCAACGTAGAAGAGGGTGGCAGAAAGTCAGGTGGGCGGATGAGATTAAGGAGTTTGCAGGGGTACTGTGTCCGCAGCTGGCAAAGGACAGGGTTAATTAGGGAGACATGGGAGAGGCCTTTGCCCTGCAGTGGGTGTAGTCAGGATGATGATGATAGTGATGATTATCTTAGTTTTTCAATATTAAAAATGTTTGTCCAATAATGTTGGACACGCCCACGTTGCATGCCTACAGCGTCACAAGGGTCTAACCACACTAGTCAGTATACATTCGTGAGAATTTGCTGCCAACAAGAATTAACTCTGGAACGTATTCACACAACGCCTAACGACTCCTGACGCTAAGCGGCAGGAGTCGAACGAAAGGAGAAACGGGTTGCCAACCTGTCCCCGCCGATGTGGCGGGCTTGGTGATGCGTAACTGCAACCCGCACGGGCGCGGGTGCCAAAAGAACTCCTACGCGCACCGGAGGGGAGAGACCCCGCTCGCCATAGCTGCGCGTAAATCAGCGTCAAACACGCGTCGTCACCGCGACGCTGTCTCCGGGCCCAAGCTTTCGTCAGTGTTGCACCCACCCTCTCCCTCTCCCTCCCCCTCCCTCTCTCTCTCTCTCTCCCCGATGACCTTGTTTCTCTTCGTTCTCGCTTGGTATGCGCCATTATATTTCGAGACCAACGACAACAACGACAAAACAAAGTGGAAGAACGAGATCGATGACTGCACAGACAGCTTGGCTCCAGTCTGTGACCTCCACACGCACAAAAACGCTAGCTTCACTTCAAGTTGCACTAAGTTCAGCCAGTTCAGCTTGTGCGTTTAGATTTCAAGGTAGCGAAGAATGAACGGGAGGAGGCAGAGGCGCTCTTTAAGATGGCTGGAAATGTCCGCATGGTAAGCTACTGGGCACTGATTCATGGTTTAACAACAAGGAAGGATAGGACAACACGGGGAGCACACAAAGCAAATGCTGCTTTGGTTCCTTTGAATGTTGTAGGCTTGACATTATTTTCTTATGACAAGCCGCCGCGGTGGACAGTGGTTATGGCGCTCGACTGCTTATCCGAAAGACGCGGGTTCGATCCCGGCCGCGGCGGTGGAATTTCTATGAAGGCGAAATTCTAGAGGCCCGTGTACTATGCGATGTCAGTGCACGTTAAAGAACCCCAGGTGGTCGAAATTTCCGGAGCCCTTCACTACGGCGTCCCCCATAGCCTGAGTTGCTTTGGGACGTTAAACCCCCATATACCGCAAATTTTCTTATGGCTTCAGCTGCTTTTTCTAGGCTCCTAGGACGACGAAGCACCCTTCGTTATCAACCTTGATTCTGAGGTCGCTGGATGCTGCGGACTCCACAAGCTTCGTCAAGCTGTGCAGGTGTTTCGGTCTTTCGCTCTCGCCCTTTCGAGAAAGTGAACGCAATTGGAGATGCACTAGAAACTGCTTTTTTGTGTGTGCGTGAGCGTGGAAATGTTTCTGAGAAGGCAAGTTCTTCAACCGGCTTCAAACACGGCTCGTAGGCAAACTTTGATCCCACGCTAACTGTTCCTAGGTGTTCGGATACTTCGCAGTCTATCCTTCCGCGCCGTTAAATCATGAGCCAGTAGCAGCTTGCCCAAATCATAGCCTTAGATTAGGCCTATTTAGCCAGCTACGAATTCAGATGAAAGGGGTTAAACCATAGAGTTTCTTACTACTACCTAGAGGGAAAGCTGACAACCCGTCTATGGGAGTTTGCCATGGAGATCCCTCGAGACCACTTCAGCCACCGTGGGCGCTCAAAGCATCATGGGGCGGTGAGCAACCGACTGCAGAACTACAACTTTTGGTCAAAAAATAATGAAAAAATAAAGCTGTTAGATAACTACGAATGTCCTTACATTCAATATCCTGCCTGTAAATTGCAACAAACGAGCAGAAAAGCATGTAAATGCAAAGTTTGCCTAAAATATGAGATGGCTAGCTTTTCTATTGGCCAAGTAATGAACACTACAAAAGCTAATATTTCGTAATTAACAGACGTATTTTTAAAAGTAAATATGTTTTCAAAAAAATGTTGCTTAGATACTTTAAGAGGTTTTTTTAATGGCATTTCAGAAAAGTAAAACCTTTTATTGGCGTCGTGTGTCGTTGCGTTTCACTACTATGGTTTTTGCGCACTGCGTTCGCGCGAAAGTCGTCCGCGCACACACGAACATCGTTTTCGGAATGAAGCCTCTTAGTAGTGCCACTCTATGCTCCCGAAAAACTACGACTGTCCCGCAACAAGTAGCTAACCGCCCCATGATGCTTTGAGCGTCCATGGAGGCTGAGGTGCAGCGCCGCCAGCTTTCCCTCTAGGTAATAGTAAGAAACTCTATGGGTTAAACACGAGGTGATGTACTCTCACGCAAATGTCATGCACACACAGGTAGTATACTTCGCAAGGAGCACGTGAGTCTTATGCCCTCAGCATGTCCAACATTGCGAAATCACTGTGAAATTAGTGGCCAACTAGGACCATTATTTACAATGTAACGAGGCGCCGCTGACAGTACGACAAGTGGAGCTGCCAGATAGTGGCATTGCCTATACTGGGAAAACAGTGGTGATGCGGTTCTCTGTAGGGCCAGCATTACCAATGCATTCCCAGTATCGGGCCGATGCCCTATGCTGCTTGGGTTCCTATCAGAAGCCTCCTTGACAAGCAGCAGAGTTGAGGAGAGGCAAAGTGACGAATGCCACCTGGTTGTCCCTAAACTTTTCTCCGCGGATCGCACGGCCAGCAAACAGTACACCTCTTGCCTACTTCCACGAGAGACCTTTCAACGCACAGAGGAGAACCGTGAAAAGACGTGGTGTGCATGCGTGCTCACTGCCACGTGCGCGACCTGCAGAACCACCCCTGGGCTTTTCGGCGACAACGCCCCATGCTTTGCGCGTGCCGTGAGTGAAAAGTGCTGGCCAAACTCCAAGCGCGGGACCGCGGCGTGTCTCGGCGAGTTCTCGCCTGACTAATGGCCGCTCCGGTCTGACACGACGCACCCCGCTCGTAAAAAATCTGTCTCGCTGGCCGCCTTCGCCGCCACAGCCGTGGATGTCGCAGGGGAGGAGCAGCTGCCACGTCTCCCCTCTGACTCGCTGTCGTCACGACGCGTGGTGTTCCCTGCCACGTGACTTTCGAGCGTGATCGCAATCATTCCAAGCTGCGCGGCACCGCTTGCACCACGCAGTTCACTGAATTCTTTAGAGACTCTGAGCCGCGCGAAAGGGGAGGCGCTGGCCGTTTCTCCTGGCCCCCTTGGCGACTGTACCGTCGTCCTGGGAGTGATATCGCCGACCCATGGTTGCACGCTGGATGCGCTATCCTGCTGTTCAGGATGATGGCCCACAGTGGACAGTGAGCGGGGAATATGGAACTCTTCACAGTACAAGCTTGAACAGGGGGTGGGGGCAAAGCCTCAGTCCCCTGACCATCGCCTCGACCAGAGGACTTCGTTCCGGCAAGTCCTGCTACACAAAAGTGTTAGCGAAGCTACAACAGTGTCTTTCAGCATAAAGAGAGACGTTCAGAATTTCGCGCCGCACATGCTGTCTCATCCCTGTGTCATTTTCTTTGCGTTATGCATCGATACAGCGCGGGTTTTTCTGCACACAACAGCGGATTTGACCAGCCGCTAGAAGGAGTTCGTTGGGTCGCCTGCGGAAACCGGCTGATAGTTGCCAGCGGTGTTCTTCAGGCGTGCTTCTTTTCTCGAAATCCGGGACCATCTGGCCCCAAACCTACCTGCGAATCTCGAAACCAGCTCGAAAAACTACACGGAGGCTTGCGCACTTAGCAATCTTGAAAAAAAAGTGGCAGGACGTTCACCACTCTGAAAAGAAATGTTCAGCTACAGAGGTGTTTTCATTTCACGGTATGTTGAGGCAGATAATATGGCCGCGATTTCAGATCTGTGTAGTTCTACAGCGCTCTTTTTAAGTTTTCCACTAGACCAGTCATTTTCTCGACTACCTTTCCTTTCCATTCAACCGCTCTACCGTAGATCGAATGTGTTCTCTCTCCGCTCTCGCCCCACTAGCCCTCGTCCTTCCAGGGTAAATACCCTCCAATGGTTCCCATGGTAACCAACCTCCAATTACACTTTCCTACGCTCTCTCCATACCCTCCTCCTTCCACGGCAAACACCTTCAAACACGGCAAACCACTTGGTTTCCATGGCAACGCACCCACCGGTTACGCCGACGACGACTACAACATGATACCCGGGTACGGGCGCCTAACAGCTGTCGCTGTAAAAGCTGCGTCTGCCACTTATCAAGCCCACTGGACAAACCTACATTATGAACGCGAATAGGCCTATATGGGAGTAAAAAGAAAGTAAGCTGCCCTCTACCGCACACCCTTTTATAAAAGGATGTGGCAGAGGACAGCTCACTCTCTTTTTACTCCTTTCCGTTTAGAGGGTAGCAGTCGCATTTGGTTTGAAGGGATACTGAAGACAAGTGCACGCAATTTCTGTTCTGAGTAAAAATTAATTCTGTGGCTGTTCCTACATGGTGTAATAACGCTAGTCTGGCATCAAAAGTTAAGTTTATTGCCGAGACAACTTTCCCGCTACTATATCCAAACTCTTGATGTCTACACCGAAAAAGACTCCGTGATCGCCATTTGAAGTTAACGGCGGTATAGTCTAGCCTCTTGGATCCGCGCGCAAAGGTTGTGTCGAAGCAAGCAGTTTATTTGCGAAACTGGCCGGTGATGGCGACACCTGTATCTCGGTTTTCGGCCTTCTTTAGCTTACAAAAGTTACATTTTCATTTAAAGGGCAACTGAACAGGTTTCAGAATTCGACGAGTTTCGCTGACTGTTTTTTTTTTACTGGCGTCTACGGCGAATACGTTCACATTAGCCTCGCTGTATAAAACTTTTTCAAAAAAGAGGTCGATGGGCGCCGCCATATTGGGCTGTGCTTGTAGTACAGGAAAGAGCGGAGGATTCAGCTCCTCCACATACCACCACAGCCCATAAAACCGGTTTTCCGGAGTGTCGTGAAAAGGTCTCTAGTCAGGGGTACGGATGTCCGCTATCGATTACAGGAACTGCCAAGTGCAACGAAGCTCTTCCCTTAGTCTTTCTTTTGCACGGTACAAATAAACTGTGCGCGGATGAGTTGTGCTACAGTTGTGCTCATCCATGCACAACTGTAGCAGTTGCTTTTGTCTATAAATATCTGAAAACTATTATCTCTTGACAAATGCGATAGTATCTCCAGCCTTCCTACTAATCACAAGCGCGTGTATTTGCCCCCCCCCCCCCCCCCCCCTGCTGACAAACTCCTTGCATTAATAATCTGAGTGTCACAACTTTTGTGAGGTACAAGGGTGAAACTGCGAAGAACGTTTGTATAGTGGCCTTGCATATAACAAGCAGAGACGTGGAGATAGGCAAACGGTCTAGCGACCTCTACTTCGTAGCAGAGGGCAATACATACGCTTCTCCGCTATGCAAAATCGCTCAACGTACGTAATAGGGTTCACGAAAGTTGGCAGTGCAATCCGTCATTAGCGATGAGCCGTCTCGCAGAACCATGTTCCTCGTATCACTTACCTAATGAGCTCCAGCGACTCGCGATTCTTGAACCTGCACGCACCAACACACACAAAAAAAAATCACGCGGGAAGCGTCTAGTTCCCACAAAGTTGCTGGGCCTAACAGAAAACAAAGCTCAGAGCACAGAGCGCGCAATTCGCCAGGCACAGAGCACGCTAAAACCGGGGCCCCGCGACCTGCTTGTCCCTGAGTCGCTACCCTCCGTGTTTCATTCGGGCCCGGAAAAAAAATGACTGTCATCATATCGTGAGGGCGCAGCCCTGCGGCACAGAGTTTGTCCGTACGGCTTAAATTCTAGAGTCGGGTTACGCGGGTTATCTGTTGCTTTAATACTGCGAGGCAGCGACGCAGGGGCTTGCATCAGAACCGACTGACGGGAGGGGGAATTACTGCCGGCTGCGGTACCTTTCGGGCTCAAAGCGCACTCTCGCAGCAGCGGTTTTTCTTGGGATGGTTAGTTCATGTTGACAAGCTCGTACACGCATGCAGCGCTAGAGATTACGGAAGGGAACACATTCGAAGGGACGCTTGTTCTGTGAAACAAAACCTGAATGGCGTTCAGGAAGTCCCTACCTATATAGGCAGGCACTTTCTGGACGCCATATGACCGCCCTATAGGTGGGATTCCTTCTGGGTGGATACAGCAGGAACAACAAAACGCGGACGCAGAAAGAAACACACAAAACGAGGTCGAAGCTGACTGTCAACTAAAAATTTATTGTAAAACCCGCGTTTTTTGTTTCCTTGTCAAAATTGTCTTGTTTTTCATCTCCCATGGGGTTCACTCAAGAAAGAAATTTCTTTTCTTGATAAAGTTATTGATGGTGCGCTAACGCACTGCTGTCCTGTTTCCCGTATCGCCCATGCTTCAAGTATTTCACGTGTTGCTTGGTCTGCAGATCTTTCCATGACTTGCACTTCATCCAACTTGGGCTCGCACTTGCGCGCTTCTTTCTTCTTTTTTCCTTTTTTTTGTTTATTTTACAATCTCTGCAATGCAGGGCTAGATTGCTGCTTGGGTCACCTGATAGAGATGATACGTGCTCTTTTAATACTCTTATAGGTGTGACAACTACAGAATCACATCTATAGAGTCATATATAGATGTGACACCTATACAGTCACAACTATATAGTTGTGACTCTATAGTTCGGCGACAGACGAGCACGTTTGTTGCTTACGCCGCTGCCGTGCAGTTCAGTTCTTTTGCGGGCGCAAGTCAGCCCAAATAAAGAGCTTCGTTCGCAAGTCTTGTTGTTGTCTTCCTGACCGCTGGACTGCCGTCACTACAACGTGACATCTGGTCATGTAAAGTCACACCTATTATCCAGCCACACAAACCGTGAAGCTGCCTTCCCGTCAAACACTGCGCCCTCTGAACTTCAAGATTTGAAATGAGGTATACGATCGAGAGAGCTATATTGCACAAACTTCCCGCGCTGGCGAGCATGGCTTGCAAAAACGCGTGTTGATACAGATTAGCGAACAGGCTGCGCGAAGTGCTCCGCACACGTGCGACAGACACTATCCAAGAGGAATTCGCGCTTCCGCTGAAACACCGTAAATCACCATTAGTCACTCCAGACGAAGAAAGAAAGACAGGGTCCCGTGGGAGCAGCTAAATCCGCTCACTCGACGGGCCATGTACAGGGTGTGTTGTGCTCCGCCCGTGTACTAAGCACGCTTCACCTCTTTGGATGCCGGCCAGAGGGGGCACCGCCGTGGGAATGACAGCGTGAGACACGAAGTCGCCACTTTTGCAACGCTTGAAGAGACGAATGCGGGAGGCCAGGTACGAAGAGCCCCCACTGTCAAGCGCAGTCTCCGCGCCAAACTCTCGTCACAGCAGAAATGTGCAGCACCTGTGAAACCACGCCTGACGCTATCCCGTCGCCTGCCCGATTCCCAAAGATGTCCTCCGCAGGGTGTGTGACTAGAGGAGTCTCAGTACGGGGCAATCTGGTGCCCGATGATTTGAAGTTTAAACCTTCGGAATGGGCAGAACAGCGTTGATAGAGCACCGGAACCAGACAAAGCTCACTGACAACTGACAGTGGTTTGAAAGGGGCGCACAGTAATTTTAGGTGGCTACACGTTGGTTCGTCATCATCATCATCAGCCTGGCTACGCCCACTGCACGGCTAAAGGCCTCTCCCATGTCTCTCCACTTAACACTGTCCTTTGCCAACTGCGCCCACCGTATTCCCGCAGAGTTCTTAATCTCATCCGCCCACTTAACTTTCTGACGCCCCCTGCTACGCTTGCCTTTTCTTGGAATCCATTCGGTTACCCTTAAGGACCAGCGGTTATCTTGCCTTCGCATTACATGCCCTGCCTAAGCCCATTTCTACCTCTTTATTTCGACTAGGATGTCATTAATAAGCGTTTGTTTCCACACCCACTAGATCTGCCCGCTTCCGGTCTCTTAACGTTGCACCTATCATTTTTTCTTTCCATAGCTCGCTGCGTTGTCCTCAACTTAAGGTGTTATCGCTCAACACGTTGGTTATCGCTCCAGATATCAGGGCGAGATCTGCTTTGTTTGTTAGTACAGTCGTGAGCACGGTGTAAGACCTGAGTGATATGGAAGAGAACAAACTTTTTGCACAAAAAAAGAGGATAACTAGTCGGAAAAAAGAACAAAAAATGGCGGACGATTTAGCGTGGTTAGGCCAAATGCGAATTAAGTGGGATAGAACTGAAGGTCACGCAGCCTTCAGGCAGTTATCGGCGAATTCGTACTTAAGCTCTGCCTTAAGGATACGAAGCGATAGCAATAATGGGTTAATGCCCATAACTGTGGAATTGGCCAATCTCTCCTGTACATTCATAGATCGCTGGGAGTCTTCATACGACTCCCGGTGCAATACTGCGGCGGTTAAGCGATGCGACACTGCCTTGGGATGTCAGGTGCTGCCACCGGTGGGGCTTGTGTGAACCGAGTTGCTCTACCCGAGCAACATCAAGGCCACGGAGAGAGGCTCCGGACAGGCAGACATCGGCGAAATCTAAGATGAAATCTAACGTTCGACGAAAACTCGTCTGGTCGGGTAGAAGATTCATGATGGTAGTTTAGAAGAACTTCTTGTTGGGCAAGTTGGTGCATTGCTTTGAAGGAACCGAGTTGCGCTATAAAAAACTGTTTTACTTATCCAAACAAATCACCTTGACCCACACTGATTCAGTGAGTAGGATTTTAACTGCCTTTAGACAGTATGGGGAAGGGCGCCACCAGCGCCACCGTGATCGGCTGTGCGCACACCGAGCTCCAGCAAAATCACGTCTACGTCCAGGTTCCTGACCTCGGATCGCCACCAACCGGTCTACAGGAGCGCTACTTCATCGCCTGTACGCCTGGTAATCAAAATTCCAAGCGTTCTGCGCCGTTTTTTTGGCACATCAGCATCTGGCTGGCCGCCCACGCCGGGCGCGCTAAGCCAAGCCTACATCTGCACCGCCGGGGCAACGCCCCCCGCGCTCGCCAGCATGCTCGCAGCCGGAACGGCGGGGAGCTCGCCTAGCCAGTCAGCAGCCCAGGCGCTGAATCACAAGCACTGTGCTCCCGCGGCGCCCCGGCAAGCCACCGCAGCCACGATCGTCATGAAATTTGCGAACCACCTCAACCTCGGCAACACTTTATTCCCTGTGCTCTGTCGGTCCGTCATGGATTCCGCCCGCCTAACCAAGACTGAACGTGACAATACCTACATCAAACTCCGCACCTCGCAAAACATCCTGGCCATCGATACCCACCGCCCAGCCGCTGCTGACAAGCTGCTCCAACTCAAGCAAGTTTCACTGAACAACACACAGTACGAAGTCACCTCGTACGTAGCTAACGACCCCCTTAACGCCCGTGGTGTTATACACGGCATCACCGTGGACTTTACCGAAGACGACTTTGCCGCTAACCTTCGTGTTGACGGCATCCGACTCCTAAGCGCCCGCCGTCTCGGACGTACCAACACACTTCTGCTCACCGTCGAAGGGCCCCGTCTACCACGCTATGCCGTCTTCTACAGCGGAGTGTACCGCATCTACCCGCAAAAGCCGCACAGCAAGCAATGCACGCATTGTCACGCCATAGGACACCGTGCCGACGTCTGTCCTAACAAGCCTAGACTTGTTCGGTGCTCGATTTGCAGCCAACCGTTTCCTCCTGACCAAGACCCAACGACTACCCCACACGAATGTGAACCACACTGCTGGAACTGCAAGGGCGACCACACAACGTCTCATCCTGAATGCCTCGCAAGGAAAGACGCCGACGCTGCAGTCCTAAAGTGGCACCGCGCCCAACGACGCCATCGCGCCCGCGCCGCCCCTCCACCCCCTAAAGCCGACGCGACCATCTGGCCGCCCCTGCCTACCTCGAACCGCTACGAGGCCCTTCAGCTCTCCTGCAGCAGCAACAACAGCCCGGGGCACGAGACCGCGCAAAGAAGTCAATCTCGAACCAAGCCCTCTGCCAAGCGGCCACCGTCCACCACTTCTGGTGCGGCAACCAGCACCTCCACCTCCTCTACTAAACCGCAAGCTTCCGTGATGCAGTCACAGACTCCACCAAGTCACCAGGTGAGCGGTCCATCTCCCACATCCATCGCACCCCCTCCCCCGTCCTTCCAAAACCGGTTTTACTCACGTCC
Source organism: Amblyomma mixtum (assembly GCF_055824585.1). Taxonomy (NCBI): domain Eukaryota; kingdom Metazoa; phylum Arthropoda; class Arachnida; order Ixodida; family Ixodidae; genus Amblyomma; species Amblyomma mixtum. The sequence continues at coordinate 161,519,334 of NC_143015.1, read as the reverse complement.
CTCCACACCTACTCCACTTTCACCCCTCCCTACCGACAACGCTATTGCTCTCATACAGCAATCCCTTGCTCCCGTCCTATTGGCCTTACAACAACTGACGGCTCGCGTCGAGCAACTAGAGCACCACCTCCTCTCCCTCGCGTCCTCTGCCCCACCCTCTCCCGACGCAGACTCCAATGCTCCCCCTCGAAAGCGCGCAAGCGCCCCTCTAGTGCCTAACCTCGACACAATGGAGGAAGACCGGCATGATGAGTGATATCATGCGACACACATCCCCACCCCAAAACCCTCTAATTATTTGGCAGTGGAACTGCCGCGGTTTTCGTCGCAAGAAAAACGCCCTCTTGCAACACATGCGGATTACTGGCGTTAACCCAGACGTCATCGCACTGCAGGAAACGCACGGTGCCTTTTCTCTGCCAGGTTACGACCATTTTACTCAGCCAAGTATAGTCATGAAGAGAAAAGGACATCAAACGCCCCCTCCTCCGCCGATTTTGACGGTTACATACATACGGCGCACGATACCCACCATTCAGGAAGATACATCCCACCTCAACTCCGGGACGAAAGAGCATGTCCTGACACACTCCACCTATCAGGGTCACCGTATCACGATTTTAAACTGCTACTGGACTCCCTCCGACTCCAAAACCAGCATCCCACCTTTGCATACGGCCCTTCCTGCCTCTAATGTCCCTACTACTTTCGTCCTTCTTGGTGACTTCAACTGCCCACACCCTGCATGGGGATACGACCGTACTTCAGCCTCCGGACGAAAACTCGACCGCTTCGCCAGTATTCATCACCTCACCCTCCTGAATGACACGTTCATGCCTACACGTCTAGGATGTGGAGCACAATCCGACACAAATCCCGACCTCGCATGGATTCGCAGCGATCTCCGCGCTTCTTGGAGTAATACGGGTGACACGATGGGGAGTGATCACTGTATTCTTCAGATAACGCTCACGTCCCAGCGACCCTCCAGACCACCCGGACGACATCTACCTCCCACTATGCTCGTAGACTGGCCAAAGGCTCGGCCGGCCCTCGACTCCTTATCAGTCTCACTCGAGGACCCCGAAAAATGGTGTAGCGCCATTATGGAGACCGTCTCCCAACACACCAAACATATCCACCGATCTCCCGACTATCCATACATTGACACACACCTACTTGGGCTATGGAAACAACGTCGCCGGGCCATAAAAGCTTGGCGCAACTGTAGATCTAGCCACGCATTGAAAAGAAAAGTTGCTGAACTAACGCAAGCAGCCCAAGAATACGCTGACCAACTAGCCACGAACAACTGGCTTCAGCTCTGTGATGACATGGTCGAGAGACTCCACACTCCAAAAGTCTGGCACATTATGCGCACCCTACTTGGACAGGGTAAACCTCGTAAAACACTTCAAAAGCTACAGTTGGCCCTCTCCGTCTCACAAGAAGAGCTGGTTGAGCAAATCCGAAATCAATTTTACCCATCCTCTACTTCTCCTGCCAGCTCCCCGTCATACCCTTACACCGAAGAAGAAGCAGACGAACAAGGAATGAATTCCGACTTTACATTCGCCGAACTTCAGGCTGCTCTACGCTCCCTTAAGCGAAACAGCACCCGGCCCAGATAAAATTACCTATGGTATACTCCGTAATCTCCCCGATTCAAAACTAGACGAACTTATTCAGATCATTAATACTGTTTGGCGCTCCGGGAAAATTCCCGCTGCATGAAAAGAGGCACACGTAATTATGATTCCGAAACCAGGAAAATCCTCTGCGCTCATCACTAACCTCCGACCTATGTCCATGACTTCCTGCCTAGGGAAGCTGATGGAGAAGATGGCCCTTACCCGCCTCGAATGGCACCTGCATACCAATCGCTGTCTTGCTCCCACTATGGTCGGATTCCGCGCCCACGTATGCACACAAGACATTGGACGGCAAATTTATGAGGATTTGTACGCCTTCCCAAGCAGCGCACAGCTTCGAGTTTTGACCAGCGTGGATATCAAAAAGGCTTTTGATAATGTCGCCCACTCCGCAATTCTCACCAACCTGGCAGACACTCGCCCTGGGGTCCGCATGTTCAAGTACATCAAAGACTTTCTTACAGACAGGACCCTCCGAATCATTGGCCCCGACGGCACACCTTCCGCCCCCTTTCCCCTCACCGCAGGTACACCATAGGGATCCATTCTTTCACCTATGCTTTTCAACTTGGCAATGAAAGAACTGCCCCGAAAACTCGCTGAAATTCCTGGCCTACGCCACGCTATATATGCGGATGATATCTCTCTCTGGTCTACCACAGGAAACGCCGGGGAACTAGAATCCACTTTGCAGCAAGGCCTCGACGTCGTTCAGGAGCATGCACGCCGCATAGGTATGAGTTGTTCCGCCGAAAAGTCGGAATACATCGTGGTTTCTAACGCTCCTCAAAAAACCGCTTCTTCCTACCGCGAACTCATTCAACTCTCTCGCGCAAACCCCTATTCCCCGACGGAGCCACATCAAGATCCTTGGCTTCACTTTTCAACAAGATGGCAAGTGCAACGTGTGGCTTAGCCAACTCCTGCAACAACTGAATCAAATTCGCCACATGCTGTCCCGCATATCTCGTCAAAAGCATGGACTCAGAGAACACGAACTCCGTCGAGTTATAGAAGCACTCGTTTATTCGAGGGTCATGTACGCCTACCCCTATCAGCGCCTCACATCCTCTCAAGTAAGCAAACTGGAAGCCTCTCTGCGTCGCTTCACTCGATTAGCCATGGGAGTTCCCATCTACGCCGCAAATGCTCTGATCGCAGACGCCGCCATTTTCAACTCCCTCGAAGAACGCGCAGCAGCACACCACCGAGCCCAGATACACCGTCTCTCTACCTCCGAGCAAGGCAGAGACCTCCTCAGCCTTTTCGGCCACACCATTTCCCAACTACCCCCGCTTCAACCATCTGCTCCCCCGTGGAAAAGCCTCCCGCGTCTTACTGTAAAACCCATTCCACGCCACATGTCTCCAACGATAAATCCCGGGCGGCGTGAAGCACTGGCGAACCATTTACCCGTACTGGGCCACGACACTTACTATACCGATGCCCATATCCTCGAGCACCAAGTAGTTACTGCAGTAGTCGGCCCTCGAAGCACCTCCATACATCTCCACACAGGAGTGCCCTCCTCAACCGACGCAGAAACTCTGGCCATAGCAGAGGTGATTACGCTTCACGACCACCTGTCCTCCACCATCACCATACGTGCAGACTCTCAGGCTGCCATACGCTCATTCGAATCTCAAGAACTCCCTCCCCATATCCTAGACACTTTGCTGCAATACCTAACAGCCCACCCTACGCTCCATGTCCGCCTTGAATGGATTCCTGGTCATCAAGGTATACCGGAGAATGAGCTTGCTCATGCTCTGGCCCGTGAAAAAATACCACCGGGCCCTCCGACTGCCTGGCCAGCCCATTATAATCCCAAGGCAGACCGCGCTACACACCGACAGGACCGCCGCGAACACCTTCGCAATTTGCGGCACATGCGACGAACCCTTCCGTCACCCTCCCATTTCCTTTGCCGTGCTGACGCCACTCTAATTCGACAGGCACAGACTAACTCCCTTCCCTGCGAACTGTATTCCCACTATATCCTTCATAAACCGGGCAAACCCGCCTGTCTCGTGTGCGGAGAGCATCCCTCCAACATTCATACATATTGGTTATGCCCCCGCGCAACTAACTCTCCCACCATACCTTCCTCGCATACCTTGCCTCCCCCCTTTCACCTCACGTGGGCCCGATGGACCGCTCCACCAACCTCTCTGCAGCCCACCCTCTGGCCGCTCCTCGCCGCCCACATCCGACGCATCCAAGGGACACGTGGCCCTACTCTGCCACCGCCGATAAATAGCGCCCACCAAACGGGCAACTAAGAAGGCTCGGACTTGAGCTGAAAAATAAAAGTTATCTCTCTTTCTCTAGACAGTATGGGCGAGGTTTGACCTTTACGTATGAACTTCCTTCTAGTGTGTCGTTGCAATTTTTAGATATTAACCTGAACCTCGGCTTACAACACGCCTGCTGGCACTATGCCCCACGAGCAAAGAAAGAGTTGCTTCCGTTTGATTCCGCGCATTCGAAGGTAGTCAAAAGAGCAATTGCAAGCTCGTGCCTGGAATCCGCTCTTACCAAGTCATGCCCGCATGCAATGCATATAAGTTTCAATAATCAAATTGAAAGGTTGCTTTCAGCCGGCTTCCCCTACGACGTCATATCAGCCGTGGCCGAGAATCTTCTCAGGAAGATAAGAAGAAGTCGAAGTAGTGTGGATGAGCCGCTGCCAAAAGAGAAGATCGTGGTGGTGCCTTATATACACAAAGTGGCGCACAACGTAAAAAAAGTGGCCAAGAGGCATGGCGTCCCTGTTGTTCTTTCTGCCCCACGGAAACTCGCAGCCTTGTGCCCGAGAACCGGGAACCAAGGAGCTAGAGGCAGTGAATGCGACATAAAACATGCCGAAAAGTATGTGAAATGTGCCACTGGAGTGATGTATGAAATCTCACTCAAGTGTGGAGGCGCCTACGTGGGCCAAACAGGCCGATGCGTGAATGAACGCGCAGGGGAACATGCCCGATCCATTCGGAATAAAGAAGGAGCAAACTTGCCTGCTCATTGCCTTGCTTGTAGTGGATGCGAGCCTCTGCTTAAGCAGATAAAAATTCTAGGAAGAAGTAAAAACAAAACAGCGCGGGAGCTTTTGGAGGCCTACCACATAAAAGAAAACGGTGATAAATGTGTAAGCGACACTTCTGTCAAACTGTATAATAAGGAAAACTATTTTCTGCGCACCTGTTGTTGGCCAGGAGTTGATTGGCTGCACCCCCCCCCCTCTCTCATTCCCCTTGTTCTTTTTGCTGTGATTCTGACTATATAAGGCACTTTCACACAAATAAACTCAGTTGATAGTTTGCGCTCTGTCTGTCTCCTTCGCTTTTTCCTGTGGCTGTCTTTTTTATAGCGCAACTCGGTTCCTTCAAAGCAAGATTCATGAATTTAATGGAAAGAATGCCGACCGAAAGGTTGTTGTTGTTAATACGAAGACGAAGACGTTTCGGCTTACATACGGAAGCCTTGATTACTCTGTGATCACTCCTTGATCGCTTTGATCACTCTGTGATCAAGGCGATCAAGAGTGATCAGGGCTTCCTATGGAAGCCGTAACGTCTTCTTCTTCGTTTTAACAACAACCTTTTGTTCGGCGTTCCTTCCGTTAAATTCACGAAATCTAAGATTTGGGCTGTCACTGCCCGCGCAGTAAAAACTGCGCTTGTTATATGTAATTATGATGTAATCACTAAACGTATGCTCAAATCTCGACGGTACATGCAATACGTGTGTGCTGTGAAGTAACCACAGACGGCACACGTGCGTCTGTCACCCCTTTATCCCGATATCAGCCCTACCAAGTCCAGAGTGTCATCCCATTCTGATTGAATACTTCTCCCTCTCATGCTTGTCCAGGAGTGCGACAGTAAATATTTCCTGATTGATGTTCTTGTTGGCTGATATGTATTTTAAGACATCATGATTGGATAGCTGGATATAGCGGCACCGACCAATCACGAGGCGTCGTTATACGTGCGAACAGCTCCGTGGGTACGCCTCCCACCCTCCTCCACATTTTTTTTTTTTATTGTAGGAAAGCATTCAGCGGCTTGTACGCCAGATTTTTCGCGGCACCACTTTTGCGTTCACACTGCAGCGCTCGCCTGCGTAGCGATAAATGTCTTGAACGCACATATTCTAGAGGCCCGTGTGCTGTTCGATGTCTGTACACGTTAAAGAAACCCAAGGTGGTCGAAATTTCCGGAGCCCTTCACTACGGCGTCCCTCATAGCCTGAGTCGCTTTGGGACGTTAAGCCCCAATAAATCAAATCAAGTCCACATAGGTTACCATTTACGGAGTTCACATATCTATACTGTACACAGTACCACTTATGAAAGAGGATAGGTTATAGGATTGACCTTGAAAGAAGGTGAAGGAATCAGCAGGCAAAGATATCCAGTTTCTTTTTCATGCATTATTGCAGAAAAACGTTAACATTGTACATGTTAAATTTTTCATTTGTTTGTGTGCACATTCCGACGTGTTTCTTGCTGCAGCGCTGATTGGCCAGGCTGGCTGCGTTTATACGCACCCACAGTGCTTTTCCGGTCCAAACTTTTTGCGCCACTGCCCATCGGGCGTTTTGTACGTATTGAAGTCGATAAAGAAATGAAAAAATATTCTGGACTGAGCGCACGGAGTTGCGTGGGCGATCGGTGGGAATGCTCATTTCCAGCAGGCGCACCCAGTGTTTAGCGAGCGCCTGCATTTATTAATGCGAAAGAATTATATGGCTCTGTCGTGTCAGCGAAGAAGTGTCCGCAAATTTGTCCGCGCAATTGCGTCGTTCTCTTAACATAAATGTGTGAAAGTGCGATTGCGACAGATAGTGTGTGATAAAATGTTGCCGTGGGAAAAATTTGGTTCACGAGCTGTAATTAGTCAACTAATTACACGCGAAAATTACACTTGGACGTCAAAATAGCCTCGGACGTCGATATAGTACGTGGACGTCAGAACAACCACGGACGTCGGCATAGTACGTGGACGTTTTACCTTCGCATTGCTCCAATGCGGGTCGCCGCAGTGATCTCAAAGTTTTTTTCTTTTTTTATTTGCCGACGTAGGTCGTAGTTTCCTCAATAGTGTGATTGTGGCCGATAGTGTGTGATAAAATGTTGCCGTGGGAAAAAAAATGGTTGATGAGTTGTAATTAGTTAACTAACTGCACGCGAAAATTACACTTGGACGTCAAAATAGCCGTGGACGTCGATATAGTAGGTGGACGTCAGAACAGCCACGGACGACGATATAGTACGTGGACGTAGCGCTTTCGCATTGCTCCAATGCGGGTCGCCGCAGCGATCTCAAAGTTCTTTTTTTTTCTTTTTTATTTGCCGACGTTGGTCGTAGTTTCCACAATAGTGCACGCTTTTAGAGAGACAGAGCACAGGCTACCTTCTGCTCCCCCCCCCCCTTTCCACCCTCACTCCCGCTGCCACCCCCGAAAATAGTGCCCCCCTAAGCCGCGGGCCTCAAAGCCAACGCGCGCCGCGGGACCCTCCCCGGAACCGCGTATTTATAGGCGCTCAGCGCGAGACCCAGGCTAGAGGCATGCGATGAGCAACCGCGCCGAACCAACGTGCGCCTCCGTTCTCCTGCTGGATCACGTGGTCTCCCTCTCCTGACCCAACGCCGCAGCAAACCATAGCCTCGCCCCGTAGCTGTCTGCTGCGTCGACTTCGAGAGGCCGTCGGCACTGATGCGGAAGCACGATGTTTCGCCCGAGTCGAATCGGCCCACTTCTTTTCAGTGGCTGCGAAGGAGCAACGGGGGTCGCTGTCCTATAATATTTTTTTTTCGAACTGTTTACCACTAGGCATAATGAAAAAGGGAAAGAAAGTTATAAAAAGCAGTGTAAACAAGCCTCGCTTAAAAAGCGGCAAAACTTCGCGATAAAGCGATTATCATGAGTCCACTTGCGATAGTCGCCTGCAACGTCCCGTTGCAGGCCTACCTTTCTTAGGAAGCATCGTCTCACGGAAGCTGAAGCCGGGAAAGTCCACAGCAAGTGTTTCTCGTCACACTGGTCGGGCGCAGCACCACAATGGGGACACTTGTCAGTCACTTAGAAACGTTTGTCACGCCCCCGATGACGCACAGAAGGAGTCAGAGCCACTCCTGCCCGAATCCGGCGCACAGATACCTCCTCCTCCCGAGTGAGACTATAATCCTATAATCGGGATGTCATGTTCGCCGTCAGCCATTATAAAAATGGTCTATAGACAGTCTATAGACTTCTTATAGACTCTATTGCCTTCCTATTGGGAGTGCCCTGTCTTAGCGAACGAAAGACGTAAGCTGCGTTGTGCTCTGGACCGCCTTGATCCTCGCCCTTTGTTCACAGAGGCCAAGATACTCGGTCCGTGGCCGCAACAGTCGACTGCCATCAAGGCTTACAAGGCACTGTTTTGTTTTTTGAGAGAGACTGCCTTGATTGACAGATTGTGACTGTGTTTCCCGTTCCTTCTCTCTTCCCTCTTTAATCCCCTCACTTCCTTCCCCTGTGCAGGGCAGCCAACCGGAAACCTTTCTGGTTAACATCCCTGCCTTTACCCTCTCTCTGTACCTCTCTGTATATCTGTATATATCTATTGCCTTCCTATAGATATTTATTTTTGTCTATTCATAGTCTATAGACTGTCTACAGACAAAAGTCTACTAAAAGTGTATGGCCATAAATCTACAGATTGTCGACAGACTGTCTATAGAATTTGTATTGCCTATAGACTCTTCTCTAGGATTTGTCCATACAGAGTCTATAGACTTCATGGACAGAAGTCTATGGACAGTCTATAAACTGTCTAAAAATTTTTTTTAAGGGAGGCACGGGCCCACTGAGAGAAAAATAAGGCAGTAATGCGGATTGGAGGACCGAATGTGAGTCCTCGTTGAAACTGCCGAAACGGAAATGCAATACGCAGAAGCGTGTGCAACATTCTGGGACAAAAATTTTGAATATTGGAATATTGTGAGGCACTGTTATGTAAATATTCAAGGTAATGGTCTATTCGTCCTATGTGTAGGAAAATCTTTCTTTTGAAGTTTTTCCACCGCTCGCATAGAGCAGGTAAGACTGCCATAGAAAATCAAAGGGGAACGTTTATGACAATAGCAAGAACGTTAATTGCAAAAATATGCAAGCCTGTCGACGGGAGATCTTAGGGTATATTGATTGTTTTAGTAACTTTCTAAAATATACGAAAAATTTATTTTATTAACTCTTTCTTTCCTGTTCAAAAATGGCTGAGGCTTAGCTAAGGTTAAGCCTAGTCAGATGCCAAGCATATAGATGGCTAGGCTTGGTAATACATGGCTTTCCTTGGTTGACGTTCATCCCGCTCTTCATCGGTCTCTGTGGCACGCTGAAGCTTTCGCTTCTCGTTCAAATCAGCCCTGCTTCTAGGCGGCATCCCAACACCTGGCCGCCTCGTAAGTGCCCGGAGAGCGAGGCAAGCTCAGCTTTATACCGCTGCTGTAGCGTCACGTGGTCAGCTGCAGCGCCTCTGATGTGGAGCCTCCACCGCCGCGGCCGACCGCGCGAGCCGGCAGCCCATCTCTCCTCTGCTGTGACGTCATGTTGTCACGTGGTGCCACGTGGTCACGCTAAAGGTCAATGGTAGCTCCACCGCCGCGCTCGACGGGCTGTACTGTAGCTCTAGTAATATGCTTCGCATAAAAACGCTTTTGTCCAGAGTTGTTGAGTGCGACACAACTGACGGTATCCTATTTAGGCGAGAGTGTAGATTCTAATTTTCCCTGTTTTGCCGAAATAATTAAATGACCGCGACTGGCGAAGTACACAACTCCTTGAGCTTCAGTGCACGTAATCTCACCGGTGTGTGATGAAGATGATGACGATGATGATGATGGCCACTATACGATACTGTATGTTCAAAAGTGCACGATAAACATGAGGACAGAGGGAAAACGAATACACATACACCAAGCGCAGTCCGCGGTACTCCTCGTTCTTTTCACGCAGTTTTTGAAGGTGAATGAATCGCACCAATTAGACCACCAGAAAACACTGCGAGACTCTGTGCGCGCGGGAGTTTTTGGAAGCCGCTTCGCATCTGACGACGCGCGGTTTATGTGCGGGCTGTCCTCTCGCAGGCTACCAAGTTACAGAACACCATTAGCCGAAGCAATATCCACTATATCTGCTGTGGCGTGTGTGGCCTGAAAATTTTTGTAAAGCACTGTACTCCCAAGATAAACCTAAATCGCACGCAAAAGGGCATCAGGACGTCACGAAACAACTACACTAAAACTCCACTCAGGTGGCATGACTGATCCGTGAGTCCAAATGTAGTGCGTCAATTTTCAGGCTTTATGAATCGGAGGACACACACACGCTCTGTTTACGTTCATCTGACCAGTGTGAGACATGTGGGGAGGTGCTCAGAAATTAAGGGAAAATCATACGCTCCTGTCCTTCCCTGTACGCTTGGAGGCGTCGAATTCCGGTTCACCTTATCCTCACGAGTACCCGGAAAGTCATCTGGTGTAAAAAAGAAAACGTAATATTATGGTCTCCCTTGATGGGCCTTCACCCACGAAGTGCTCGTAACAGCAGGCATCAACGTTGTCATTACGCTCGCTTCTTTATTTTGAGCAATGGGTGAAAGTAGGGTGCATAGATCTTGACAGTAATTGCTACCCAGGAGAAGGTCTTATATATGCCCTCGTGGGGAAATTGGCCACACAAGAAAGGATTCAAAACACAACACTGGTGAGCATGCAATTTTCTAAATTTATCTTCTTCCTTCTATCACTTTGTGCGCCACATGGGGACTCTTCCGTCCCGTCCTCCCCAAAGTGGAAGTTTTTGTTTCTTTTTCAGCATACAATTTGACTTCATTCGCTTTCAAGAGAACATGCTCCTTGCTCTGTTTTTCTTGTTTCCTTCCATGTTAGTTTTTTTTTTTCTTTCACCAACCAGCTACAGCTCGCAACACATACAGCTCCGCAACCTTCAGGGAAAAAAAATTGGAGCGGATACCTAAGCTCCACCTCAACGGTATGACGCGATAGCTTAATGAGTTAATGTACATATATGCAGAACTGGTCATTCTCTACATAACTATAACATTCATAGCTCTACGGGAGTCCTCATACCTCTCCTGGCGCAGTGGTGCAGCGGTTAAGCGATGCGCCACTGCCCTGCAGCGATGGCAGGTGCTGCCACTGGTTGGGCCTGTGCGACCCAGGTTGCTCTAGCCGAGCAACCTCTAGCGGCTAATCATTAAGTTAACTGCCATCTGCCACGGTGTGCAGTTTGCTCACAATCTGGTTGATCGGTTATGATAACGCCACAATTTTACACGACCTAGGTGTTCCATCTTGGGCAATCTCGATGCTCTCCCTGCCCTGGCCAGGCAGGCCAGTAATGGAGTCGAGACAATCGAAGGATCTGAACAAAAACCTCGCTGTCCCCATTCCCAACCTTTGTCCCAACCCGTTCCCTACAACCATTTTTCCCATCCATTTGCCCATCCCTTCCGCTACTTCCCAGGGGAGATCAGGGGAGTCTCCCCGGGCCCGCTCCCCCGGCTGTGGGTCGCTACAGTAGCTTTTCCCTTTTCTTTTCATCTTTCCACCTACGGGTGGTAAAATTACAATTTGCCCACGGGCCTATTCTTTTATTTTCAAATTGGGTTAAGCCTGTTGCACGTATGTGGTGCAGGCAGGGGCTAATTATTTTTATTTCCTTTTGGTTGCCCCAACCTATCGAATGCCTCCTAGGTTGCTTCTGTGGAGATTTTTCGTGGATTTTCCACTCACTGTCGGCGACGCCGACGCCGGATTTCATGCGACACGAGCTCCTTAACGGTGTCGCGTTAATATGCGACACCGGACGTTCTTTATCACCATTTAAAAGATATTTCCCTTTTAACGACTCACAACAGATACTTTTCGGGGTCCCTTTATTTGTTTTTTCTAAAGAAAACATTAATCCCGAGCAGTAAGCTATCAGATTTAGCGCCTGCGCATTGAACAATGTAATTTAACCCTCTCTACGCGATACCACAAAGTCATACATCACACAGCGGTCATTTTTCTCTCTTCGCGCGAAGCGGCAGGGGAGTTTCCCCGAGACGTGGCTGCCATCCAGCTCCCTCCGCGACGACCGCCAAGGTGAGCGCGCCTGAGCGATGAGCCGTCGCGGTGGAACGCGAACCCGAGTCGCGACAGCGCCACCGCCATAGCGAGGGAGGGAGCCACCCTTTTCGCTCAGCCCAGTAGCATTAAGGCACACGCTCGGAGAAGCAGCATGACGAATATGCGGCGGCAGCGTCGATAACAGCGTTACGCCGCCCGACATTAATACGACCCCCACTGATGGTCCCGCTCGTCGTGAAGATCTCCTCGGCCAGATCGGCGGAGCTCCCTGGCGGCTCTTGAAGATGGCGGCGATTATTTTTAACATGTCGCGTACATTTCGGCCCGCCGCAGTCGTTGCTCATGCGTGCCTTAGGGTAAGTTAGCACAGCCCGACTCGGCGTTGTGACAGCAGTGGGAGATGAAGCGTTTGTTGGGTAGTAGTAGTAGAAAACATGATGCTGCTTTGCTCGGAAGGCGCCAGCATACCCCAGATGCGGTCTGTGCGGATTGTGGCGACCTCTTTGAATCCTCAGATGTACTGTCGGGGACTAAAGTATCCAGGAAGCGTAAGAAAAGCCAATCTAGGCGAATGGATGCGAAGTGTGCTGACGATTTAGCTGGTTTCTTCACCGCACGTGAGACCAAGAAAGTCCGTTCGCCTGCTTGAATAAATGTGATACCGGTTAACCACTGACGATTAACGCAGTTACGCTGTTTAGTTGCCGCTCTTGCGTCTTCGAGACTTTTGCACCCGATGTAACGTACGAAAGAAGATCCCATGGTATCAGCAATTGTACCGTTAAGGGTTCCTCAGATCACGGGACCTCCGGAATACGAGATCCTAAGATGCGCGTAAAAGGGGATCCACAGGGCTGTCCCCAACGGTATCCTGAAGAAGTCATCAGGGATACAATATCCTATGACATATGTACGTAGGGACATCTTCAGATCACGTTAGCCTAAGGGATACAATATCATATGATGTGTGCACGAAAGGGTATCCAAAGAGGACCCTCACCGGTGCGGGATCCTCAGATGTGCTGTCGGAAGCAGAAGTGATGTGCATACGACTCGAGCTTCGGTTACATTTCATTGCCGCGCCATTTTCTGGTAGCGTAGGCCGTCGAGTCAGGCGAGAAGGTGACCTCTCATATCCAGATGCGCATCGGTTTGCTTCCCGCCTTGCTGCAGAATTCTTCCCGCCTTGCTGCAGAATTGTAGACCATTAAGTCCAGTGCACGATGGACAGCAAGGACCTCCTTAGTGTTCATCATGCACTGACCCTAATGCTCCTGTAAATCATTTTCCATACATCTCCCTCTTCTGCCCATACAGGGTCATCGTAACTCGAAAACTATATCAGACTAATATCAGACTAATAGGGGGCCTATACAGCAAATATAGAAATGTATTAGGCTAATGCATACTGGTATTAAAATTTTCCCTAGGGACGGAAGTGCGAACCTAGTCGCACGTTGCACAGGGTGCATTGTACCAGTTAGGCACCCCATCCTTTAGTGCAGCATTTTTCTTCAATCCCGCGAACCGCAACCGTACGTGTTGCGGTTGTTGCTGATTACCCTTCGGCCTCGACGAAGTCGTCTTTGAAAATAATCGCCTCATCAAAAGCCTCTCGACGTCTCAGTGGTCGTAAGTTTGCGTAAGACCGATGTCACGCAGTGGAGTAAAGCCGAGTGATGATGATGATAATAAAAATGACAACTTCAACTGGGGGTACTGGCACTCAAGCCACAGCGGCCGCCATTTTCGTGCCCATGGAGCCTGGCGAAAAGCCGCAGCCTGTGTGGTCGGTTTATCTCAAGCTCTTCTGACTTGCACCGTTAAAGCTGAGCACTGTACACCAAAATGGCGCCCGTGACGTCACACGGATACCTCGTATACCTCCTGATCGATGCACAAACAAGAAATCGAAACCGAAAAATGCTTTGTCAGAATTAATTTAGTTTTTGGCAAAGTCTGTGAGACCCTTCATCTGCTTGCAGACTGACTGCACCGTCGTGCATTTGGCGGCAGGAGACAGACTATGGACTTTTGTCTATAAAGTCTATAGACTTTCTATAGAAAAATCCTATAGTCTGGTCCATAGGCAACACGATAATGCCACACAGTTGGCGCCGCAAAAGCATGCATCCACCGCGCGGGTGAAACGCGTCAACGAGAAAGAACAGTGCTAGAGTCATTTTTCATTCTGTAGTTTGATATACAAAATACCCGGTTAGAATGACTGATATATAGCTTCGAAGGAAACAGTAAAATAGAAAACGCGTAAGCCATATTGATAGTTAAGGCACCTGATTTGTTAATAAAGAAAGCACTATAGGAAAGACAAACGCAAATGTAAAGCTTCGCCGCAAGAATTCGCAGGGTCAGTGGAACAAAATTATGGCCATAACTTGGCCTCGAAGCAGCCAGTCCACAGCATCATTGCGGCTACGCTCGCTACCCCCTCCTTCCTCCGATGGGAGAGCTTGCCAATCCTTCTCGCGCATCACGTGACGTGCAAGATTCCACACCATGCTCCCCAAACCCTTCACAACCCCCCCCCCCCCCCCCCCTTAGTTCGTGCACGTTTAACATTTTTCGAAAGCGCTAAAACAACACGGACAAAGAAGGAACAGACGGGGGACGAGCGCTCGTCCCTAACTGTTCCTTCTTTGTCTGTGTTGTTTTAGCGCTTTCGAAAAATGTCAAACCCTGAAGGTGATGTGGGATGTTCTGGTGTCCGGTACTCGGTCAGTCAGAACTTTACTTAGCAGTCACATTAGTACCCCTGCAGGTGAGTCTGCCAGGGCTCTCTGGTCCAGTGCAGCCAATCGCTTTGTGGGGGCGGGAGATCTGGAAGACAATGCGAGCCTTCGGCACTGTTACATGTGAAGCGCATTACACGTGCCCGGTCCACGAACCCAAGGACGGACGGACAACTTTTGAGAGGCTCGAGCGCCGAGAACAACGAGCAGTATTAGACCTATCTCCTGCAGAACCTTGCACCCAAGTTGACTTCTCCAATCGACCGGAGCTGAAATCGCTTTACCAGATCGAGCCCCATTTCGCCCTGCCCCACGATGTTCACCGCTCGACGGGACAAACAGCGTAGAGCTAGGCTGTCCACTAATGCACCGACCGAGTATCGAGTTCGGCCCTCACGCCGTCGCCGCTGCTTCCTCACTCGCCAGTGGGCGAGAGAGAGAGCTTTCAGGGCCCGCGGCGATCGGCGCGGCCGTCCCAGGGACGAGGCAGCAGCCATTTCGAGAGGCAAGGCAAACAAACACGCCCAGAAAGGGGGGGGGGGGGGGGGAGACCCAGAGGGAAGGAGGGGGGGGGGGGGGGGAGACCGAACCCGTGGCATGCTGCTGCAGCGCGAGCCAAGGCTCGCGAAGACTCCGGCGGCAGGCTGGAGCTATACGGTTGTGACCCGACTCAACGCAGGCAACAGCGCCCGCTTTGTTCTTTTCTTCCATTCCACACGCAGCCTTGCCTTCTCCTCTCCCTGTCCTTGACTGCTTGTCAGCTGCTGCTCGTCTCCCCGGGCGCCTTTCATCGCCCCAACTAACGGTTGTGGAAGCAAAACTAATGGCGAGCCGAACGGAGAAGCAAAACGCAAGGACTAAAGCCACGATATGCGTAACTACAAAAGTAAAACCGAGGAGCTAAACTAAGGTGCCGGTCTCGGGGGTAAATCCGAGCGGTAAGCGAAAGCGGCAAAGCAAGGATGTAAATAAATGGGAAAGACAGAAACGAAGAGGCAAAGAAAACAGCAGCAAATCTAAGAACTTAAAAGTAGAACCCGGAAGTGGAGATGAAAGCTGCAGCCCAAGGAGTAAAACCGAGAGGTAAAGAAGTAAAAGGAAGGAAATAAACAAAGTGGCGACGAGGAATTCTAACACCGTGGAGTTGTAACTAAGCACTGGAACCTTAAAGCAAAGCGGAGTGATAAAACCGGAAAGCGATAAAACCAGCAGCGCGAAGCGGAATAAAGTAACGAAACGGAAGACTGAAAGAGCAAGTAAAATTTGAGAAGTGATTAATGTGGAGCAGAAATCCGAGTAGTGAATCCAAAGTGATCGCTCCAACTGACCTGCATATTCGCGCAGAGTACCGCAGTCAGGTGCAACGTGAGTCCCCGAGTCGAGAACAGGCGAGAGCAGTTGCTGGCGCACAACCTTTTTAATGAAACCTGTTCATGTTCTTTTCCACAACAGAGCAACTCAACTTGACATATCAACTTGACAACTCACTCAACTTGACATATCGAAACCTTCCATTCTTTAATTACTCCCTCATTTCAGTATTATTTCATCAATTACTCCCTCATTGCGAGATATCGTTCCCTCAATTCAAATTGCAGGAGTACAATCACTCTCTCATTTCAAATCCAACCCCACCTTGAAGGAATTCCCTAAATGCATTGGTCCTCCCACACGTGTTCGCAAAGCATACAATACGAAGCAATGAAGACACAAAAACAGTATTTCTCATCCCGTCCGTGCCAAGTACTGCTACAGCAATATAGCGTGCCTCATCAGCAGTGAACTACCAAAGGAATGGGCCACAACTGTCAATGTGAAAGCGAGACAGTGTAAGAGATGAACGTCCACAACACATTCATGGCATAACATGCCCAAATTTTCAGTTTCACGTTTCGAGCATAAGTCGGCGAGACTCTGCAAGACGCAGGACGTATATCCCGCAAAACGGCCGATAATTTGCGATATTATATTCTCAACGCGCTATTTAACGGTACCAGTGAACACCAACACCATCATTTAACGTAGCTACAGGGAGCAGTGATCATGCGTGTTCTTGTGCGCCAGTGGGCAGTCTGTGTGTCAGCGCGTTCATACCCTAAGGGCACAGAACTCACTTGGACGTCCGCAAGACGTCCAAGGGAGTTATGTGCCCATAGGGGTATATATATGAACGCCAGTGGGCAGTCTGTGTGTCAGCGAGTTCATACGCGATGTCTTCCCAGCTATATAGTCCCAGTCCCTGCCTCGCTCTATCCAGCTGCAGCCTCGTTCAACTAACCCAAATTCGATAGGCTATATAGCTTCTCACAATCGCGCAAAGTGCTCGTTGTTTGCAATTAAACTCATTCGACAAACTAGCACCGCTAATGCCAGACCACTGCCGAAATGAATGCGCGCGTGGTATGCTGTGCTGTCTTTCCACGCATAGACGCCGAGAGTTGTGTCAGTGAATTCAGATGTGCCGAATGAGAAGTCGGCGGAGGGCTTCGCGCCAGCAGTTTGCACCGCGTGGTTTCCTCGCCTTTCATCTTCCTACACTGGAGCTCCCATAGAAGCCAATTTATTCGATCAGTGAGTGTCTTATTTTTAATACGCTATTATTAGTAGTGCCATTTTGCAAAATCCCAGCGTGTACGTCTGAAGCCTTCGAGAAAGCGGAGAGATGGGAGAATTGGAGAAGGAGAGCGGCCCCACCGCCAGGAGCGTGATATCCGCGAAGGTCGCCACTGACGCTTGCTCGGTTGCACCGGAATCGCAATTTTAGCGCACACCCCGTTGCATCAATTGAAATCATCACCCGTTATCTTTTCTCGTCTTATAAGATTCATCTTCTTCCAACCTCACCTGGATAACACGGATAGCCTGTAAGACTGCCTACGCTGCCATTCATGCAGTGCGCTCTACGCTCTACATGGGCACATATACGATTGTTGTTTACAGAGAGAGAGATATGCATAGCGCGATCTGCTACCGTGAACCACTGCAGTGGGCGCCACGGCGCATAGGCAGATGACCTTGAGGGCGATAGATGGCGCCACGTGCCCTTCAGCTGCATGCGTGCCTGTCGCGTCGGGACCAATCAGTGCGTACACAATGACGCCCTGCGGGTCCAATGGGCACTGAACCACCCATGAGCGCCCTGCAGACGTCCTAAACATGTCTAAGGGAGTTTCAATGCCCATTAGGGAAACGGATCACGGTAGTGGAACGCGCTTTGCACTAACGCGTCAGAGCAAAGCGTACAGTTTGCATGGATCCATGCAAACAATACAGTTTGCATGGATCGAGCTCAATTCATGCAAACTGTACTGTTGTTTAGATCAACGTCGCTCTTATCGAGGAAGATGCGCGGATTTGGCGAAGAGGACACGGGAAAGTTTAAATGATGCCAATGCATTCCCCGCATTGCCCGTCGCCTTAGCTCGAGCGCCGACCGCTTGTGCCCGCGCTCCGTACGGACGGATACTGCCGGAAGTCGACCGTTTTCTCGTTGGAAGCCCACCATGTGATGGCTTTCCCCGTCAAAATTAAGCCGCGCTTTGAGGAAGTTCGCAGCAGTCGTCTTTTCCCCCTCGATCGTTATTCTTGGCGAAACAGACTCGACAGAAAATTCCCGCACGCCGGTCACGTGGTCTGTCACCGACGACACTCGGGTAGGACGAACAGGTGCCGTGATGCGGCGGCGGGTAGGAACCATTTCGCTCGTTCCCCAGCATTCCCGGACCCCTCGGAGTTTCTATTTTTTCCGTGCAGGCAACACCACCCGGCAGCGGGCCCGAGAGCAGTTTTTTACGTTCTGGGCCGGAGATGAAACAAGGACTGCGGTTGTTTGCTGATCCACACTCACTCATGCACTGTCGCATTCCGGCGTAACTGGCTCCGCAGATTGCGAATACTTGCCCCACCCGCTGAGGCAACTTGGTTCACGTTCACCTCTTACATAATTATCAGTTTCCTGCGCCACCTTTTACGTCATTAGAGCTGTTGCCGGCGCACCTGTAACCGACGCAGTTGGCAGCCTCGACATAACTTAGCTAAAAGATTGAGTCTCGCGTTTTAATTTCGAAGAAAAAAAAAGATGCTCAAAGCTTCCTACAAGGAAGTGACATGCGGCAGGCTTCAGTCAATCCCACTAAGCCACCGGCACGAGTTTTCAATTGTTTCTTTTTTTTTTTTCGTGCGTGGTATTTGCGAAACAGCCACTAAGTTGAAGCCCTCTACGTGGCTCTAAGCCAGCCCTTGGCTCGGAGTTGTTCGAAGCAAGTTGCGAATCACGCTTCGGCTCCAGTTTCGACAGAAAGTTTCGGAGACTTCAACGCACTCGAGCGTCAACGCATGATTTCAAGGAAAAACGGCGTCAGTGAGAACTAAAAGCGTGCTCCTGACTTAATCACTAACTCATTCAATCAATTAAATAATCAATCAATCGTCCTGTCACCCGTGGCTCCGTGAATTCTAGCGCATGCGCATTGGCTTGCTAGCTCCGGGATCTGGGCGTGACATCCGACCACGGTGCCTGGGGCCATGGCAACCAGCCCTACCTCGGCGGCTGCGTGTGTCCAGACTACAGGCGCGCGCCTTTTCCATGTGGTCCGACGCAAAAACAAAGTGATGGGCGTGGCACGCACCATCACCGAGGCAACGAGCGGAATAAAGTCGATCGCGCCATGACAGCAGATGTAAAGGTTGCGCGACAACAGGGCTTAAGCGAATTAATTATTCACGGCGCAAGTGAACTGGTGGAGGCCAGTATATGTCTATATATCGACCTCTATATATTGTCTATATATTGTTGTTTCAAGAGTGTGAGAAAGGAACCGAAAAGTAAAATATCGTTACTTTTCGTGTCGACGAAAAGTAACGAAACTATACTTTTCGGTTCCTTTCTCAGACGCTTGAAACAAAAACTCTTGCGCATCGCAAGTATGTTAACCCCTAGCAGCCCAGCTAATCTGCTCAATATTGGAAATGTATTCGCACATGCTGGACCTGCAAAGGACCGGAGTGAAACCATCAATTTCCAATACTGGGTCAACTACCTGTGCTACTTGGGCACGGGACATCGTCAGATTCTAAAGCTATGAAGCGTTTCCTCCTAAACCTCGTATACACAATCGGGGATATCTCTCTTGTCCATTTTCTGCAGACTTGTATGCCACAGTAGCGGAAACACAAGGTGAACAAGGCAGGGCGAGCCTTAAGGTGCTTGCCAACGTTTCAGAGAAAGGACGCCCAGACGAAGACAAAGTCCTCTTGTCGAAACGTTTGGCAAGCACCCATGAGGTTTCCCTCTCCCTTGTTCATCATGTGTTGTTAAGAAACCCATCTACTTGCCCTTTCTATACCATGGACTACCGTAGTGACAAGTTATTCACTCGGAAAGTGATTGTGTGGACGTCAAAAATGGCATCACTAAATGAAAATGTAAAAGCTTTCAACGAAGACGGTTACTCTAATCCAAAGGTGGTTACTCACTCTAATATAGCTGCTACGTTGTGCAAAAACCGCCGTCTCTGCAGTGACGACCAAGCTGCATCAGTTTGGCTCTTCTATTCATTTAGGATAAGGCCACACGCCAAAGTGCGAAAAGTTTCTTGAGCTAAGTCCCGCCAATAAGAAAACAAGACTGATTGGCGAAAGTACATATAAACAGCGCTAAACGACAGGACGAGATAGTGGAGTAGACAAACACGGCTCAGCGCCGTGTTTGTCTACTCCTCTCTCTCGTCCTGTCGTTTAGCGCTGTTTATATGTACTTTCGCCATGGAACACCAACTCGCCCAATCTTCCGTTCTTCTAAAGACTGATTGATTGATCGCCTAGTTAATTCTTTTGTGCCAATAGCAACGGTGTGACTCATGAGATGTGACTCCACCTAAACTCCACCGATGGTATTCCTCACTCTACAAACCAGAGTGTCCAAACTGTGGAGAAATAGCGTCAGCTCTTCACAGGTGTGGGCATGCCACTTCAATCCTGCCATAGACAGACTTCCGAATCCCAATTTGAAGCAGTGGGAGGCCATTCTGAACAGCTAGGACCCCGACTAGCAACGAGGAATGGTTCGCAGGGCCCACGCTACGGCGCAGGCCAGTGGGCTGCCGGTATAGGCGGACCACCCAAGGCTCCACTAATTTCCATTGTTTAAATAAAGTTTTCAATCAATCAATCAATGGCGTGATGCAGGGCTCCGGACTAATTTCGATGACCCAAGTTTTTCAAACGGGTACCTAATTGACCCCGACGTGCACAAAAAGTGAGCTTGTACGGTATACATCCTTTGCCAAATACGTGTAGGACACAGGGTTTATCCCTGGGCTACACAGTCTGGATCATATATAGTGGCGCGCCAATGCTCCAAATCCTCTAGAAGGTGGAAGGAACTCCTGTTCTCACCCCTACCGAAGCTGAGGACTCCCCGGGAAGGTATAGCGAGCATGACTTAGAAGCAAACCCCTGGGCTGTGTATATCTGGAAGATATGCTGTACATCACAACGTCCAATAAAGATAGCCAACCGCGTCTTCCATGTCACGCGCGACAATTGTTGGTGCATAAGCAGTTAGAGCCCCACCTTGGCACCAGCCGCCCTGCGTTACGGTGATGAATGAGTGTTCAAGTCTAAAGCAAACACTCCGGACGCGACTCCTGGCAAACAGTCCTTGCCGCTGTCTTTGATGTTCAAACCAAATGCACCAGAAAACGCGTTCAAACGCGCCGCTCAAGGTCACAGCTGAACAGCGTCAACCTTCCAGGTGACATCGCCAGCAGCAGTGGCACCCTCGGCGAAGAGGAAACGACTCAGACTGTTTCGCCGGCAAGGGAGAGAGAGAGAGTGATCGCAGCGTCACATGTGTCGGCCGGCATGTCTTCTTAAAGCGCTCCTGCCTCCAGCACCGGGACTTGGCGTGGGTCACCAAGAGCGGCACGCCGGAGACTGCATCCGAACAGGGTTCGGAAGCCGATGGCACCTCGTCATCAGTACACTGTTAGTCGAACGAAAGCGACGAGTTTTATTTATCTTTATTTACGACTGAAACCTAATGGCTGGCTATGTTTCTGCATGCACTTCATTCGGAACATTACAATTACGCCTTCGGAAACTGAAACCACGAAGTACGATATCTGCTCACGTATGCAAAGAATTTGCAGAAACAAGCGCGTTAAGGAAGCAAGTGAACAATAAAAAGAAGTAAACACAGAGAGTATATGAGAGAGAGAGAGGGAAACAGAAACGCAAAAGATACAACCCACGTAAAAATAGCTGGCCACCCGAGGTTGTTTATTTGCTTTCTCCCTACAAGTAGCCGTCTGACTCCGCTAACCATGCACTGGTGGAGGGAGCAGGCTGGTAATGTTAATGGACTGATTATCGAACTGCGGCGGTGTACAGGTCCGCGTTTAGTTATTTCAACCTGGAATTGAGCCTCTAATAGCGCATTTCCCCACTTTCCTTAGCGCTGTTATTTGGCCATAGTAAATCGCCTAGCGCAGTTGCACACTCGCGCAGAACATTTGGAGCTTTAGACTAAGCACGTGTTGCATCGCTCTGCGCGAGTCTCCGCAGTCCGTCTGCGTACCGGTGCACCGTACCTGAGATGACGTAATCCGGACGAGTCAGCGAATCCTGCACAGATCCACCGTTCCACGGGGCCACGCTGAAGTCAGTCCAGTGCGACTGGTCCGCTCTCGCAATCCGACTCCGGCGACCGCAGGATCATTTTGCGACCACCGCCAGCCGGCTGCTCCGTTTCCCGCTCTCGCCCAACGAGAGGGGAGAGCGTGTGGCAACGAAGGCGGCGGTGACGGGTGGCGCCATCTGTCGAAGTGGCCCGCAAAGCGGCCCCCTCCACGTGCTAGGGTCGAAAGCATCGGCGCGTGCGGCACTGGGTCGGCGCCAAGGACGCGCCACACCTCACGACGCGCCCCTCACCCTAGACAACGACTCGAACGGCTTAAACGCGCTGCCCACTTCAGTGAGGCATTTCGTTCTCGCTACAGCGAAATCCTTGCCACATCGAAGGGCCTTAATTATACTCATTTTCCTTCAGTGATACGCATGAAAAAAATAGTAGCATCTAACTTCAAGACATAATACAGCAGCGATAACCACGCCACTTTACAGCTCCAAACATGGTCCCAATGGGCACTGAATCTCCCTTAGACGTCCCGCAGATGTCCTAAATGTCCACAAGATGTCCAAGGGAGATTCAGTACCCATTGATGTATTGGGTCTGTCTGCGGACAGGTCACGAGATCAGAACGTTTATGCAGATATGGCTACCTTGTTCTATACATTGCAGGCTGACAAAAAGGCCAGAATGCCTGACTAAGCATAAGCTTTGTTTCCCATTCACACACCACTCAATAATGCAGGCAGCTTGAATATAGCCCATATACCGCACAGCAAATTGACTGCAACCACTATCCTAGAAAGCAAACGGTACTAAACAACAATACATATAGGGTGACAATGAGTGCAAGTTTCATCTTTTTCTTGAAGCTTGCTTGAGGTTTGCAGTTTAGAGAGTGCAAAAGTGGGCTAACAAGACAAACACCAAGGTGGGAAAAGGTGAAGAAACAAGCGCTTTATGACTGTCTCGTCAGTGCACTTTTACAATTCTAGCCGACCTACAAGTTCTGTTGCTAATGGTACTCATCCTTCTATGCAACAGCATCACTCTACAGTAAAGTCGCTGAGGCCAGCAAAAATCTTTACTACATCAGTTGTTCGCAATTACACGACTTTAAGGATAGATGCTGTCATGTAATTTGGCTGCTTACTAAACACGCAGCGTTGGTTTATAAAATAACTAAGAAATACCTTCTGTCCAGGTCTAATTAACCCATTATGTGCTACTGGTTTTTTTTTTTTTTCGGGTATCACATTTTATTAAGAGGGCTTCAAATTGGGCTAGTTGGTAGTTAACATGGTCAAACATAATTGCGCTTTTGAAAAGACGGGACAAAACGGGGACGACACAAACTCTCGTGCGCACGAGAGTTTGTGTCGTTCCTGTTTTCTCCCGTCTTTTCAAAAGCGCAATTATGTTTGACTATATCACATTTTATCACGTTTTAGATTTCGTCTTTCTTGTGGTAGTACAGCCTACACAAACATAATGTGTCCATTAATATAACGCGATGAAAGAGTTTGACTCCATATGCAAATGAGAGAAAAAAACACGCCCCACTTCAAGCCGCTGCTGTTTAACACGCTGTCCAGTGCTGCCAACATTCGGCCCTTTTTCTCCCTTTCCTATTCCTCACAGCCCTTTTACTGTCTTCCCTTTCTCAGCGTCCCACGGCGCCTTCTTTCCACCTTCACAGCCAGCTCTTTTTTTTTTTTTAATATCCACGCGCGCGGCACGCTTTGCCTCACAGCCCCAAGGCCTCCGAAAAGGTGGCTTCTTCTCACAGCTCACAAGACTGGTGGTCAAGCCATCTCAAAGAGCGCCGTTCTATCCAACGTTACTAGATTACTTTTCCAGTTTGCAAACTCCGACGCCGCGGATGTCGCCCTTGCCTGTACCGCCGAGCGGGGCGCTCTCGTCTCTGTTTGACTGGCTTCTCGGCAGAGTAGCCACGCTGACCACGTCAGCAAAAACTACAGCGAAGCGCTTTCTTTTTGGTTGGGTTAAACTGCACTGCAAGTTGATCGCTGCTCCTCTGTGTCCTTGCCACATTTATATAAGTGCGTTTGGAGCGACGCAGCTCGTGCAACTGCTTCGGCGCACCCGAGCTAAGCGTCCGTGAGTCATTGCGGCCGAGCTGTCGACCTGTCTGCTCCCAAACCAAGGCAAGACCAGCGTTCTACATAATGTGCGACCGCAATTCACACAGACCATCGCCAAGGCTGCAACCATTTTCTGGGAAGTGCTGGAAGAGCTAGAGAAGTGCAGCCTTGCTCGCTTGGGTTGTGCTGAGCACGTGTCCGCATTCACTTGTTAGATACTGAATTTTGTTATTGCTACAAGAATGTGCTTTTTCTCTAAAGATGTTAATCACTGTTCAGAGAGCAAGGAGTAGGTGGCTGTTGAAAACAAAAAAGCGCGTCTCTTGTAACTGTTTGGCCCATTAAAAGTGGCTCCCATTAAGATGTATATGTATTTTTTTCCTATATGAACTGAATAAACTATTTTCAATCTGACCTCTGCTATTACCGTCATTTTTCGCGTTTTACGACCTTAATAACGTCGAAGTTTCACGGTGGTAGTGCTGCATCTCCCTTTAAAAAGCACGTATGCATCTTCGACTGTCTTACTTCAAACCGATCGTACATGGCCATAGGTTTCGATATTTTCGGCAAAATGCAACTCATCTACCGTTTCGTGGCCCGCCGTAAGCAAAGAGTCATTTAGTTTGTAGGGAAGTAAATGAAATAAAAAACTATACCCGACCAAGATCCAGATGTCTCATCGAAATAGCTAATGATTCAGACATCCCAATCGCATCTCTGCCGCCCAGGACCGTTCACGCAGCGTTAATGCCACTGTAGTTGCACATTCAGAATAATATTTGTGCCCTACCTTGGAAATATCTTCGTTAAACAGAAATTGCCGGCGCAAAGTGGCGTGAAACACGGCGCGCTCGTCTCATAGCGATAGTTCGTGTGACAAGAGACCGGCGGACCGGGTCAACCGGGCTAACAGCATCCAAAGCACCACCTCACAAAAGGGAGCCGAATGGGGCCACGTTTGGCCGCCGAACTGCAGTGGAGTTTGCAAACTGACCAGGTAATCTAGTAACGTTGGTTCTATCGTCATCGATATACGTTTTCCTCCGACTGTCGCCCATTGTGCCTTAGGCGGTGCGGGCTGGGCAGCATTATTTTTCTTTCTTTTTCTCTGTCCACACTAATATATGTTGGCTGTGGATTAAGCGGTTACCTGTCAGCGGCTTTGATATTCCCGAGACAGCGCGCATGCCGCGAAGTTATCATTCAGTGCGAAGTATGTCATCACGGTCAAACGCTATTTACTAAAACAGTTTCTTGATTACAAATGTCTTTATTAAAAACGAAAAAAAAATTGCCAACGATTACCTTACTTCCTAATGCGAAATTTGAGTGCAGCTCATCAGCTGTTTCAGCTTTTCGTAGATTGAGGCAAAGAATTCGAGCAAGACATGTATGTTCAATTGCAGACTTGTTATTTTCACATATTTTCCTCCTTCAAGAAACACTCCACTAACAGTTCTTGACTGTCATGAAGGAAGCTTTGTGGACGGAGAAATAGATGGGTATATGTTCGACTTGCTGCACCAATGCCTGGTTCTCAAAGACGAGGTCTGCACAAGTATTTCGCGAGGCAGCCGTGAGAGGCATTACGAGCGAGAGGAACGGGATGTTCTTCCGCATAAGTGGTAGGAAATTCGTGTTTGTCTTTATATGTACGTTAAAGTTCCCACCCACACTGCCACCCTGGCAGGTGGCAGTTAATGGTTGATCCCGAGAGTTCGCTCAATGTTGTCAGCGCTAACGCATGCAGCCCACATCTCTCTCTCATCATCTCACGTACCCGCTATTTCAGAGAACACAGCCACAACATTGTGCAATGACTTTCTCCAACTAGCTAACAGCCTGCTTTTTGGTTCCTGTAATATGAGCTATATACAAGTTGATGCACTTTAGAAGTGTGATCTGGATTTATGCTTTTACAAGGCTTAACATCCCAAAGAGACACAGGCTATGAGGGACACTGTAGTGGAGGGCTCCAGATAATTTTGACCACCTGGGGATCTTTAACATGCACTCACATCGCACAGTACATGGGCCTCTAGCATTTCGATTCATCGAAATGCGACCACCGCAGCCGGAATCAAACCTGCGTCCTTTGGTTTGGTTTGGTTTGTAGGGTTTAACGTCCCAAAGCGACTCACGCTATGAGAGACGCCGTAGTGGAGGGCTCCGGAAATTTCGACCACCTGGGGTTCTTTAACGTGCACT